>NC_056432.1:55918620-56278620 GCF_018296145.1 Oncorhynchus tshawytscha
GAGAGAGAGAGCATATTCCCATTCAGCTTTAATTGGGGGAACATGAGGTGCCTCGGCAGCACTCGCTTAGTCTGGTAAAAGCGCCATCCCACTGAGGTCTAAAGATAATTAATAGTTCATTAGGAAACCTTGAAATAAGCAATGGTTCATCAGGGAAACAACCTTGGAGCCATCTTAGTGGAGCTCACTGCTTATTCTCATGCATCTGAGCCAGCTGATGGGGTGGTGTATCAGGAGGTGAGTAAGTTCACAGTTTTAGCCTTTTAGCTTGGGGGGGGAGTAAAGGTTGAGGTATACGTGAGAAACTCTGCCCCCATCTCCTCTCTTTCTGCTCGTCTCATACCTCTGTTTACGTCGACATCAGCGGTGGAGTAAAATGGAGTGTTTGCAAATTATGCCCGGTGGGAGCCTCGCAGGAAAAAATATTTTTTATTGAAATGAAGGCTGCTTCTCACCATATCAATGGCCCGTAGACTAACACTCACCTCGTTTTGGATTTGCGTGCCTGGCTGCAAATAAACCGTTTAAACTCACTGAAAGTCAAGTGATTAGCATTCGAGCTAGGCTGAAATGGAATCATTTTCTTTTCAAGATTTGAGGAAAGAGAGAAGCTTGTTGCATTAAAAAAAATCTGTTTCATTTCATTGGTATGTCCTGCTTTCTAATGAAAACTGTCAGGCTCCGTGGATCCTGGGTAATAAAGGTGAGCCTCAACAGAAGACAAGATAAAGTTGGTCTCGTCATGTTCTTTTGTTGAGCTAGGATTTACCAGTGAGATTGGGACTGAGATCAATGGAGCTTGTTGTTGTTGTGAAACAGAGTTGAGAGAGTGAGAGGAAGAGAACGAGGGAGATAAGAACAAAGATAGGAATAGGCCAAAGGACTGAGAGAGAGGTTGGTAGAGATATGGAGAGAGAGAGAGACGCACAGAGTTAGATGTAAATGCTAGAGAAAGGAAGTTCTTTGAAAATGTGAGCAGCCCAGAAAGTGATTGTATGTCATAGAGCCCAGATGACCCACCCTCTAGAGGAAAAGTTAAAGAGAGTTGCTGAATTAATGGAGGCGTATTGAATTCCCCAGGCCCTGATGTTTCCAATTACGGGGGAGCTATGTTTAATTCAGTTAGTGTGTGGCAGGGTCTTATCAGAGCCAGCCCTCAGTGATTATACTGTTTCCTCATGGTCCCAGAGTCACAGAATCCTCATCCTCCTGCCATTTTTCTTCCCTCTATCTCCGTCTTTTGTCTGCCCTCACATTCATGTCCTCTGCCTGTGTATCAGAAGAGCTACGCTGGTTTATTGAGTGGATTGTCCAACTGCCATTGGCTTTGTTTACTGCATCTTAACTCTCTTGGTTGTTGTGTATAGGGGTATGTTGGGGTGGACTTAAGAGGGGTCTCTGGAATCTGACTCTCTTGTGATTCTATGCCAGCAGTAGTCTGAAGTCAATAACCCCTCTACCCTCTCCTCTCCCCTTCTCCTTCAGATCTACCAGGACCTACTGTCCTACTGCTATAACTCACTCTCCTCTCCTCCAGATCTACCAGGACCTACTGTCTGTCTTCTATAACTCTCTCCTCTCCTCCTGATCTACCAGGACCTACTGTCTGTTTTCTATAACTCTCTCCTCCAGATCTACCAGGGCCTACTGTCTGTCTTCTATAACTCTCTCCTCTCCTCCTGATCTACCAGGACCTACTGTCCTACTGCTATAACTCACTCTCCTCTCCTCCAGATCTACCAGGACCTACTGTCTGTCTTCTATAACTCTCTCCTCTCCTCCTGATCTACCAGGACCTACTGTCTGTTTTCTATAACTCTCTCCTCCAGATCTACCAGGGCCTACTGTCCTACTGCTATAACTACCTCCTCTCCTCCAGATCTACCAGGGCCTACTGTCCTACCAGGACCTACTGTCTGTTTTCTATAACTACCTCCTCTCCTCCAGATCTACCAGGGCCTACTGTCTGTCTTCTATAACTCTCTCCTCTCCTCCAGATCTACCAGGACCTACTGTCTGTCTTCTATAACTCTCTCCTCACCTCCAGATCTACCAGGACCTACTGCCTGTTTTCTATAACTCTCTCCTCTCCTCCAGATCTACCAGGACCTACTGTCCTACTGCTATAACTCTCTCCTCTCCTCCAGATCTACCAGGACCTACTGTCTGTCTTCTATAACTCCTCTCCTCTAGATCTACCAGGACCTACTGTCTGTCTTCTATAACTCTCTCCTCTCCTCCAGATCTACCAGGACCTACTGTCCTACTGCTATAACTCTCTCCTCTCCTCCAGATCTACCAGGACCTACTGTCTGTTTTCTATAACTCTCTCCTCTCCTCCAGATCTACCAGGGCCTACTGGCTGTCTTCTATAACCTGGGAGACGGAGACTACAACCTGACACTGCCCTCCTATCGCCTGGACAATGGTGAGTGGCACGAGGTCTACCTGGATCGACACGACAACGAGCTGACCCTGCGTCTGGATGGGGGCGGGGGCAGACGGGAGGCCAGCGCGGCTCCAGGCCGGAGCCGAGAGATCATCACCGACCCAACAGTGGTGATGCTGGGAAACGCCTTCCCCTCAGGCTCCAACAAGAGCTTCCAGGGTGAGAAGACTGCAGGGAATGGGGCATGATGGGAAAGGGCTAGGCTGGGCGTGCGAGGCAGACAGTTAGTGACAGATGGAGAACAGAGCATTCTAAAGTGCAGCCAGAATTAGGGGCTTTATCAATTCATAATCCGCTTTTTAGTGAGATTACAAAGTATTGTATTGCTGATTATAAATTATTCATATGACTGGTGAATAAATCATTCACACAAATGCATCTTTAGAGTTAGGGGATGATGGCTGCCCTAGGGGAGGTTAGTATGAGATGGATAAAGTGTGAGGCGGCTATGAGAGTGTGCAGTGCAGTGCTCTGCAGTGCTGTGGATATGGCATATGACATGCAGGGAGAGAGACAGTAGAATGTGCAAATACAAGGGTGGTCAGCCAACTTTGCCTCAGGCAGAAACAGACAGTGTGCGTGTTTATTAAATGGACTTTAAAAGCCTTTTCCCTGAAAGACTAGTGTGTAAGCGCGTCAGACCATGGCAAAGAAAGTAAGTGGTGTGTGTGTGTGTGCTTGATTATCATTCTGTCCTCTCCTCTCGCTTAAGGTTGCATGCGGGACCTGAGGCTGAACGGTCGATACGTACCTCTGGATGGCCAGTCCAGAGACGGGATCTCTGTGGTCAGCTCCCAGGGGCTCTCCGTGGGCTGCTCCTCCGACTCCTGCAAGAGGAACCAGTGTAGCCCCCCCTTCACCTGCGTTGACCTCTGGAGAGTCCATGAGTGCAGGTACGCACAATCGAACACAATTATCAAATCTCTCTCTCTATAGCTTATGCAAACACACCGAGGCCCTCTCGGTCTTCTTCAAGGACTACAGCCTCCGAAGCCAGTGGCTCATCCTCTCTTTAATCTTCGACAAACATCCCCTCATCCCCCATCAGTCAGAGGCACAGTGCAGGGGGCCTGGAAAAAAACTGTCCCTTTGATACACCTCAGTCCTGCGGGGCTGGCTGTAAACATGCCTGAGTCAAATGTTGACAGGCAGTGTGTGGGCAGCTATTTGACTCAGGACCGCTGTTCTAGCTCTTCTCTCTGATCCTGGTAATGGTGGTGGTTTTAAGAGGCTGTCGAAAAACACAGGGATGTGTTGTTTTTCAACAGCCTGCAGGCTGCTCATCGTCACTGCTGCTCGTCAGCCGGGTTTAATGCTCTGTGTGAGTTCTGCAGGAGTCAGCCTGGTTTAATGCTCTGTGTGAGTTCTGCAGGAGTCAGCCGGGTTTAATGCTCTGTGTGAGTTCTGCAGGAGTCAGCCTGGTTTAATGCGCTGTGTGAGTTCTGCAGGAGTCAGCCTGGTTTAATGCTCTGTGAGTTCTGCAAGAGTCAGCCTGGTTTAATGCTCTGAGTGAGTTCTGCAGGAGTCAGCCTGGTTTAATGCTCTGTGTGAGTTCTGCAGGAGTCAGCCTGGTTTAATGCTCTGTGTGAGTTCTGCAGGAGTCAGCCTGGTTTAATGCTCTGTGTGAGTTCTGCAGGAGTCCAACTGGTTTCACATCATACGTGTGTACGCCGATGTGTGTCTCTGTGTCTGGGCGTATCTGAATCACAGAGCAACCACACCGTAACATTTGTTTTCACAGACGGAGAAGCAAGATGCAGGTAACATGGAAAAGAGTCCAAATCATGAGTAACTATTTCATTGAGAAACATTTCTTTTTGACCAACGCACTGTGTTATCCTCAGAACACAGCAGCGGACCAAAATAGAAGCAGGAAATCAGAAAGGAGAGATCTAACCTCTGTTTTATCTCTCTCTTTGTCTCCTCTCGCACCTCCCTCCATCTTTTGTTTTTAGATGTCCCCCTGGCCACATGGTGAAGGTGAACGCTACTGGAAAGATCTGCGTCTACACCCTGTGTGCCAGTCGGCCGTGCCACCGGGGCACCTGCGTGGCACAGTCGCCCTCCAAGTTCACGTGCCACTGCCCCGAGGGCTACCGGGGGCGCCACTGCGAGGTGGCGCTGGCCATCTACCGAGACGACGTGGGCCTGAGCTTCAGCTCCCTGTTTGCCATTTGCATCTGCTTCATGGCTCTGCTAGGTAGCTATACCAACTACTGCCTGCTCTGGCTCTGGTGACTGACCGCCCCACCTGCCTGCCCGTCTGTCTGTCCGTCTCTCTGTCTCTCTGTCTGTCCGTCTGTCCGTCTGTCCGTCTGTCCGTCTGTCCGTCTGTCCGTCTGTCTGTCTGCCTGTCTGAGTCATCTCCATGGTAACACTGGACATCAAAGCCTTCCCTTTTTTGCTCTTCTCCCCATCCCGTTCAACCTCTTGTCGCGACCATCTCCCCTATCGTTCTATCAGCTGAAGTAGAGCACTGTGCTGTAAGTCCATTGACAGGTCTAGTAGAAATTGCCTGAGTCATACAGTGACAGTGTGTGGGCAGCGTAATGGACCGTGCTATGGTAGCAAGGTCCAGCTTATACTCTAGTTATAACAGGCAGTGCAAATGAGTCCCTTTTGACCTTTTGACCAGTACTCAGTAGTCCACCTTGATACGTACCTTTTGGTCAATCTAGTGTTAGCCAGTCGTAGTCAGTCACTAGATCAGTTGTTAATGTGCTGGCTGTCTCCCGCTGTCCTCCCCTCTACCCTCATTGGACATTCAGCATCAGCCGACGCTCCAAACAGACCTAAAAAACGATTGCTAAGCTCGAAATGATCATTTCCCCTCTCGTACCTTTGCTTAATTTTAAAGGCAACATGACCTTGATCATCCACAGCCACTGTTGCTTTTTAAGTGTTCATTACTTGATTTGTAGGTGCACAATGTGCTGTTTACCCGAAGCCCAAAGAAAGTGAGATCAATGCACTAGGGCTTTGGATAGAATTTCAATTGGCCAAGCATTCCACGCACAGAAACGTAAGTATCAAGAGAGAGGTTTTCTTCCCAGCTGCATTCAATCCAGTTTGTTTGGAGTCAATCCAAGCAGTTCAATAACTGGGAGTGTAAAGGGCTCTGGGTCTCTTGACATTAAGCCGAACAAAAAGCATCTCATTCTGAGGCTTCCTTTTCTTAGCGGCTAATAGGTTTATGGCATGACGCGAACGCTATACGCCTCCACCTCCTCACCCACTCCAATTCCTCCTCTCACCCACCTCTCTCCTCCGCTGGATGCTGAAGGAACCTCTCCCTTCTCTCACGCGTTCTCAGCTAGCTACTGTACAGCTGTGAGGAAATAGCAAGAGGCCTACTCCTCTTGTCCGAAAAGCAGGCCTCAGTAAAGATTGCCAGAACTATACTGGAGAGGGAAAAATTGAACCTGTGAAAATTCCCCAATGTTCAGTTTTGCTGTCATAGACTAAAAGCTCAACTATTTTTGTTGGGAATAAGCTGTGCCTTTTGACTACAGTGTGTGGGCGTTTGTAGGAGGGTGGTGTTAGGCTCAGTTAAAGGGTCCAGCTTTTAGGTCTTGCTTGTTAGATCAATGATCCGTGTGTAGCCCTAAAGGACCAATTTAGGCCCGTAGAGCCACTGAGAAAATAGCAGGTGTAGTGCGTCGGGTGTGTGCTGCCAAGGTGCCTTATATTGAGGGGCAGAGAGGACATCTCTCCAGATACTGTACCTCCTGATATTTGTGCCCCCCACAATTTGAATAGCCAATAATGCCTTGTTTTTTTGCGGAATTGCAGCCTCTCCTCTGGCTATGTTTGTTTGTATGTCTCAGTATGCCCCTTAACCTATGACTACAGGATGCTCTGGCTTTTACACCACTGTGCCAGAGGGCTCGTCATGGGCACGATCAATGATTACAGTATAATGACGTCATCTACTGTATGAGTAGGGTCGGTTTAGTCTGCAGATGTTTCAAGGTTGTCCAGTGACCTCAATGATAAGAGACAAATGCAAAAAGGCACAGGTGTCCACAGTGTACAGAAGTAGGAATTTACAGAACGAACCACCAACGTGGTGGAATGTACAGAATAAATCCCTGTTTGACTCCATAGTAGGGGTAGCTGATTGGGTAACATGCTGTGGTTGCCGGCCTAACCTCTCCATCCGTGAGAAGAGCCTAGCTACCCATGGAGCTGGACTGCTTGGGCCGCGTGGTGCCAGGCTCTGTTTTGGTGGTTGCGTATCCGTGGAAACACTCAGGGTTGCTGATGTGGAAGTGAATTGACGAGCAGTGTCTTACTGCTTCCTCTCCTCACGCCAGGCCTCCTTATAAAAACACAGTGAGTCAGAACTCTGAACTGAGAGGGAGAGATGGAGAGGCCTCACACACATCATGCTATTAATGGTGAATTTAACCAGATTGCACCTCGAATCACTATACTAGAAACACAATGTGCATGGCAATCCGCACAATACAATGCACACGGCGTCTTATCTGAAATAGAGAGATTGATGTACTTCCTTTATTCATTTTATTGAATGAAATGGTATAGCAAGACACATCACCAACTGCTACCTGAATCACTTAGTGAGACATTTCTAAACATTTTGTTTGTGAGAGTGTATTTTACTCAGCGGCATCCCCAAATGGTTAAGTCAGTGCGAGGATCTTTTTTTTTTTAGAGGACAGGGCTGAAATCAGTGAACCAACAAGTGGTCCTGTTTCTGCCATGGCCAAATAGCTCAAACGCTGTTGTGACGCATTTGAATCTGCTTGTCACGTGTGTGCTCTCTCACCAGCCTGCTCGTTATGGCGCACACCTGTCACCTTCGTTACCATCAGCGCATTATGACACTCACCTGGACTCCATCACCTCCTTGATTTACCTGGCCTATACATGTCACTCCCTTTGGTTCCTTCCCCAGGCGTTATTGTTTCTGTTCCAGTGTTAAGTCTGTGCGTTGTTTGTGTTTTTTGGTTTGATGTGGCATTTGTTTATTTGATTAAAACACTCACTCCCTGAACTTGCTTCCCGACTCTCAGCGCACATCGTTACACTGCTCTCCTCAAATGTCCCCATACTTGTCAAATTCCTTCCTGTGTATGGTGTATAGAATCACATTCTTTTAATGAATATATAAATATGTTGGACGAACGTTAGAGTAGTGCGATACTATTTCATGTACTTTTGAATTGACTGAGTTACAAGCATCCTTTTGTCACTATGTAAAGCTCTGTGCCTTAAGATATTTGAATCGCATTTATAATAAAACACTATTCTCAAAACCCGTTTTGTCTTCATAATTTGTTTTCCATACTCATATCCTCGTCTTTCTCTATCATTCCCATTGTTCTGGTTCAACCTTTGTTCTGAAGGTTTCTTTGTCTTTAATCAGTAATACTTATGTTGTCTTCTTCCTACTTTGCTACTGAAACTGCTTGTTGATTGATGTCTGCATAATCTATATTGTTTGTCCAATAATTCACAGTAAACCTGTTATTGACTAATTGTGAAAAGTATTGATCTCTAGCAAGATACAACATCAATTATCCATCATTTAGCTATAGGGATACAGAGAGAATGTTTCTAACTACACTGGTACAGAGTGTTGTCTACCAGCTGTGTGTGTGTAACAACAGGTTCTAAGAGACTGTAAATCTGGCAAGTGAGGCGACACACTGAAAACTCATGGTTGAAAGGAGTGGAACAGCTTGGTTCTCCACTATTTCAAGGTGTTGACTGATATTCTGGATAACTGACACACACACACACACACACACACACACACACACACACACACACACACACACACACACACACACACACACACACACACACACACACACACACACACACACACACACACACACACACACACACACACACACACACACACACATATACACACACACACACAGAGAGAGACACAGGGATGTCAGTCGGACTTCCCTGTGTGTGTGTATGTATTCGTGTGTGCAGTGTAGGCTCGGCCTAATCCCTTCAGTCCTGCACTCGGTTCCAGATTAGTTTAGCTTTTCATCCTAAAGTCTGAGTCTGTTGTGAGGTGGGATTGAAAAAGTAGTCTCAGTCAGAGAGAGAGGAATACAAATATACCTCTTTTATGTCTCCTCTTTATTGTCCTTCCTCTATCCGGATTAGTTTCCACGGTGACAGGCATAAATGCCACAGCTGTTATACGGTGATGTTGGCTGGAGCCTTTTAAATGTGTCTCTGGACTGTGTGTCTCTTAGAAAAAAGTGTATTTGGCTGTCCTCACAGGAAAACCCTTTGAAGAACCATTTTGGTTCAAGGTAGAACCCTCCTGGCTTCCATGTAGAACCGTTTCCACAGAGAGTTCTACATGGAGCCCAAAAGGGTTGTACTTGGAACCAAAAAGGGTTCTATCTGGAACCCAAAAGGGTTATCCTATGGAGTCTACACTGTGGGTTTGGAGCCTCAGCTGGCTCTTTGCTAGGGATGGAATGAGGGTTATATGACAAACCATTTAGCCAGTGAATGATAACCTGGAACCAATAGAGGTATGAGATGAGCAAAAAGTGGAGCAGAGAGAGAGAGAGTCAATGAGAGAGGACAGAAATACAGTGAGAGCGAATGACAGAGAATGGAGGGATGGCAGGGAGGGAGAGGTACACAGACACCGAAAGACAGCGAAAGGGATTAGAGGTACAAGGGATTGAACGAGAGAAAGGAAGAGAGAAATGGAAAGACACACACTGAGTAATAGATTGAGGAGTGGAGGGAGCGAGAGCAGGCTTTGCTAGGCTCGCTGCAGTAAACAGCATTATAGTTTGATGGCCTTGAGCCTGCTCATTATTGACTAGGATTGATTTATTTAGAGATTCTCATCTCGCCATGCTCTCACTACGGGGATGCTCTCACTATGGTGTAACGGGAGAGAGGGAAAGCAGGCTTTTCTTCCTCTATCCACGTTCATATGGGTCTGAGATGAGAAAAGTCTACACTATATACTGTTCTCATGCATAAAGAATCTAGCTATCATTACACAATATGGATTTGTGCTGAAATCAGAAATATAACTGTTTCAGTATTTTGCCATAGGGTATGCAAAACAGTATGCTTTGCTCTTGGTTGAATTATACACTTGTCTTATAATTAGGTATTTCATGACTAGTAAATTACAACCTTTTTCCACTCAAAAAGACCCCAAGTGGTGCAGAAAAACAAACAAACATTCTTCAGTGATATAACTTTTTCTTTTTTTTTTACTCCAAATGAATGCATCTCAGGACACAACATGATGCACATGCCAGTGTCTATATTACATTTTCATGAGTGTGGTAGACAGAATAAATCATTTTTTTTGTGATATTCCATAGCCTGGTATAGACTGTGGTGTGTGTTAGATGCATGTTGTCTATCTTAGGGGTTATGGACAAGCTTGTGTGAGGTCGCTAGTTGGGTGATGCAATCGATAGTACAGGCTTTGTTAGGGTTCTGATACGAGAGGAGAAGAGAGGAGAGGAGGAGAAGAGATGAGAGGAGAAAAAAATGGCTCGGAGGCAGACTGCAGCTAGCCCGCCACTCAGACCTCCTCTGCTTGGTAATCAGAGCAACAGTTCAGCTCCTGCAGAGAACAGGCACACATCTCTCAATCGGAGAGGGCCTTTGAAGACACACAACCCAATAGGGAAGTCTCTATGAGCTCTGACCTGAACCTAACTTCAGAGTAACCTTTTTTCTTAATCACACAACACTCTCAATCCAAGTGATGACAGAGAGTCATACACAAACACTGTGTTTTGGAGTTAGAGACAGCGGCCTTCAGAACACACAATTAGAACAGCATCGCGTGTCAATCTCGGAGACTTCCTTTAACACCTCACTCTCACCAAGATGAGCATTTCTCGTCTTAAGACAATTGCAACATTTCAGTAATGTTGCAATAGATAGAGAAACAGACAGACATGGGATTGCATATTCTCGTGCAATAGACCCAGCGCTACAAAGCCCTCTAAAAAGCGACTTGTTTTCTTGTGACACGTGTGCGAGGAGGGGGAACATTGTCTTCGTGAATTGATATATAAAAGAAATTGCCGGTGTTGCAGCTTGTTTCTGGTTGGGTACACCGGTACCTAACTTCTGACGAGTGAGAGTTCACTCAGAGATTGCCCTGATAATTGGGAGATTTAAATTCAATCAGTCTCAGCCTGTCACCCTGGTCCCCTTGCTAAGTGACACCTTATCAAACTACTGCTAGGTGAGCACGCAACAATCAACAGATAGAACCAAAAACAAATAAGGGCAATTGAGAGGGAGAGAGGGATATCAAAAAGGAATTTGAACAAACTGAAATGACAGACAGACAAACAGAGAGAGGGAGAGAGAGAGGGAGAGATGCAGGAGGGGAGGAAGAAATCTGAGGATTGATCAAAGCAGAGAAGTTGAGTCAGATAAGGTGTGATGGAAGGGGGAGGGAGGGGTACATGATAGAGAGATTTATGGAGAAGTACTGTATGGGTACATAATATACTCTAAAGGTCACAGCAGTCTATAGGGGAGGATTGATTTTGAGAGTACCACTTGCCACTCTGCAAAGAGAGCCCTTATTTGCTAGCCGTCATAGCAGTCCGTCAGCAGTCTGCCTGTCAGGCCTCTCAGCACCAGCCATCATGCTGATAATGCAATGTCAAATCAACGCAGTGGAAACGGTTCACGCAGTCACTTCTAATCAAACTGAACCAGGAACTTTCTCTCTCTCTCTCTGTGTGCGTCTGTCTCTTGCTCCTTCTGTGCTCTCCGGTGCCCCCTAGTGCTGCTGCTGGGCATCTTCCTGTACACCCGCTGGCGCAGTTACAAGGGCCTAAAGGAGGGCGTTTACCACGTGTCAGCTCACCATGACGGCTGGGAGGACATCAGAGAGAACGTGCTCAACTACGATGAGGAAGGAGGAGGAGAGGAGGACCAGGTAAGAGCTAACACATCTATGTCTCCTACACACAATGGGATAATGTGCCTTTTGGTCCCTTGTCACAAACAGTTTCAATGAAGACGGTCCCAGACTGAATCTGTGAAGTGAAATAATTCCGTTTGGATTACAGGCAAGGCATTATGGGTAGTACACTTGCTCAAGCACGCTCCTCTTCCCCACCATGCCATTGTAACACCTTCTCCTTCTGGTTCACCTCCTACTCCAACTAGAAAGCAACCAGTGGAGTGTTTGTATGTTCACAATCTCCTTACACACAATTAGACATAATGTGATTATCAGATGCTTGGTGATGCCGCAATACTTTAGGTCCTCTGGTGGATCTGTAGACGTGAACGCTGCAGCAGCACACAGGCTTTGCACACTTTTCTCATCAGGTAATCCATTACAGAGCACACCCACGCGTGTGTCATTTACTCCTCCACTTTCCTCCATCCTCCTTTTCTCCAGGACCCGGGCTTCCATCTCTCCAGAGTGGAGCACTGCCGTGGTAAAGAGGGTGAATCAGTCTCGCCGGAATCAAATGAGCGTTGAAGTGATTGTGTGTTATATAAAAAAAAAATGTTATGTTCTCCAGCCCTCGTCCAATATTTCCCTGTGCTCTGTTGAAGTGAAAACACTCCCCTCGCCCCCTTCTCGTTCTCTCAGATGACTTGGTGTATTCGGCTAATACGATCTGTCACCTCTCCACTAGCAGAGAATGAATCTGGATTGTGCTCTCTAAGGGAGGAAATGAAGACAGATTGTAAACGCAGACAGGTAGAGCATACGGGGAAAAAGGGATACCGCCGAGGAAGCTCTGCTATACTCTTTTTTTCCCTCCTCCTCACTCTCACCATCCTGCTCTATGATGTTTTACTTCTGTTTGAGTCCCAGGAAGAGTAGCTGCTGCCTTGGCAACAGCTAATGGGGATCCTAATAACATTCGGAAATACTCTCTATTGCTCCATCTGTCCATTTGTTCCTCCTTTCCATTCTATTTTGACATTCCATCCTCTCTCCCTCTGTGTGTGTGTGTGTGTGTCTGTGTGTGTGTGTGTCTGTGTGTGTGTGTGTGTAGAATGCCTATGATATGGCCGAGCTACAGAAGTCTCTCCAGCCCAGTCCGGCCCAGTCTGTCCAGTACAGCCGCTCCAGGGCCATCCACCAACATCACCACACCCAGCACCAACATCCCCAGCCCCAGGACACTCTTAGCAGGTTGGGCGCCAACACCGCCCTCTCCTCCTTTACCACCACCCTGCGGAGGGACGTGCCGCCCACCAGGACCCCCGCCCAGGGCCAGAGCAGGCCCCTCCTGCTGGCCAGAAAGAGCCTGTCCTTCTCCAGCCAGGACCTGGCCCGCTACCTCTGTGAGATCATCCGGGATGCTGACCAGGCTCCAGAGACGGCCCCCTTCGACTCCCTGCAGGTGTTCTCCACGGAGGGGGGAGGCTCGCTGGCCGGGTCCCTCAGCTCCTTCAGCTCAGCCGGGCTGGAGGAGGACACGGCTAGGGGCCAAGACTCCCTGAAGGATTGGGGCCCACGTTTTGAGAAACTCAAAGCCCTCTATGAGAAGACCGAGGCCAGTGACCTCTGAACGCTGAGGGAGACAGACCAAGCTACTGTATTGCAGAGACCACCAAACAGCAGGAAACTACAGAGCTACAGGAAACTAATTGGAAGCATAGGAGGAGAGAGAGAAATTCGGGAAGGAGAGAGAGACTGCTGGAGAGCTTGGCCTCTCTCCTCTCTGAGAGTGACTTATTCTCCACAGGGTTTTTCCCTCTAAACGGGCCTAGAGCGAGGCTGAGGCTGGGACTGACGTTAACCTAACCGGGCCTATAGCTGACACTCACGGTTCACTGGATAATGGGAGCTGCCAATCAATGACACGGACAGATTTAATTATGGCACTTACCGAGCATGGCACACACACCTATTGTAGTGACTTGCGGTTGACAATGATTTGGGTGAAAATGTTATTATATTTGTCAGTGAAATGAATTGCGAGGATTGCCTGGCACCTCTTGGACCTTGATATACCGTATTCCGTTCTCTATGTCTGTGATACATCAGTGTTTTAAAAACTGCTTAGACATTTGATACAGGAAGATTTTTTTCTGTGGCCTTCCAGTGGGCTCTTTCTAAAAAAAAATCACTTTGCTGGGTGTGCAGTCAACAGTTACAGTTGTGCTCGTGAGTCATATCCTAAACTTCTCCTTACTTGATTTGGTTTTCTATTCACTTCACTCTCCCCTCTATTCATTTATATTCACCGGAGGGAGAGAGCTCAGAAATCAAGCCGCAGAGAAGAAAAGGAAAGGACAGAGGAGCTGAGGAAAGGGCCTTTTCTGTTTCTCAGCTTTAACCTTCTTTCTCAGGAATACCAAACATTCTGAACACCACCATTGCAGCTGAAGACCATGATATGAATACAAAATGACTAATTCGTTGTGAATGGCGGTCCAAGGTGAAAGAAAGTGCAGAGAGGGTGGCACCCCGAAGCCTCCTATAGAATGGACAGTGGACACCCTCTGACCTTCGCTGTTGTTGCCATGGTGCTGTGGAGGCAGACAGAGCTCACTGTATTCACTGATATTTGTCTGAAAGGGAGTGTTTACCAGTTGTGTTTAAGAGGTGGCGGGAGCTTTCACTGTAAACAGTATGAGCCCAGCAGTTTGAGTTTTGGAAGGGAAATGATCCAGCTACATGGGTAGTCACACTAAGGATCTCACCAAGGGGGGTTCAGCTATTTATCTTCCCCAAAGCTGGAGGATGATGCACTTACCCCCACAAACCGTTCCCCCCTATCATATAAACCAGGACCAATCTGCCCACACTAAAAAACCCTTCGGAAGTCAGCGTTCACTGCATTTGTGTTGTTCACCTCTGCTTTGAGAGAGGAGTGCAGCGTGGAGGTGAAATTAGCCGTATAATGCAGAAGGGAGGAAGAGTGGAAAGGAGGGAGAGTTTGTGCTCGTTCAAAGCACCTCCGGGACTCGGAGTTAAATGTGCTTGTGTGAGGAGCTGTGAAGCTCCATGGGGAGTAGAGAAGGGGACGGGAAAGGGTTTTGGAAATGGTTTGTTGCACAGCAAATGGAATAAATAAAAGAGAAACGTAACCTCCCTCTGCGATAGACTAAACGCCAACGTTGTATTTCATGTATTTCGAGGTGGCGTCAGCACACCCTTCTCATTATTTTTGATTTAGTTTCCATTTTTCCACTGCAGAGATGCTGCATGTTGAGCGTGACGGCACAACAGTAAAGGGTAGGAGTGTGTTAAAACACATCAGAACACTAATCCTAATGGGAGTTGATGGCGGCGCTGTCATGCTGTAAACCAAAGGATCATGGGAGTTTTAAAAGTCGATTGAGAAGTCGACATTTCAGATTACGGATTTCAAACGTGCCAATTTTCTGAAGACAGCCACAACGTGAGTTTAAAACAGGATGGGGAGATGAGGGTATGGAACACTGCCGCAATGCAATGCTTTTTTATAGACAACAAAAGCTCCTCAAGGGATGGAGTGCTGATTCATCTTCCGAGCACGGTTGGCCAGGAACCTGGCTTATAGAGGAGCTAGTAAAAATAATAATGATTAAAATGTGAAGATTGTGTTTGGGATTCACAGGATTTCTCTCTGGGTTGGGGAGAGAGAGATTCTACTTTAATTTGTATCATAAATGGCTTCAACATTGTCTAATGGATATAGACATATTGTGGAATTTTATGTTTTTACCTCATTTGTATATAGAGAGATAAATTAAGTCATTGCTTTTTTAAATGTGTCAATGGAAGAACTATGGATCACGTACTGCTTCTTTAAGAAAAAAAATGAACTTATCTTTTTTATCATTATCATGACCAGCTTTGAATATAGATATCTTGGTGTTTTGTATTTGCATCAATCTGTTTTCTCAATAAAGATTCATTTATTTGAATCAGTGATTTTCCTGATTGTTTGCATACAGCATGATGTGAGTTTATGGCAGGGTTCCCCAACTGTCGGCCCGAATTTGGCCCGCGTGTGGTTTTATTTTTGCGGCCCAAGTTATCTGAGCAATTTTTTTTTAGATGTTGTTGAAATTTCATTGTTTGACATAAAAAAAAGTAAAAAAAACACCAGGAAATCGGCTCCAAATTATTTTAATGAACTATTCCCACACATGATATAGTCTGTGATCGTATACAAATGTAAGCAAGGTTTGAAATATATCCGTTTGGGCTTCTTGCGGTTAAATTTGTCATTATTTAATTAATTTGTCATACCCCCGACCATCCACTCAAGAAAATGATTGTTATTATTAATTTATTTTCATCGGCCCGCGGCAGAATCTAGTTGATGATCCCTGATTTATGGTACACAGGACAAGAAAAGAAAGTGAAAGCCTCAAGCAAGTTCTTGTTTTTGGACTTGGTATCTCCATCATTACATTTATTCTCTTGCAATTAATTTTTTGGTGTGAACATCAAAAGAATGGAAAAATGACAGCAGAATACCAAATGTGAAGAGAATTTTTTTTGTTTTATACAAAGCAACAGAAGAAACAAAGTCCCTTTCGATAAGAACATGGAACACTGATCAATGGTAAACTGCATTCACAAGGAAGATGAAACAACATAAAACATGATATGCCACACCAACTAGTGCAATTTCTCCACAGGCACGTCAAACAGGACCAACCCATTTACTGGGTGAACAGACAGACACAGAACAATAGGAGAGGAAATATCACAAGCACCAGAATAGCAGAGAGGCGTCTTCTAGATTAAACACAGTGTTAAGTAATGAAGAAGACTGGCCCATAGAAAATTGTCATCATGACTTGGAATGCTTTTCAGATGGTACAAAATCTGATGCGGTCGACAGAATATTGGAAACATTCATGTAAACAATCTGCATTCAATCCCCAAAATGATGCCTATTTGATATGTAAACCCCCCTGTAAGATTTTCCCTGTAAAGTTTCAAGTTTTGACAAAGCTTAAATCATGCAAAATACAACTATGAAAATGACATGTGTACAATTTAGAATTTCATTTTTCAGCACTGCAAGCAACTGTTAGGTTCAATAACACTAGACACATTTTACATCAACAGAGATTAAATAGACAATGAAGGCACTTTCATTCTCGAGTTGTTAAATCTTTAAACGACAACATGATGCAGTCTATATTGCCAATATGCAATAAAATAACACACATTAACCATTTACAGTATTGAATCATTTGACATTACCCTGTTAAGTCTGAATTGGTTTACATCAGGATTTAGACCACAGTGCCTATCATAAGTATTCACCCCCCTTGGATTTCTTCAAATGTTGTGTTACAAAGCGGGATTCAAATGGATGTAATTTTTGTCTACACAAAATACTGTAATGTCAAAGTGTAATAATATATATATCCTTTTAGATGAATGGAAAATAAAACATGAATTGATGTTGATTAGATAAGTATTCACCCCCCTGGGTCAATACATGTTTGAAACACCTTTGACAGCAATTAGTCTTCTTGGGGTAAGTCTCGAAGAGCATTGCACACCTGGATTGAGCACACCTCGATTTTTGTCCTCTATTCTTTTCTAAATTCATTAAGCTTTGTCAAGGTGTTGGGGATCACGGCTAGACAGCCATTTTCAAGTCTTGCCATAGCTTTTCAAGCAGATTTAAGCCAAAACTAACTTGGCCACTCAAGAACAGTTACTATCTTCTTGGTAAACAACTCCAGTGTAGATTTGGCCTTGCGTTGTACAGTCGTGGCCAAAAGTTTTGAGAATGAGACATTCATTTTCACAAAGTCTGCTGCCTCAGTTTGTATGATGGCAATTTGCATATACTCCAGAATGTTATGAAGAGTGATCAGATGAATTGCAATTAATTGCAAAGTCCCTCTTTGCCAAGCAAATGAACTGAATCCCCCCCGAAAAAACATTTCCACTGCATTTCAGCCCTGCCACAAAAGGACCAGCTGACATCATGTCAGTGATTCTCTCATTAACACAGGTGTGAGTGTTGATGAGGACAAGGCTGGAGATTACTCTGCCATGCTGATTGAGTTCAAATAACAGACTGGAAGCTTCAAAAGGAGGGTGGTGCTTGGAATCATTGCTCTTCCTCTGTCAACTGTGGTCACCTGCAAGGAAACATCATTGCCTTGCACAAAAAGGGCTTCACAGGCAAGGATATTGCTGCCAGTAAGATTGCACCTAAATCAACCATTTATCAGATCACCATCAAGAACTTCAAGGAGAGCGGTTCAATTGTTGTGAAGAAGGCTTCAGGGCACCCAAGAAAGTCCAGCAAGCGCCAGGACCGTCTCCTAAAGTTGATTCAGCTGCGGGATAGGGGCACCACCAGTACAGAGCTTGCTCAGGAATGGCAGCAGGCAGGTGTGAGTGCTTCTGCACGCACAATGAGGCGAAGACTTTTGGAAGATGGCCTGGTGTCAAGAAGGGCAGCGAAGAAGCCACTTCTCTCCAGGAACAACATCAGGGGCAGACTGATATTCTGCAAACGGTACAGGGATTGGACTGCTGAGGACTGGGGTAAAGTCATTTTCTCTGATGAATCCCCTTTCTGATTGTTTGGGGCATCTGGAAAAAAACTTGTCCGGAGAAGACAAGGTGAACGCTACCATCCGTCCTGTGTCATGCCAACAGTAAAGCATCCTGAGTGGGGTTGCTTCTCAGCCAAGGTAGTGGGCTCACTCACAATTTTGCCTCAGAACACAGCCATGAATAAAGAATGGTACCAACACATCCTCCGAGAGCAACTTCTCCCAACCATCCAGGAACAGTTTGGTGATGAACAATGCTTTTCCAGCATGATGGAGCCCCTTGCCATAAGGCAAAAGTGATAACTAAGTGGCTCGGGGAACAAAACATTGATATTTTGGGTCCATGGCCAGGAAACTCCCCAGACCTTAATTCCATTGAGAACTTGTGGTCAATCCTCAAGAGGCAGGTGGACAAATAAAACCCCACAAATTCCAAGCATTGATTATGCAAGAATGGGCTGCCATCAGTCAGGATGTGGCCCAGAAGTTAATTGATAGCATGCCAGGGCGGATTTCAGAGGTCTTGAAAAAGAAGGGTCAACACTGACTCTTAGCATCAACTTCATGGAATTGTCAATAAAAGCCTTTGAGACTTATGAAATGCTTGGAATCATACTTCAGTATTACATAATAAAAAAAATATAGCACAAAATATCACAAAAATATCTAAAGACACTGAGGCAGCAGACTTTGTGAAAATGTATATTAGTCATTCTCAAAACTTTTGTCCACAACTGTAGGTTATTGTCCTGCTGAAAGGTGAATTCCTCTCCCAGCATCTGGTGTAAAGCAGACTGAAGCATGTTGTCCTCTAGGGTTTTGCGTGTGCTTAGCTCCATCCTAATTATTTTTATCCTGAAAAACTCCCCAGTCTCTTCCGATGTCAAGCATACCCATAACATGATGCAAATAAGGATACTGTACAGTGACTCAGTGATGCGTTGTGTTGGATTTGCCTCAAACATAAGGCTTTGCATTTAGGCCATAAAGTGTATTCCTTTGACATGTTTTTTTTTGTTGCAGTATTACTATAGTTTTGGAATAAATGGTTTAAAAAAATTTGGTGGGGGGTATGTAGAGCAGCTGTAACATTTAAACTATCTACTAACCCTAGCCCTATCCCTTACCCTAAATATAACCCTAACCCTAACATAACCCTAACCATAGCATAAACCAAACCGTAACCACAGTCGCTTAACAACAGATAGTACGACCTTGACAGCATATTGACAGTATGACCATCTACAGATGGGACTATCTGGACTATCCAAATAAAGTGTGGCCATATTAAAATACCTATTACATTACAAATGTAGTAATGACAAATGCATTTGAAACTTCACGCACAGTAAAACATTTAAGACTTAATACAATTATTTTATCAATAGGAGTGGGGGAAAAAGGTATGTGTGTGTTAATAACCACACCCAAGTAATAAAATACAGACAGCACTTCTAAAAGTCTATTTCACACGAAAGCCTGCTGAATTTGCTGGATAACTTTTCTTTCAATTTGATTTCGGCAACAAATGAAAATGTGGCACTGATTTTCCCATGGATTGATGTTTTAGAATTGTCCCATTGAAAAGTCTGGTGTTTTGACTAGCCACGTGCCACATACAAACGCAGTCTCAATGAAAAGTCTGGTGTTTTGACTAGCCACGTGCGACATACAAACGCAGTCTCAATGAAAAGTCTGGTGTTTTGACTAGCCACGTGCGACATACAAACGCAGTCTCAATGAAAAGTCTGGTGTTTTGACTAGCCACGTGCGACATACAAACGTAGTCTCAATGAAAAGTCTGGTGTTTTGACTAGCCACGTGCGACATACAAACGCAGTCTCAATGAAAAGTCTGGTGTTTTGACTAGCCACGTGCGACATACAAACGCAGTCTCAATGAAAAGTCTGGTGTTTTGACTAGCCACGTGCGACATACAAACGCAGTCTCAATGAAAAGTCTGGTGTTTTGACTAGCCACGTGCGACATACAAACGCAGTCTCAATGAAAAGTCTGGTGTTTTGACTAGCCACGTGCGACATACAAACGCAGTCTCAATGAAAAGTCTGGTGTTTTGACTAGCCACGTGCGACATACAAACGCAGTCTCAATGAAAAGTCTGGTGTTTTGACTAGCCACGTGCGACATACAAACGCAGTCTCAATGAAAAGTCTGGTGTTTTGACTAGCCACGTGCGACATACAAACGCAGTCTCAATGAAAAGTCTGGTGTTTTGACTAGCCACGTGCGACATACAAACGCAGTCTCAATGAAAAGTCTGGTGTTTTGACTAGCCACGTGCGACATACAAACGCAGTCTCAATGAAAAGTCTGGTGTTTTGACTAGCCACGTGCGACATACAAACGCAGTCTCAATGAAAAGTCTGGTGTTTTGACTAGCCACGTGCCACATACAAACGCAGTCTCAATGAAAAGTCTGGTGTTTTGACTAGCCACGTGCGACATACAAACGCAGTCTCAATGAAAAGTCTGGTGTTTTGACTAGCCACGTGCGACATACAAACGCAGTCTCAATGAAAAGTCTGGTGTTTTGACTAGCCACGTGCGACATACAAACGCAGTCTCAATGAAAAGTCTGGTGTTTTGACTAGCCACGTGCCACATACAAACGCAGTTACAAGCCTGCTCGAGTTAGCGGCAGACGGACGAGCAATATCCTCCATCGTAGGTCGCATGGAAGCCTGAGCTGGAATGGGAAAGTAACTGAAGCTGGCTAGCTCTAGAAAACCCTATGTAGATCTACTGTAGCTTGCTTTGTAGTACACCCCTCTGGTCTTTGTAGTTGAATCGGTGCTTGAAATTCAATACTTGACTGAGGGACCTTACAGATGTTGTACGTAGGAGGAGGGGGGGGGACAAAGGAAGGGGTAGTCATTAAAAATCACATCAACTACTATTATTTCATACAGAGTGAGTCCATGTAACTTAAGTGATTTGTTAAGCCAAATGTTACTCCTGAACTCATTTAGGCTTGCCTAAACAAAGGGGGGTGAATACTTATGCAACAACTATATTTTAGTTATTTAATTTTTATTAAAATCAGTATAAAAAAAAGTAAATCAATGACAGAAAATGACAAATCTATTTCAATCCCATTTTGTAATGCACCAACATGTTGTAATGCACCAACATGTTGTAATGCACCAACATCTTGTAATGCACCAACATGTTGTAATGCACCAACATGTTGTAATGCACCAACATGTTGTAATGCACCAACATGTTGTAATGCACCAACATGTTGTAATGCACCAACATGTTGTAATGCACCAACATCTTGTAATGCACCAACATCTTGTAATGCACCAACATCTTGTAATGCACCAACATCTTGTAATGCACCAACATCTTGTAATGCACCAACATGTGAAAAAAAATCTAAATACTTGGATTTGTATGTTAGCCATAGACAAGTGACCATGAATAGGTTAACCATTCACCTAATTCAACATTGACCAGTGGTCATGGTTTACCCACAATGCAGTCCTTCTACAGAATACTGTATGATTCTGGGGTGTTGAGTTGAGGGAATACACACAGTTAATAAACATTTTCTCATTTAATTTCCATTAAAATACTGTTGCTTTAAATGACCAATGCATCTAAACTGAATTATTAATAAATATGAAAATGAACTATGTCAATGCTCAACATTACATTAGTATGCACTTATTAGGAAAACATAATGGAATGACTTCTCCCTTGTAACAAAAAATTATCAGCCAACTAAATTAAACATCCAATTTCAATGCAACGGAATGAACGAGCAAAATCCTCTTCACAGTGGTATGACTGTTATGCATTACAATGAGAATGCCACTTCCCCTTGATGCACCGCAACTGACAAAGTATGCAGAACCTTGTGTTTGAGTGAGAGAGTATCGAAAGAGGAGTCCTCATTAACAAGTGGAGACGAGACATGGCACGGTTTTTAAAATAAAAATGAAGGAAAATGGCACAGGGTGCAGCTGTGCAGTCAGGCTGCAGACCCGGCCACCAAAGAGACCAGACTGGCCTTCGCAATAATTACCCACACTGCTCTAGCTTTCAATCAGCCCCCTCTCAAAGGTCCCTCTCCTCTTTCTTCTCTGCTCTGCCTTTAGTCTGGGTGAAAGCGAGAGGGAGCCGTGAATGTTGTTGTGATGCGCCGTCATCTCTCCTCTCCTGTTTACACATGAGCTTCCTGACACAAAGCCCTGGTTTGATATGCATGTGCTCATCTGCTCGCCCGCCGCAATCAGACGCTGCTCAAATCAGCGCCGTGTCAGCCGGACGTGATTACCTGCCTCGGGCTGCCGTGGCGCACGGAGGGATGGAAGGAGGGAGGGCGGCGGGTGGGAGAGTGCAGCCATGGTTCCAGATGAAGTCGGGTAGACCAGAGAGCAGGGAGTGGAGAGCAGTCATCAGGTTATCGACTTGGCAGGGAGCAGGAGGCTGAGTCGGAGACTGGGCGGCGGGCTGGATATGGGTGGGTGGGGCGTTGTTTATGGGGTAACCCAGGGTCTTATTACTGGGTTTTATCCTCCATGGCCACCGGCTCTCTGTCTGCCTTGGCTCTCTTCTTGCCCTTCTTCAGCTTGTAGACGTGGAAGGTCTTGTTTTGGAACACACGGGAGAAGAGGGCTGTGTAGGCAGGGCCGCCTGTCTTGACGGACTCACAGAAGCGAGGATGGGAGGCGTGAACCAAGTCTGGGTCGTTGTCCCCGGGGCCATCCATGATCTGATCCAAAAAACACAGACGCATTCAACTGTTCAGACATAATGTATTGTCACAAGTAAATAGTACCCTTGAGTTAGATTTGTACTTGAAGGTAAGATGGGGATAACAAACCACAAGGATCCAGGGTATTCAATAATTGACAAAAAAAATACATTTGAAATCATTTTTTTGTTATTCTCTCAATAAAGATTTCTAAGAGTTGAGCCAATCTCTACGTGATGTTGATGTGGGGATCACATGCAGTGAAACATTACTAACCCCACATACACCACTCGGGAAGAATGAGACTATGCAAGGCAAGCATGCCTCCAGAAATCCAAACAACCAGTGACTCATTTATTCCTGGCATCAAAAGCGGGAGGAGAGAAAATACATCTTAAAACCAGCGGTGAGACGCAGATCAGAGGAGGATGAATCTCCAGACCCCAACGCTGCCTGTAATTGAGCCCTTTCAAAGCAATCATACTTTGAAGTGTCTATGAGTGACAGAGGCTGACAGACAACATGTGATTTATAGGGAGCACATGCAAAACACACACATGCAACGCACACACACGCACACACACACACACACATCCAAACAACCCTCCCCCTCCCCATCCCAATCTCACAAACACCCAAAGAATCTATCCGTCATTCCCTTTCTCTCATACTGAAGCAGTCCAATCAATATTCCTCCTATCGACTCTCTCCAAAAAAAAATATATTTTAACCAAATAATCTGCCTCCTGTTTAAACAAACATGTACACATCAAAACACTCACGTGTGTACATACAGCCGCGGGCAGTCATACATTTGTGAACGAGCGGGCATCGCAGAACCCCAACCCCTGCAGTTACAGAACAGAAACAACACCTACATGTCCGTTGGCCAGGTCCAGCAGGTCTCGGAGCCTGCAGCCCCGGCCATGCCTCCTCTCGTAGCAGACGCTGTCCTCCATCACCACGAAATCAGCCCCCGCCGCACGTAGGATCCTGTGGACCTCCTCCGGGGATTGCCGGGCGTAGATCTGATACACCTGAAACGACCAGGAGGAGAGAAAACACACCCAGGGGATAACACACACACACACACACACGTAAACATGGAGGACAACACAACACAGGGCTCAGACAGACACACACACACACACAAACAGGCATGACTTATTGATAGAGGGCTATGAGAGACTTTGCGATGAGTGTTAACAGCGGGCCGTGCTGGTGCTGGGGGCTGACGCCTCTGTGGCGCTGGCTGGCAGACAGACACGCAGCAGGGTGGTGTGGAGGGAACATTCTGCTCACGTCCCCCAGGCAGAGCCAGAGCCTCCAACCTGAGGAGCCCCCCTCCCTCTCCCTCCCACAGCTGCAGAGCTTCATTAGTCAGAACTCTGCCTGAAAGAGCTCCGTGAGCCCCACACCGCCGCACGGCACAGCACCACACGCTGTAGAGCGCCACCCGGAGAGTGGCAGAACGCTCTGTACCCAACCACCCAGCAGCCCTGCACCGTCTCCTCTCTGCCTGTCTGGCCGCCTCCCCCTCACCTAGCCCCACGTGCTGCGCTGTCTAACGAGCTTTAGAGACGGTTCACACCACCACGATTAATCTCTGCATCTGACAAACGCTACTTGCCATCCCTGGGTGAGATGAAAACACGGCGTCGTCTGGCTGATAAAGTCACGCGCTTCTGTAAAACTGAGGGGAAAGCCAGACAGGAAATATAAAAAGTGACTGACAGCACACTCTCATGTTGAGGCTTATGTGACTCCATTCCCCCGGCCGCAGTTGACGGTCCCCTCCATGCTAATATCACAGCACAGGTACACAGAAGTGGTGTCCTCTCCTTGATAGGATCACCACCCAGGTGAGGTCATGCCTTCTGAATTCCATTCCAATTCTGGAGATGACTGGAACACGGCCCTTTCTTTTCCAAGTGGACAGTTTAATTCCCTGGTTGGCCTGAATTTAAAATGGAATTGACCGCTAACCCCACAAAAACACATATTTACAGGTGTCCTCCATATTACTCTCCCTCTCAGGTCAGGCCTTGTATTAAAATAAAATTTAAAAAAAACTTAATTAAGTATAGAAGTAGGATAAGGATAAAGGATTGGTTTTACCTGTCTGGTCCTCTCTCTCAGGGCTCGGTCTTCATAGTGTGGGTGGTTAGTCAGGACTCTCCCGGTGCACAGTTTGATCCCAGCCAGCAGCTGCATGCTCCCAGCAAACACTGCCTTCTTGGGGGTCTTTGAGCTGGAAGACAAGGTAGAAGACGTGTTTTTCTTGTGAGACCAGCGTTGATACTGCTGTATGCCACACAGAGGTAGAAGACGTGTTTTTCTTGGGAGACCAGCGTTGATACTGCTGTATGCCACACAGAGGTAGAAGACGTGTTTTTCTTGGGAGACCAGCGTTGATACTGCTGTATGCCACACAGAGGTAGAAGACGTGAACACGCTGTAGTGCCCGGTGTATTTGTGTATTTAACAAGGCGGCGTTAATTTTTGTTGGCTTCCTCGTGACTCAGCAGCAGGCGAGTTACCACACAGACATCTGTACTTGCACACTGCAGGTGTCCTTTACTCGACACCAGCAAGTTCTTTTGACGATAACCTTCGCAGACATATTAAGACTTTCACTTTTCATTTTATTTTAAGAACAAATACTGGAACAACTTCAAGGAGAGATTGAACGGCTAGCGAAAGGGCAGCCTACTAAAGGCTGCTGGGAACATCAAATAGTTATCAGGAAAAAATAAACCATGTTTATCTTTCTTTCGCCAAGGAATCTTTCTCAAGGTGTTCTAGAGGAGGTGGTGGGTGAGGACTCACAGGAAGGACAAAGCCCGGTGTGGAATTTGTTATATGAGTACAGCCTAGAGAGGCTGACTCTTAAGTAGAGCCTTGTTACTGCCGCAGCCCAACCTTGGGCCTGCTCGGGTCTCATAACACTGATCTCCGCTCATCGACACAGTGACTCATCCTACACCGGTACATGCCTGAGACTCCCTCTGACCAGCTACACAACTCAGGGGGCGTTTAAAAAAAATAATAATCACGAGCCACAACACAGAAGATGGAACAATCATTATGTTTACAGTCTGGTCTGTATACACTCTCCCTCAACCGGGCAAATCTGATTGCACGGATACACTTGTGTGGGGAGAGAGTGCGTTTCCACTCATAGCAACCGTTTCCAGTAATAAATATGTTGGTGGTAATTGTTGGTAATAACTGAGATATCAGGTAATTTCAGGCAGAAATAAGCAGCACAGTGTGCGCATAGTTGGTTGAGAACCACCTGTGGAGCTGTTGTTCAGGTATTTCACAAATCAATTAGGCAGTCGAGAACAGCACAAAAGAGCATAAGAAAAGGGTAGTTTGCTCAAACACACACACACGTAGAATTAAATGATTTCAGTTTAATTTACTATTCCCTGGTGGAGGAGTCATTGTGTTATCTATATTAGAAAAGGAAATCAAATCGCTCACTAACTCTGTAAGAGATCACAGCAGAGCCTCTTTCACAGCAGCTATTAGCTCCTCCATTCCTCCCCCAAACCTCATGTTGATTTGCCATTAAAATCCACATCACAGAAAAGGGGGTATAGGTTGAGACCGCTGGCCCCCTCTGGGCTCTGGGGGGAGAGATAGGACGCCCCCACTAGGAACATTAGCAGCTTGTGGGGCTAATCGCCAACCACCCTGGGCTGTGTGTGATGGGGTGATGGGGCTGACCTCTGACCTGCTCTTCCGGGTCACTTCCTTCCTCTCTGTGGGAGTTTGTGTTTAATTACTGCATATTCAAGTGAGATTCCTCAGACCTCAGCTGATTTCTATTTCATTTCAGATTTATATTCTGCTATCTAAACGCCCGCCGCCCCGGTGACATTATAAAAATGTATTAATGCTGTTAATAGCTGGAGAAGACGGACACGGATGGTGATTAAGCGTGAAATTGGTATGCATCAATGTGCCTGTGTGTTAGTTATGCTACATGCAGAGGTGGGACTATGTCATGCAGTAAATTAACACCATTGTACACCTGTTGATGCAGACTTTAAAGTGGTAGCGCTGCCGGCAGAGAGAGAAAGAGAGCAGATGGGTGGAAAGTTTCAGTGCCTACGAATCAGAGAGTAAAGGAGGAGGACAGCCTACTAAAATGTCTACACAGCACGAGTCCAAGAGAGGCAGGTACGGGAGGGAGGGGGATGCTAACAGCTCTGAGATGCTAACGGCTGAGATTTGTAGGGAGCTCAGGTACGGCAGAGACGGAGATCGAAACAGAGATGGGCCTGTCACGTCCATCCTAAGATCCTACAGTTCTGCTCATCCTATCTGACTGGCCGATCTGCTCTGCTCCCAGCTAGAAGAGACGGGTCCGCCACAGATAATCGGCTGTTACACCAACAAGCCACTATAGTGGCCAATTCAACCGCCACAGAGTCCAGAGACGGAGCGGAGGGTGATGATGATTGAATGACTGACTGAACGGCTGAGAGAGGGAGGGTTGGCAAAAATGTTATTATAATGCAATTTCACAGTGGGCGAAGTCACCAGCTTTCCATTGATATTATCCTGAGGGGGGATAACTGTGGTTCATACGAGGACAGACAAGAGTTTTACTTACTGCTACTGAGATCCTCTGGAGACTATGTATAATAAGGGGAAAACTTCAAATTTCGACAAATTATAAGGAATAGAAAAAAAATCAAGTTGACAGAACGACAATTAGCAAGGAGTGAAAGTGGAGGATATGAGCGTATCAAAAACATGAAGAAATACACAGTTTCCAGCGTGAAAACGTCCTCATTGTTCCAGTCGTGAACAGCCGCTCTTACAGCGACAGAAGTTTCCCTGGGAAAACAAAAGCTTCACTTGTCTTCATTATTCAAAAACAAGGCAACATTCTGAAATAACTCAGCTTTCCAGAATCAAAGGGGATGGCGTGACAACATTAACCACCGAACAAAAGAGGGGAAATTAATTGCATAGCAGCCAACGCTTAAATGATAAGGGTGTCTGTGATGACGGTGCCTCACAATGCGGTCAAAAGACAGAAATGACAAGACACCAGCACAACTTAAAAAGGGCACCATCACGAGTGGAGCCGGCACAGTCAAGAGAGAAATTATCAAGCATTTTCGTACACAATGGCGAGCTACCACTGACTTTTGAATGTGCAGTTAGCAGGAGGAAGCTGGAGGGGACTCACAGACTCCGCTTTAACTGAAAAAGAAACAGTCAGCAAACAAGTCTTCTTCTTCTCTCCTTAACATCTCTGGTTGCACTGTTTAAATCTCCCGAATTCTTCAGATTTATTACAATGTAACTATTTTAAAAAGTGCCCATGGATAGAAGGTATGTTCGAGTACGTTCCCCGGCAAGATTACCGTAACAAATCAATGAGTACTTCATGTAAACACTGTGAATGAGACAGAAATATATGTTCCTATGTTTTTTTTGTTCACATTCGCTCTGAATTTGTGATAATGTACAAACAAGAGCAGCTTTGCTCTGCCCGAGTGTCATGAAACATGATCCCCGCTTAACTCTTTCATCTTAAATGTAATTAGCGCATGGCAAGAGGCTTAATGCGCCAGCACCAGCGAAGGTAACGCTACACGCTAATCCGCCGAGCAAATTGGATTTTCTCTGGAGGAAGAGAACCTGTGTCATTTCACAGAGTGAGTCTTTTTAAGTTCGGTCCTCCCCAGTCAGTGTCTCTCAGAGCCAAGGAGCCACGCCAAATTCAACATCCATCTCCGATCACATCAGGACTGATTGGCTTGATAAAACCCTTTCCACAGGGGCCTGGGCCACGGGCTGAACCACTGCCAACAGCTGGGTCCTCGCCAGACCTCCATGTCTTATTCATGCGCCACAAGCTCACCAAATCTACATTTCACATAAACACATGCAGTCAAAGGCAACGACGGTGGAATTTGATCTGTGCAACAAAGCTAACCTGATTTGCGTTTGTTTGACATCCATGCGCGTGTGCATCTCCAGTCAAAGTCGAAAGTTTACATACACCTCAGCCAAATACATTTAAACTCAGTTTTTCACAATTCCTGACATTTAATCCTCGTAACAATTCCCTGTCTTAGGTCAGTTAGGATAATCTATTTATTTTAAGAATGTGAAATGTCATAATAATAGTAGAGAGAATGATTTATTTCAGCTTTTATTTCTTTCATCACATTCCCAGTGGGTCAGAAGTTTACATACACTCAATTAGTATTTGGTAGCATTGCCTTTAAATTGTTTAACTTCGTTCAAACGTTTCGGGTAGCCTTCCATAAGCTTCACACAATAAATTGGGTGAATTGTGGCCCATTCCTCCTGACAGAGCTGGTGTAAGTGAGGTTTGTAGGCTTTCTTGCTTGCACACACTTTTTCAGTTCTGTCAAATTGTTTATAGGATTGAGGTCAGGGCTTTGTGATGGCCTCTCTAATACCTGGACTTTGTTGTCCTTAAGCCATTTTGCTACAACTTTGGAAGTATGCTTGGGGTCAATGTCCATTTGGAAGACCCATTTGCAACCAAGCTTTAACTT
The DNA here is from genome assembly GCF_018296145.1 of Oncorhynchus tshawytscha. Taxonomy (NCBI): domain Eukaryota; kingdom Metazoa; phylum Chordata; class Actinopteri; order Salmoniformes; family Salmonidae; genus Oncorhynchus; species Oncorhynchus tshawytscha. The sequence goes on from NC_056432.1 coordinate 55,947,857, forward strand.
CCTGACTGATGTCTTGAGATGTTGCTTCAATATATCCACATAGTTTCCTCCCTCATGATGCCATCTATTTTGTGAAGTGCACCAGTCCCTCCTGCAGCAAAGTACCACCACAACATGATGCTGCCACCCCCGTGCTTTATGGTTGGTATGGTCTTCTTCGGCTTGCAAGGATCCCACCTTTTCCTCCCAACATAACGATGGTCATTATGGCCAAAAAGTTATATTTTTGTTTCATCAGACCAGAGGACATTTCTCCAAAAAGTACAATCTTTGTCCCCATGTGCAGTTGCAAACCGTAATCTGGCTTTTATGGTGGTTTTGGAGCAGTGGCTTCTTCCTTGCTGAGAGGCCTTTCAGGTTATGTTGATATGAGACTCGTTTTACTGTGGATATAGATACTTTTGTACCTGTTTCCTCCAGCATCTTCACAAGGTCCTTTGCTGTTGTTCTGGGATTGATTTACACTTTTCGCACCAGTACGTTCATCTCTAGGAGACAGAACACGTCTCCATACTGAGCGGCTGCATGGTCCAATGGTGTTTATACTTCCGTACTAATGTTTGTACAGATGAGCGTGGTACCTTCAGGCGTTTGGAAATTGCTCCCAAGGATGAAACAGACTTGTGGAGGTCAACAATTTTTTTCTGAGGTCTTCCCTGATTTCTTTTGATTTTCCCATGATGTCAAGCAAAGAGGCACTGAGTTTGAAGGTAAGCCTAGAAATACATCCACAGGTAAACCTCCAACTGACTCAAATGATGTCAATTAGCCTATCAGAAGCCTCTAAAGCCATGACATAATTTTCTGGAATTTTCCAAGCTGTTTAAAGGCACAGTCAACTTAGTGCATGTAAACTTCTGACCCACTGGAATTGTGATACAGTGAATTATAAGTGAAATAATCTGTCTGTAAACAATTGTTGGAAAAATGACTTGTGTCATGCACAAAGTAGATGTCTTAACCGACTTGCCAAAACTATGGTTTGTTAAAAAGAAATTTGTGGAGTGGTTGAAAAACGAGTTTTAATGACTCCAAACCTAAGTGTATGTAAACTTCCGACTTCAACTGCATGTGTCCGTATGTGAGCAGATTAAAGCAGAAATACATCGGATTTTTTACCTAATCCAGGTCATCAGCTCAACAGTGTCAGGGTCGTAGAATTCTCTCAGTTCTGATACTTCCGTCATCAGTTTGGGCCAGAACTACAGAGAAACAGCACGAAGGAAATAGACCTTTAAATAACCAAACTCCACAGAAACACATCAGCGCACAATAATCACTTTCATATAACTCACACATCCCATTCACACATCCCAAATGACTGCCAATTCATCTGTACTGTTGATAGAGTGAGGAGAGGAGGAGAGGAGAGAGACAAAGTTCTTAACACACTAGTCACCAGCCGGTAGCCACTTCCATTTTCAACTCCATATCAGTTCACATTTACTGCAATCTCTGTGGGTGAGAAAATATTGTACTGCAAATTGTGATGAAATATCAAGGCAAATGTCTCACCTTGCAACATAGAAATCCCAGAATGGCAAGTGGAACCGTGTACCTGATCAGCCTCAGCTGCAAAATGAGAGAAAAAAAAATTACCAGGGTGAACATTACAATCTGTTGTGACATTTTGTTTCTCTATACAGACATCTTGGTGTAAATCGGTTGTTACCATATTGCCACCTACTGGATAAGGTTGTAACTGTTCAGCACTGTACAAGCAAGCTACCATTTCAATGTGTTCCTATTGCCTCAGTGTAGGGCTGGGCCATCTCATGGTGGAATGCAGAACCTGCTAACAGGTACTGTGCTCACTCTTCTGTTAAAAGAAACCTTAGGGATCTGAGCTGTTGCCTTTACCTTTGTTTTAGTGTTACAGTGGATCGTGTTTAGGCAGAGGGACCACAGCTCCTTGCCACACACGCCATAGGCAGCAAAGGCACACATATGGCCAGTCCACAGATATTTCATTCTGGAGAGAGGAGAACAACAGTGTCTTTAAAAGATCAGAACAACCTTATTTCAACTTTTTTTTTTCTTACCTTTGCAAAACGTACTTGGCGCTATGAGGAAAATTATCAGCAGCGTTCTCCTTATATTATGAGGCAGAAAAATAAACATCACAAATTGGAAATGGTGTGATGATCAAAATGTTTGCCAAGATAAGGAGAGAGAGGGTTTGGCAAGAGAGGGTTTGGAGAGAGGGGGTTTGGAGAGAGAGAGGGGGTTTGGAGAGAGCGAGAGAGAGAGAGAGGGTTTGGAGAGAGCGAGAGAGAGCGTTTGAGAGAGAGGGGGTTTGGAGAGAGCGAGAGAGAGGGTTTGGAGAGAGAGGGTTTGGAGAGAGAGGGTTTGGAGAGAGGGTTTGGAGAGGGTTTGGAGAGAGGGTTTGGAGAGAGCGAGAGAGGGTTTGGAGAGAGCGAGAGAGAGAGAGAGAGAGAGGGTTTGGAGAGAGCGAGAGAGAGGGCTTGGAGAGAGAGGGTTTGGAGAGAGCGAGAGAGAGGGGGGTTGGAGAGAGCGAGGGAGGGGGGTTGGAGAGAGCGAGAGAGAGGGGGGGTTGGAGAGCGAGAGAGAGGGGGTTTGGAGAGAGAGGGTTTGGAGAGAGCGAGAGAAAAGGGGGAATCAAATGAACAGGGGCAGGACCACGCAGACGAAGGACAGATGGGTAGATTAAACAGAAAGAATAAGAAGGAGAGAGAGAGAGAAATGGAGGGGGAATCAAATGAACAGGGGCAGGCCCACTCAGACGAAGGACAGATGGGTAGATTAAACAGAAAGAATAAGAAGGAGAGAGAGAGAGAGAGAGAGAGAGAGAGAGAGAGAGAGAGAGATAGATAGAAAGTAGATGTTGGTTATTCAGCAAAATTCCAGACATGTCCGGAGAGATATCCTCTTGAACAAGCAGCGGAGCTCACCTCATGGTGCTGAGCGCCAGGAGGCCGAAGAAGACGGTGTGTAACAGATTGTAGGCGACATCTGCCCGCATACAGATCGGCCGCTCCTCGAACCGGCCTTTTGGCGGCCGCCCGACCGCTGAAGAATCACTGAGAATAGGTAAAACATAGATGCATAATACATAAAAAAGGCGAGAGAGACATTAAGCAGATTATTCCGTTTGTCTTTCGCTCTCCTCCGAAAGGTTAACTGGTGTATCTGAAATGAGCCTGTAATGATTAGCTTGTGGGAGGGTTGAGTGCCTGGGTGTCCAGACTGGGTTCTGATAACTGGAATGACAACAGGACAACAACAAAAAAGGATAGGAGCAGGATTCTCTCGCTCACATCAAACAGGGAAGGAACAACACAGTGAGACGTGACATGCACAGATATTTACAGGGACTTAGGGAGAGGACTCAAGAGGATTGTTGTGATGCTGCCTGCCAACCACTACTATCAATATGTTGTAGTAGGTCTCCACACAGCTAGAGGATAACGAAACTGACAGCAGCGGCATTCGAGCGGCTAAATCAAAGTTATATGTGCAAAGACTCCTAGGGTGACTCCTCCTCATCTACCTCCCCGTCAGTTGCGAAACTGTCCAAATAAAGCATATACAAATACAAAAAGGAGAGCCTCTTTACTAATTATTAAGAAGAAGAAATAATGAATGTCTAATTAAAAATTATTTATGTGATAGATGTGTGGGGTTACCAACAAGCAACCTCTTGAACTCTACTCTATCTCAGTTTTTTTGTTTGCCAGATAAGACAGGCCTCAGCATGACAGATGGTGAAGGAATTTAAGGAAACAGAATGAAGAAAATGAACGACAACACAACAACATGTGGATAAGTATTGCAATAGCCACATGGGATTAAGGCTGAGAGCGCTTGGAAGCCAGGGACCCGTTCTGTCCGGGTCATGACTCAACCCATTTGTGGGCTGTGTCCGAACGTCATTCTCAGTCCACAGCTACAGAAGGAAATCCACCTTACCAGAGGTTGGCCAGTGTTAACAGCGCCAGCATCACCAGGAGCACAATCAGGGTGACGAGGTAAGGGTATGCCAGCAGAGTGCCAGCCAAGCGGTCAAACGTGTCCAAGGGAAGCAGCCCAAAGGCTTCCTCACACAGGTAAAGACTGGCATCGAAATCTCTGAGAGAGACAGAAAGACACACACAGAGAGAGAGACACACAGAGAGAGAGACAGGGAAAGAGAGAGAGACAGAAAGGGAGAGAGAGACAGACAGAAAGAGACACAGAAAGAGAGAGACACAGAAAGAGAAAGAGATATGTTGGCAAGCTCTTATTACACTGTGCCTTTGAGAATTGACATAGCAGTTGTTTCCCTCAGTTTGCTGGATTCTTCATCTGAAATACCACAGCACATTTCCTCCGCGTGTATAAATAATATTTAATATGCGATCATTGAAAGGGGTTTTATCATCTCAGGATTCTACACTAGGTAAGTGTCAATTAGTGAATCACTTAAACCTGATGAAAGAAGTCAGTGCATTCTACCTGGTAGGCCCCAAGCCAAATTTGGACTTGATGAATTTAAAGATGTGTTCGTCAGATCGGAGCTGCAACGCTTGCTGTACATACATGAAGACACACAAGGAAAATAGATAAAAGGTCAGGTTATGCATGTCTGAGTCAACATGAAACAGCCAGACATTTAAAAAAAAAAAAAAAAAAACATTCCTTAAGATGCAAGTTAACGTAATGTACATGACAGACACATAGTTATTCCCATGTAGGTTCAGTTACATGCTGCATTTTGAAGCAGCTGGAAATACAGTACCCGTCAAAAGGTTGAACACACCTTCTCATTCAAGGGTTTTTCTTTGTTTTTACTATTTTCTACATTGTAGAATAACAGTGACGACATCAAATCGACGGAAAAGAAACACCAGGGATGCACGATATACCAGTGGAGATATATCGGAATCGGACGATATTAACTAAAAATGCCAACGTCGGCCCAATGTCTATTCCAACGCCGATGTCAAAGCTGACGTGCATACCTATATAACGTAATGACGCCACGTAAAATTTTGCGCTACACTTGCAACACCTAGCCCACAATGTCTGCCTTGTGGATCGAGCAGTCAACAAGTCGAGCAGTCATTTGAAAGAGTAAGAACATTTCAGAGAGACAACTCAAAGGCGAAATCCATTAACGCCAAGATAACGGAATTCATTGCCCTTGACAATCAACCGTTCTCTGTCGTGGGTGATGTTGGCTTTCACACTAACGTTAACAAAGTGCGCTATGTTTTAGATGTTGCCCTACCGAAGTTACACAGTAATAGCGTTACTGCTATTAGCTTCACGACTGACATTTGGACCAGCGATATCAGCCAAATGAGCATGCGGAGTCTGACATCACAGTGGGTTGTCGAGGATTTCGTACTGAGGAAAGTCGTATTGCATGCTCATGAATGTGCTGGTTGTCATACCGCTGCTGCCATTTCAATGGCATTTGAGAACATGTGTGAAACATGAACACACCAGCTAGGTCCATCAGAACAACTGACTCGAGAAATAAGCTCATCAACTGTGCCTGCAGCAGACGTGATGCCCTCTGTCATGGCATTGAAACACCTGCTCAACAAAACTGCTGACACAGGCTGTGAGTAAGCGATTTGGTGGTATTCTCTCTTTACTGTGTCACCACCCTGCTTTATGCTATGTTACTTCGATGCAGACAAGAAACATGGTTTACGTGAAATGTTACATACACAGTTGAACAAGATGGAAACAGACACAGTGACAGTGCGCACCGAGGAAGAGAGGACACGGACAGACAGAGCTGAAACTTTACTGTTTGACATGTATGATGAAATCCTGGTTGAGAATGAAACGACTGAACAAATGAACAACAAAAAAGCACAAAAAGTAAGTGAAAGAAATACTGTAGTTTTAAAAAAAAATTGTTTTACCCCTTTTCTCCCCAATTTCGTGGTATCCAATTGGTAGTAGTTACAGTCTTGTCTCATCGCTGCAACTCCCATTTGGACTCGGAAGAGTACGAAGGTCGAGGGCCATGCGTCCTTCGAAAAACAACCCAACCAAGCCGCACTGCTTCTTGAGACAATGCCCATCCAACCCGGAAGCCAGCCGCACCAATGTGTCGAAGGAAACACCGTACACTTGGCGACCTGGTCAGCGTGCACTGCGCCTGGCCCGCCACAGGAGTCGCTAGGGCGCGATGAGACAAGGATATCCCTGGGCCTCCCGGTCGCAGCCAAATACTGTAGGTTTTGATTATGTTTTACTGGTAATGGGGACATACGTAAATGCCAACAAAAAAAACTTTTTGGTCAGTGTGGTGTGTGTGTAACCTTTATTTAACTAGGCAAGTCAGTTAAGAACAATGATGGTCTACCCCGGCCAAACCCGGACGACGCTGGGCCAATTGTGCACCGCCCTATGGGACTCCCAATCACGGCCGGATGTGATACAGCCTGGATTCGGACCAGGGACTGTAGTGATGCCTATTGCAATGAGATGCAGTGCCTTAGACCACTGTGTCCATGTGCGTGTTAACTATTTAACTGTCCTAGAATGCTTAAAAGGCTGCGATTATTTTAACTATTGGGGTTTTTTTTGGCAAGGAAAATATTGGACATCGGTATTGGCCAAAAATGTCATAGCGGTGCATCACTAAATAACACATATGGAATCATGTAGTAACCAAAAAAGTGTTAAAACAAATCAAAATATATTTGAGATTCCTCAAAGTAGCCACCCTTTGCACTGACGACAGCTTTGCACACTCTTGGAATTCTCTCAACCAGCTTCATGAGATGCATTCCAGGTGCATTTAAATTAACAGATGTGCCTTGTTAATTTGGGGAATTTCTTTCCTTCTTAATGCGTTTGAGACAATCATTTGTGTTGTGACAAGGTAGGGGTGGTATACAGAACATAGCCCTATTTGGTAAAAGACCAAGTCCATAATATGGCAAGAACATCTCAAAAAAGCAAAGAGAAACAACAATCCATCATTACTTGAAGACATGAAGGTCAGTCAATATGGAACATTTCAAGAACTTTGAAAGTTTCTCCAAGTGCGGTTGCAAACACCATCAAGCAATATGACGGAACTGGCTCTCATGAGGACCACCACAGGAAAGGAAGACAGAGTTACCTCTGCTGCAGAAGGTAAGTTCATTAGAGTTACCAGAAATTGCAGCCCAAATAAGTAACAGACACATCTCAATATCAACTGTTCAGAGGAGACTGTGTGAATCAGGCCTTCATGGTCAAATTGCTGCAAAGAAACCTAGTGACTGCACGGTGTTTCCTCCGACACATTGGTGCGGCAGGCTTCCGGGTTGGATGCGCGCTGTGTTAAGAAGCAGTGCGGCTTGGTTTGGTTGTGTATCAGAGGACGCATGACTTTCAACCTTCGTCTCTCCCGAGCCCGTACAGGAGTTGTAGCGATGAGACAAGATAGTAGCTACTAAAAAAAACAATTGGATACCATGAAATTGGGGAGAAAAAGGGGTAAAAAAAAAAAAAAGTGTCATCATTGCAAGCTGTCATCATTTTGAAGAATCTGAAATACATTTTGATTTGTTTAACACTTTTTTGGTTACTACATGAGTCCAAATGTGTTAGTTTTGTTTCATAGTTTTGATGACTTCATTATTATTCTACAATGTAAAAAATAGTAAAAAATAAAGAACCCTTTGAATGAGTAGGCGTGTCCAAACTTTTGACTGGTACTGTAAATGTTTTCACAATGTCCTCCCGATTCCTGTGTGCCTTTCTCCTGGCTTCTCCACAGCCCATAACACACATAGATGACTTGTTATTAATTCCTGGTGACAAGAGGAGGAGGAGGATGTAGTACAAGTCTCATGGCTCACCTTGGCTAAATAATTAATAGTGAATGTTAGTGCAAGGACGAGGACGGTGTGAAGGAGCAGCTTTCCCAGCCGCGCTGTGAGACCACCTGTCTTCAGCCCTCTCTCCATGGAACACAAGGCAAAAAGACAAAGAGCTTTCAAAAACACAAACAGCATATCAGTGTATCATGACCACAGATGTTGCACTTACTGTAAAGACTGTAAAAGAAACCAGTCAAATCCCTGGGGTTTTAAGAGGAACATACAGTATGTGCTTGGGCTCACCTGGAAGTGCTTGACAAAGAGAGCAGCCACAATGAAGCTGAGAGCCAGAGAGCCTAGGATCATGGAGTTACAGAACTGCAGCAGCCACACAGAGAGCAGGCTGCTTACCTGGACTAGGTACAGGCAGGTCACCTGGAGAGAGGTACCGGTAATGTCATTTAGCAGGCTCTTTTATCCAAAGCGACTTACATATATGAGCATACATTTTACATATGGGTGGTCATGGGAATAGAACCCACTACCCCGGGCGTTACGAGCACCCTGGTTTACCCACTGAGCTACAAAGTCCACATCCTGGCTCGACCCTAACTAAAACACTAACCTTAGCTTCATGTCCACATCTTGGCTCAACCCTAACTAAAACGCTAACCTTAGCTTCATGTCCACATCCTGGCTCAACCCTAACTAAAACGCTAACCTTAGCTTCATGTCCACATCCTGGCTCAACCCTAACTAAAACACTAACCTTAGCTTCATGTCCACATCCTGGCTCAACTGTAAACCTCAACCCTCAACCCTCAACCCAAACTACAAACACTAACCTCAACTGTAACCCTAGCCTCAAAGATTTGGCATAGGCCCTCAGATCCTCAAAAAGTTCTACAGCTGCACCACGACAGCATCTTGACTGGCTGCATCACCGCCTGGTATGGCAACTGCTTGGCATCCGCGCTACAGAGGGTAGTGTGTCAGGCCCAGTACATCACTAGGGCTGAGCTGTGTGCCATCCAGGACCTCTGTACCAGGCGGTGAAACGCCCCAAAAATTGTCAAAGACTCCAGCCACCCAAGACATAGACTGTTTTCTCTGCTACCGCATGGCAAGCGGTACCGGAGCGCAAAGTCTAGGACCAAAAGGCTCCTGAACAGCTTCTATCCGCAAATCACTGAATCGCTTGCACACTGGACTCTACCCACACAGTACACTGACAGTCCAACACACACACACTACATACGCTCACACATAATGATGACACACTCACAGACAGACACACTTTCACATACCCTGCTGCTACTATGGTTTTTGATCTACCCTGATAACCTAGTCCCTTTGACCGCTATCTACATGTACATATTACCTCAATTACCTCGTACCCCTGCACATTGACTTGGTACCAGTACCCCTTGAATATGCTATTACTCTGCACTGTAGGGAAAGGCCTCACAATTAAGCATTTCACAGAAAAGTCTACGCCTGTGGTATTTGGCGCATGTGACAAATAAAATTGTATTTGAACCAAAACCCTGAACCTAGCTTCATGTGCAGATCCCGGCTCAACTCTTAACCCTCAAGCCTTGATTGCTTGAGCTGCCATCCACAGCGAACGTGATCTCTCTAATATCATGCACAGGTCCTTAAATCTGTGACGGATTGAATCTCGGCCTAGGAACAAAATAATGCAACATATGTTTGGCTGAATGCTGTGATAGTAATGTGCATGATGAGAGAGGAATGATGTCACAGACCTGTTCTGTGGAGATGAGGTCCAGACAGTCCAGGGTGAAGATGATGAGAGCCTGAACCAGCAGGATGAACTGATTAAACTGCCAGGTGAGGCAGAAACACAACGTGGCCAGGAACATCAGCCACAACACCACCTTCTGCTCACAGGAAAGGAGTGGACAGAAGAACACAGATCCCATTAGAAATCAGCCACTTGACCTCAAAACAACTTCTTAGATTAGACACTTCATTCGATAGTGATTCATTGTCTATTTCCACAGATGTTCTCTTCATTCTCCTATTCTGGTCTAATTGTATGCGTGTAGAGAACAGAGGAGATGATGGTGTCCTCTGCTAGGCGAGTGTCTACCTGCTGGATGGGTTTGAGGTGAGGCCTCAGGTAGCAAGTGATGGCAGCTATCTGGAGGGCGAAGAAGGGCAGGGACCAGTTCTCCCTGAGCGAGATGGTGAACTCCACCCGCGTTGTGTCCACTCTGGAACACAATCACACACATGGAACACTCAAGACCACCACTATTTAAAATGTCCATTCAGATCTTAAGTCGAAGGGGGAATTTTAGGATTGGACTTGTGACAGCTTGCAGTAGGTCATCAAGTTTGTCCAGTAGCTACAATTGTATAAACTGTATGCCAGTCTGTTTCTGCTCCCTTGCCAAGTCCTTATGGACTTGTGTCATGTTTAGCTTGACAATGAAGTAGGCAAAAGCACCAACAGATCTGGGACCAGACCCATACGTTTAGCCTTACAATGAATCATTAGTTGGGTGTGCATGGTGAGATGTATACCTGTTGAGGATGTACCAGACTCCAGTGAGAGCCCCTGCTAGCCAGGAACCACTGAGCAGCCAGCTGGTGATGAACAGAGCTATGACATACACCGCTTGGAGAGAAAACACTGTGTAGATATAGAAATACACTGGCTCCAGGTAGGCCTGAAACAAAACAACACACACACACACACACACACACACACACACACACACACACACACACACCATGAAATAATGACCAATCATCTCCATTATTATTTGAAATGCCTTGTTAGTAGATGTGGGCTCTCTGTATTACCTGTATGGGTAGAATCCTATAGAGAACACCTAGGAACACCTCCTGATAGATGTTCATGCGTCGCAGGAGGTTGATGGTTCTCTTGGATTCAGTGGCATTATCATTGATGAGCTCTGAAAGACCTGATCACATACAGACAGAAATAAGGTTCTTTCTTAAGGTAACTGTCCCATGTTTCCAGATTTCTATGAATTATGACCAATAATGGATTACAATATAAGTGAAATAGTTCTCCTTCCAAATACTGGTAATCATGTATGTTAAAAGGCAGTTTTTTTTCTGTGTTGGAATGGTTTAGGTGAACAATAACAACAGAACAGAGCCGTGAGGAGGAGGAGCCTAAACGTGTCCGGAATCGACTTCACCATTCATTTTCTAGATTCAGGTTCAATCAAACGTCATTTTAAGCCTTGTTTTACTATTGGCAGCGACAGCTGATTTCGGGATTGGGTATCGACTCACTCCAGTTAAATATTTGTCATCTGATGTATTCGTTTCAGTCTCTGAATTGTTCAAACTTTTTTCCTGATATAATGGCATAAAAACTACAATCTGTGCCCTGAATTAGCCTAGTGCACACCGGCGCCCAGCTACAGTATATCCTGCCCCGAGCTCGTTTGCCCCGGTTTTCCCTGGCTAAACTACGCTACTAGTTTTCATCCTTATTGCCAAACTTCATAAATACTGCACCCACAACTTTAAAACTTCTTTGTTAGTTAGACGTACAATCATGTAACTAAGAAATTCGCTGGAAAGAAACTAGATTTAAAAAAAAAAAAATGGTTTTGTTGACTGGTTCGAGCGATCTGTCGTGTTGTAAGACAATGGTAGCGAAGGATATCATTGCTACTTAACACGGATCCAAGTTCAGTTTTGAGATCCACTGGCATCATTGGCATAGGGTAAGCTGGATGTTTCTGACTGGTCGTGGAACTGTGACAATGGGCAGCCTCTCCCTGCTTGGCTCGCTGGGATATGTAGTGATTTTGCCAACGCAGCCAACACAGTCTTTACACCCTTAACCTTTTTTAAACTGACTATCGTATTTGTTGATTAAATCTGACTTTATTGGTATAATGAGTAATCCAGGAATGTAAAAAGTTAATTGACACGAGAAAACTGCAACTACAGAGTGCCAATGGCTACAATGAATGGCTAAATTCATTCCAGACATGAATGGCCAGCGGAGCTCCTCCTCTTCCTCACTACTTTATTGTGTAGGCGAGTAACCGGTCATTAAAAATATTAACGCGAATAGACAACTGATTGGCCAGCTCATCCTCCTCATCATCCTTTATGAGGAAATAGCAAGATTTTTAAAAAATAAAAAAATGTAACAGTCTTTAACTTTTAAAAAGTGAGATTTTCACTGGACACTTACTTTAAACTTTCTGTGACTGGTCCACTTTCAGTATATAGAGTAATACAGCCACTCATTCAACCTAAACAGACTAACTTCTCCAGAGTTATAGGGTGTGAGATACTAATTCCACATTTGCATGAGAATTTTTTTTTTTTAAACGGTGACACATCACTCTGATCTCATATTAACTCTGCTGAGTTGTGATGCCGGGATAAGATCACGCTAACTTGGGCAGATGGAATCATGTAAACAAAGTGTGATCATGTTTCCAGTCTGCTGGGCTAGAACGTTATTGTATCACGTTTTTTATGGGCAAACAGTACCTCGAAAATAGCAACAAAAGATCTGAGGGTTCGCTCCAGGCCTTTGATTAGAGCCAGGCAAAATGACTGCGCTATATCCATGCATAAATACAACAGCACCCCATCCCGAAAGGTGCTGTTAAAAAATAAAGTATGACAGGTCACTTACAATGCCATAGTTTTTTTATTTTCTTCATTGTCTCCCTTTTAACTAGCTTTGTTACCGTGGTTACATAACAAGCCATTGGTCATAATGATGAAGGGACACAACCAGACAGACAAGTGGACCGAGGGGTATGTCAATGCCCTCTGTCTCACTATTTTAAGGACCTCTCTTTTGGCAAATGCTTGCATAATTCAACTACATTTATTTAATGAGGGCGAAAAGATGACTGTCCAAAGTTTACAAGAGAAGGAAATGTTTTAAAAGTGAATGGGCTCATTTCCAGAGCATTGAGTTCTGAAAGAGCACTTGTGGCCATAAAAGGTTATGATTCTCAGTAGCCTCTGTGCTCTTTCCCCTGAGATGACTAGTAGAATAACCTGAGGGGATTGTGGGAGTAGGGGGGGCTAGCCTATATCTACTGTGAGTAGATTGTCATTGTACCATACCTTGCTGTATGGAGGGAGCTCTCAACATCTGTTTATAGTACGAGTAGTACAGGCCACATTCTGTCCGAAAGGAGATTTCACGCTCAACTTCCTGAAATATAAGTAGAGATGAAAATACATTTACAAAACATAAAAACCAGACAAAAAACAAAGATGAGTTCTCCATATGAACAACAGGTACAGTGCATTGAAAGTACTCAGACCCATTGAATTTTTCCACATTTTGTTACGTTACAGCCTTATTCTAAAATGGATTAAATATTTTTTCCCCCCTCAACAATCTACACCCCATAATGACAAAGCAAAAACTTGTTTGTGTGTGCAAATGTATACATTTTCTAAACTGAAATATCACATTTACATAAGTATTCAGACCCTTTACTCCGTACTTTGTTGAAGCACCTTTGGCAGCGATTACAGTCTTGAGTCTTCTTGGGTATGACGCTACTTTTTTGCCCCACTATATATTCAATCTCTCCCTATCCCAGTCTGTTGTCCCCACATGCTTCAAGATGGCCAACATTGTCCCCGTACTTAAGAAAGCAAAGGTAATTTAACTAAATTACTATCGGCCCAAAGCACTCACCTATGTCATCATGAAGTGCTTTGAGAGACTAGTCAAGGATCATATCACCTCCATCTTACCTGCCACCCTAAACCCACTTCAATTTGCTTACCGCCCCAATAGGTCCACAGACGATGCAATCACCACCACACTGCCCTGTCCCATCTGGACAAGAGGCATACCTATGTAAGAATGCTGATCATTGACAATAGCTTTTAATTTAACACCATAGTACCCTCCAAGCTCATCATCAAGCTAGAGGCCCTGGGCCTGAACCCCGACCTGTGCAACTGGGTCCTGGACTTCCTGACGGATCGCCCCTAGCTGTTGAAGGTAGGAAACAACACCATCTCTTCACTGGTCCTCAACACTCGTGCTCCCTCCTGTACTCCCTGTTCACCCATGACTGTGTGGCCAAGCACGCCTCCAACTCAATCATCAAGTTTGCAGATGACACAACAGTAGTAGGCTTAATTACCAACAATGATGAGACAGCCTACAGGGAGGAGGTGAGGGCTCTGGGAGTCTGGTGCCAGGAAAATAACTACTCACTCAACGTCAACAAAATAAGGAGATGATCGTGGACTTCAGGAAACAGCAGAGGGAGCACCCCCCTATCCACATCGATGGGACCACAGTGGAGAAGGTGGAAAGCTTCAAGTTCCTCAGCGTACACAACACTGACAAACTGAAATGGTCCACCCACACAGACAGTGTGGTGAAGAAGGAGCAACAGCGCCTTTTCAACCTCAGGAGGCTGAAGAAATTTGTCTTAACACCTAAAACCCCCAAAATATTTACAGATGCACAATTGAGAGCATCCTGTCGGGCTGTATCACCGCCTGGTACGGCAACTGCACCGCCCACAACCGCAAAGCTCTCCAGAGGATGGTGTGGTCTGCCCAACGCATTACCGGGGGCAAACCTCCCGCCCTCCAGGACACCTACAGCACCCGATGCCATAGGAAGGCCAAAAAGATCATCAAGGACATCAACCACCCGAGCGAGCCACTGCCTGTTCACCCCGCTATCATCCAGAAGGCGAGGTCAGTACAGGTGCATCAAAGCTGGGACTGAGAGACTGAGAAACAGCTTCCATCTCAAGGCCATCAGACTGCTAAACAGCCATCACTAGCACATCAGAGGCGGCTGCCTATAGACATAGACACTGGCCATTTTTAGAAATGGATCACTAGCCACTTTAATAATGTTTCTGTATCTAGCATTACTCATTTCATATGTGTAAACTGCACTCCACACTAGTGATGCACTAGTGATATTACATTTTTGTCCGATACAGATATCCAATAGTTTCCTTGACAAAACACGATACGATAACCAATATTTTTAATTTTAGCGGCCTTTTAAGCATTCTAGTACAGTTAAATAGTTAAAACACACACATGGACACTGCATCGCAGTGCAAGAGGCGTCAATACAGTCCCTGGATCGAATCCAGGTTATATCACACCAGGCCGTGATTGGAAGACCCATAGGCCGGTGCACAATTGGCCCAGTGTCGTCTGGGTTTGGCTGGGGTAGGCCGTCATTGTAAATAAGAATTTGTTCTTAACTGACTTGCCATGTTAAATAAACAGTTACACAGACACCAAAAAGTGATTTTGTTGGCATTTACATATGTCCCCATTACCAGTAAAACATAATCAAAACCTACTTTCACTTACTTGCTGTGCTGTTTCATTGTTCATTAGTTCAGTCGTTTCATTCTCAACCAGGATTTCATCATACATGTCAAACAGTAAAGTTTCAGCTCTGTCTGTCCGTGTCCTCTCTTCCTCGGTGCGCACTGTCACTGTGTCTGTTTCCATCTCGTTCAACTGTGTATGTAACATTTTACGTAAACCATGTTTCTTGTCTGCATCGAAGTAACATAGCATAAAGCAGGGTGGTGACACAGTAAAGAGAGAATACCACCAAATCGCTTACTCACAGCCTGTGTCAGCAGTTTTGTTGCGCAGGCATTTCAATGCCATGACAGAGGGCATCACGTCTGCTGCAGGCACAGTTGAGGAGCTTATTTCTCGAGTCAGTTGTTCGAATGGACCTAGCTGGTGTGTTCATGTTTCACACATGTTCTCAAATGCCATTGAAATGGCAGCAGCGGTATGACAACCAGCACATTCATGAGCATGCAATACGACTTTCCTCAGTACGAAATCCTCGACGATCCATTGTGCTGTCAGACTCAGCATGCTCATGGGGTTGATATCGCTGGTCCAAATGTCAGTCGTGAAGCTAATAGCAGTGACACTATTACTGTGCAACTCCTGTAGGGCAACATCTGAAAAATAGCACACTTGGTAGTGTGTACCGGTGCGAAACCACCATCGCCCACGACAGAGAACGGTTGATTGTCAAGGGCAATGAATTCCATTATCTTGGCGTTAATGGATTTCGCCTTTGAGTTACTCTTTCAAATGACTGCTCAACTTGTTGACTGCTCGAGCCACAAGGCAGACATTGTGGGCTAGGTCAGGAATGCTGAGTTGAACGTGTACCGCAAAAATAAACTAGACATCGTTAAACTAGACATCGGGCCAATGCCGATGTTGGCATTTTTAGCTAATATCGGACGATTCTGATATGTTCACCGATATATCGTGCATCCCTGCTCCAAACTATTCTATGGTATCTTATTCACTTTTAAACTGTGTTTACATACTGCATCACCCATCTCATATGTACAGTTGATGTCGGAAGTTTATATACACTTAGGTTATTAAAACTTGTTTTTCAACAATTCCACAAATTTCTTATTAACAAACTATAGTTTTGGCAAGTAGGTTAGGACATCTACTTTGCGCATGAGACAAGTAATTTTTCCAACAATTGTTTTCAGACATATTATTTCACTTATAATTCACTGTATCACAATTCCAGTGGGACAGACGTTTACATACAGTAAGTTGACTGTGCCTTAACCTCTTGAGCTTATGGCTCAATACTGCCCCCGTTGGAGGAAGTGCGTGCCCATAGTAAACTGAAAATATTTTTTTCCAAAATTGCTAATATATGCATATAATAATAATTATTGAATAGAAAACACTCTAAAGTTTCTAAAACCGTTTAAATTATGTCTGTATGTAAAGCAGAACTCTCAGGGCAGCCTTTCTCCCAAACACTCTCTTGTCAAGAGAAAAGTTGGGTCAACTTTGACGTCATCGCCCCCACCCTTCCCAGGCAGCTACCGATCTGGGAACAGTATGTATTTGTTCAGCGCGATGTCTGCTTTCAATTGGCACGTTCATTGTTTGAATTTCGCGCTCCCTCATCCTTTAGCGGGCGAAAATGCCCGGTTCACTCTCACATACATGCACTCTATTCGATTTGGGGAACGTTCTTTTCCAATAGACACCAGTTGAAGCCGGTTCGTTTGTTCGCGTTGATCATTGTTTTACATGATAAAAACATAATTTTGCTCGATTCTGCACTTAGTTTGACCAGTTTAGTCAACATATAATATGTAATTTTGAAGTTTGATTGCGCAAGAGTGCGGGACCAGAAGGAGCAGAAGTTATTTTGGGTGCATTTCAGCTGAAGCTGTTAGCATATGCTAATACAAAGACGCACAACTTGAAACCAAACGATGTATTGGGTAAGTATGACTCCTTCTACGTCTTCTGATCGAAGAACATCAAAGGTAAGGGAATATTTATGTGGTTATTTTGGGTTTCTGTGGACTCCAAACGTAGAGGAGACACTGCTAATATCTGAGCGCCGACTCATAGCATAGACTAGTGAACGAATTCTGTAACGTTAAAAATAAATGTAACACAGCGGTTGTATTAAGAAGAAGTGTATCTTTGTAACTATATGTAGAACATGTATATTTAGTCATGTTTATTGCTTGTTATCTGACGTTATCTGTCCGAGCTATCATAATTTCTCCGGACATTTTGAGTAGCATTTTTGAAATGTCGTCATTGTAAACAGAGATTTATGGATATTAATGGCATATTATTGAAAAAAAAAAATGTACTGTGTAACATGTAATATTACTGTCATCTGATGAAGATTTTCAAAAGGTTAGTGAATTATTTATTTTTTAATCCTACTTTTAAATTTTATATTTTCTGGGACAAAATGGCCGCCGCTTGCATTTTGTTTCGGTGGTGGTCTAATATAAATGTGTGCTATGTTTTCGCCGTAAAACATTTTAGAAATCTGACTTGCTGGGTAGATGAACAAGGTGTTTATCTTTCATTTGAGCTATTGGACTTGTGTAGGTGTGGAGGTTAAATATGTCTAAGAATATTTTTTCACATTTTGCGTTATGCTAATGAGCTTGAGCCGTAGTCACGATCCCGGATCCGGGATGGGTAGCATCAAGAGGTTAAGAAGCTTCTGATTGACTCAAGTGATGTCAATTAGCCTATTGGAGGTGTACCTGTGGATATATTTCAAGGCCTACCTTCAAACTCAGTGCCTCTTTGCTTGACATCATGGGGAAAATCAAAGGAAATCAGCCCCCAAAAATTGTAGACCTCCACAAGTCTGGTTCACCCTTGGGAGCAATTTCCAAACACCTGAAGATACCACATTCATCTGTACAAACAATAGTACGCAAGTATAAACACCATGTGACCACGCAGCCGTCATACCGCTCAGGAAGGAGATGCATTCTGTCTCCTAGAGATTAACGTACTTTGGTACGAAAAGTGCAAATCAATCCCAGAACAACAGCAAAGGACCTTGTGAAGATGCTGGAGGAAACGGGTACACAAGTATCTATATCCACAGTAAAATGAGTCCTATATCAACATAACCTGAAAGGCCACTCAGCAAGGAAGAAGCCACTGCTCCAAAACCGCCAGAAAAAAAACAGACTACGGTTTGCAACTGCACATGGGGTCAAAGATCGCACTTTTTGGAGAAATGTCCTCTGGTCTGATGAAACAAAAATAGAACTGTTTGGCCATAATGACCATCGTTATGGGGGTGCGCTCTGCTGCAGGAGGGACTGGTGCACTTCACAAAATAGATGGCTTCATGAGGGAGGAAAATTGTGTGGATATATTGAAGCAACATCTCAAGACATCAGTTAAAGCTTGGTTGCAAATGGGTCTTCCAAATGGACAATGACCCCAAGCATACTTCCAAAGTTGTGGCAAAATGGCTTAAGGACAACAAAGTCAGGGTATTGGAGTGGCCATCACAAAGCCCTGACCTCAATCCCATAGAAAAAGTGTGGGCAAAACTGAAAAAGCATGTGTGAGCAAGGAGGCCTACAAACCTGACTCAGTTCCACCAGCTCTGTCAGGAGCAATCAGCCAAAATTCACCCAACTTATTGTGGGAAGCTTGTGGAAGGCTACCCGAAACCTCACCCCCGACTTCAACTGTTTATACTGTATTGTATACTACACCACTGACTGTTAAACAGCCATCTCCAGCACATCAGAGGCTGCTGCCTATAGACATAGATTAGGAATCACTGGCCACTTTAAGGAAATTAAATACTAGCCATTTTAATAATGTTTCCGTATCTTGCATTCTACAGTATCTTAGTCACTTTAATTGTGTTTAAATATTGCATCACCCATCTCATATGTATATACTGTATTCTATACTATGCCACTGTATCTTAGTCCAGTGCTGCTCTGACATATATATACACATTCTTAATCCATTCCTTACTTAGATGTGCGTGTTTTTTGGAATATGTTGTGAAACTATTATATATTACTTGTTAGATATTACTTGGACTGTCGGAGCTAGAAGCACAAGCATTTTGCTACACCAGCCATAACATCTGCTAGACATGTATATGTGACCAAAACATTTGATTCTTGACATTAGGAGATAACAGCTTACCTTGAGGTGAGAGAACCACAGAAGGTTCTCATGTATGGAGTAAACACACCAGGCATGAGCCAGCCCAGTTAGCACAGCCAATACCAACCCTGCCGCCATGACAACAGTCTGCCAAGGCCACAGAGGTGGAATGCTCAGACGGTACCAATTCTGGGAATCTCTCCCAGAGTCTTCCCTTTCACTGACCCTTAAACCCCCTCGTGCTTCAACACAACTTTCAGCAGACATATCATATTGAGAGATGTCCCAGGAACGCTCCAGCTTGCTCAGTCCTCTCTTGCGTATTTCCATGTCTGGATGCAGGGTTGCTCATGCAGGTCTTGCCTCTAACATCCAGCAGTCACTCACTGATGAGAAAGTACCCAGGCGGAGTCATGATTAGAACCTCTCCATGTGACCAAGGCTTACTTCCAAGCTCACTCCTCTCATGGTCCAGCAAACAGTCTGAAAAAAAAACTGGCCCCTCACTCCGTTTCTGTTTTCTCAGTCGCTCTTTTTTAACTGCCCAATCTCAGTCTAATAACCAGTTGATGGAAAAAAAGAAAAGAAAGCAATCACATTGGTTTTACAAGGCCATTAAAAAAGGCTTTAAAAGCAAAACAATCTGAAGCAAACGGGGACCAGCTCGGTCTGTGTTCTGGAAGACAACTGAAATCGCCGGATAGGGAAGACGAATCAACTCACAACCACAACTGGTGACCTCTCGGCACATCTATTAAAAATAGAGAGAGAGAGGAAAAAGCCATAGACAAAAAGCCTGGAACATCGTTTGGAAAACCATTTGTCAGACCGCTTAAGTATTTCTAAAAGTGGAGTGAGCGAGAGAAGTGGTCAGAAATAAGCGTCGGTAGGTGCTATAACTGTCATGGACATGACTTAACACGTGGTGAATTTAGTAGGCCCGGACGCAGCTGCTTCTCTGTGAACAGCGATGTCCCATAGGAAATAACTAAGAGACATGTCTGCCTTTCAGACACGCTACTGTAACATTCAGTCAACGCTGAGCCAAAACTGACCCAACATGCGGACGGTGCTTGAAAACAATATGGAATCATTCAATTCGGTCTCTTTCAAAACAAGCAGACTCCCAAAACAGAGTAGACATGACCGGCATTCTCCCATGCAGCCCTCACGTCCCAATAGATTAACTGCAACAAACAATCACCACTGACTCCAAGACAAGGAAATTCATATTCAGCATGTTTTGCTGCACTCAGTCCCCACTTGATTCAGTCAAGAGACATTGTTCCTGAGGATAGCTGATGAAACATAAGGAGAGCATTGCTTATTCCAGTCATGGTCATCTCTACCCGAAGTCAGAACTAAAGCATGAATCATACAAGGTAGTACCGGTAGTCATAGGATACCACTGTTCAGTGTTGTTGCTTTTTCCACAGTGGGGATTTAAAATCTCTTAGAAAGCCACGACTAGAATTGCATTAACAGGCATCACACACACACACACACACACACACACACACACACACACACACACACACACACACACACACACACACACACTTTTCTGGGAAACTGCTAGGCTCACAATGTGCAGTGATGTCACCCTCTTGAACACTGTG
Organism: Oncorhynchus tshawytscha; assembly: GCF_018296145.1. NCBI lineage: Eukaryota > Metazoa > Chordata > Actinopteri > Salmoniformes > Salmonidae > Oncorhynchus > Oncorhynchus tshawytscha. The sequence continues at coordinate 55,968,723 of NC_056432.1, forward strand.
TTAAATAAAAACACAGAGTTTGAATACAGGGGAGTCGCTACTGGCAGCTCTGTAAAGTTACCCGCATTTATTATAAATGAGAACATCTGTCTACCTTCTCTACGTTCACAGAGAGACAGAGGCAGAGAAGGGGAAAAAAAACACAACACAAAGACAAAGAAACAGAATAGAATCAAATATGTGCATCCACGCAGGTTAGCTCAATTAGGTGTGAGCTTTGATATCCATGACACACTCGCAAATTATTCACGACCTGGATGAGTGGGCCGAGTTGTGCTGTGCATTTGTGTGGGAGGTATACACCTGGACTCTCAAAGAGAAAACACAGCACCGTGAGGGGAAAAAAAATGTTGACTACCACTGCTCCTGACAAAATCAACACCCGGGAATTATTGAGGAGGGAGGCCTGACAAGAAGCTCAAAATGTGGTCCATTTAATGACGTCCCAGACTACAGGAAAGGCACTTCACGTCAGACTGAACATAATATCTTTGGGCAGAATCACATGTTCTTTTTTAGTGTTCTGGAAGGCTCAGGGTGGATTTGGTAACAACCGCTGGCTTGAATTTCAGGACTTTGGTTATAAAAGGGCTGAAAAACAATCTGTTTAGAAAGACGTGGAGAACCCATCCGTCTGTTTCACCTTGAGGTGTTTATGACTTCAGGAAATCCAACAAAGGAAATAGATCATAACTCACGATATGTCATATAAGTTACACGTAATCAAGATCTCTTCCTTTCTATACCCTATTCATTATTGCCAACAACTTGACGATATGATTCCAACATGTGAACTTGACGAGGGGTGGGGTGCAGGACAGTCAAGTAACAATGGTGACACAGTGAGGTCATCTGTGGGGATTCTCACCTTAATGTTGGAAAACCACAGGTCATTTTCATGGAGCGTAGCCACATAGATGCAGGACAGCATGCCAAGACTAATTCCCACAGTCCAACCTATGGCAACCCACAGCACTGTCCTCCATGTCCATACGCCTGAAGAGAGAATAACATAACACAAAACAATATTCATGTCTCCATTGATAGCCTATGAATCTTTTGGCTGAACAAGGTTCTCGTATGTATGCGTTATGAGGCAACTATAAGCATCTTATGTTGACCAATGTGACTCCATGCCTAACAGGATGTTAGGGATGACCAATGAGGAAACAGGATATACTGAGATAGGGTGCAAAAAAAATGTAGGGGTTTTATTTATCAAATGTGCAAAATACAAATTATGACTAGAGAAAATAAACCAAAGTGCTTTAATAAAGACAAAATTGATTAATTAATTGAAATTTAAAAAAACAGACTGTCCTACTGTCTCAACTTTAAAAAATGTTTTAAAAAAAAAACTGATCTAAAGGTGCAGGAACAGAACGTACATACGTCACCTGAAAAGAAGCGGTTTGACAGAGAGAATATATGGGGAGTGGCCAGCGCCATTCACTTTCAATACACATCATCATGATATTAAGTGGGAATGTACTGATCAGATGTTAAATACATAGTTATTTTAGCGTTAGCTGTACGCTAACGCGTACAACAAAAAATCAATCAATGAAAAGGTACTTTGCTATTTTAACACATCAAGGAAAAAAAAAAAATTCCTCTGCGGTGAATAGAGGGGTGGCATTTCCCGACGGCCCTCCAGAAACATACTTCAGCATCGGAATTCCGCTCGGACCTCCTTTACCAGAACACAGCCGGCATCCATGCTGCGCAGACATGGTGCGGGTGACGAGAGACACGGCAGTAAACAAGACCTTATATAGAACTTTTACTGTTTGCTCATAAATGGTTCAATTAAAAGTTAGATGGAGTTAAATATACAAGTGACTGTTACCACGTAAAACTATGAAGCATGCATTCAACATAGAGAAACGATGATATCAAACGGCAAGATTGTATTTCCGCAATAAAGTTATGTACGGGATATAAGAAAACAAAAAGCAAAGGGTCACGTCCTCATTTCTATATTATGTGTATCGCTAGTGTGTATATGTGACTGGGGTCATTGTGCTGCTAACAGCGTAGCTTCCTCCGCTGTCTGACTGCCCCATACTGGGCTCGAACCAGTGATCCATGGCAACGCAACACGTGACCACCCTCCTTGACAACATTCAAATGGGTTACGCCCCCTAAAAAAGGTACCAATTGGATGGCTTCGTCCGCAACATTTCAAGCTAGCTGCAGAGTGAGTTTACGGTACACTCTTAAATCCATTACACTCACCGAGGGATGGGTATCGCTAAGATTTTAACGGTATTACTACTCTTACCGATACCGCTTATCGATCCGGTACTTTAACGGTATTCTTATTGGTTATTTTTGTTATTTCTTACGGGGGAAAAAACGAAACTAATTAAGAACAGAATTAACATTGCTTTGCTTTATTTTATGAAATGTAAAATGAATAAGAAAAAATCATTTACAGCAAAAGAAACCGCAATGTTTTGAACAAATCACTATTATAGACTAATGTTGCGATGATGGAAATGTAAAACAAATTAGATCAATATTTTCCTGCAAAAGAAAATACAGTGGTTTAGAGCAACACGGGTGGGGCATGCAGGTGGGCTGCAAAATGACTAACAGTTCTTAGCAGTTCTTCTGGAGAAAGATCAACATATTTGCCTTCTTTGGCAGAAGTCGGGACCTCTCCTGACTCATTGTGTTCCCTGCAGTCGAAAAGACCCTCTCGCTAGGGGCGGAGGAGGCTTGAGCACAGAGGTAGCTTGTTGCAATGTTTGTGAGGAGGGTCAGAGTAGCTCTCTTCTCCCACCCCCACATCACGGGATCTTCAGCCATGGGGATGGGAGGCAGGCCTTCGTAGAGCTCCACCTCTAGGTCAACACGCTGGCTGAGGTTGAGGGACGAGGTGTCCTGTTGGATCGTCAACCTCAACTCCCTGTCCTCCTGTGAGAACAGCTCCTCCAAGGCACTCCTTGTTTTGTACAATGGAGGGACTGGTCTCCTCCATTTCCTCTCCTTCACTCCTCCTCCTGTTGCAGGTGCTCTGTGTGTCTGCTCCGGCTCCTCTGACAGCCCTGGTGTTGCTCCTGTCACATTGGCCTCAACAGTTGCCTTCCTCAGCCTGTCCCAGGTGGCGTCACTCACCGGCCTCCCTTTAAATCTGGGGTCCATTGCTGTGGCCTCATGCAGGAAGGCTTGTCCTCATCCTGATAGCACTCGGAGAGGTTCTCCCACACCTTCTCTTTGATGGTTGCCACAAACGTTGTATCTTCACGCTTCACAGTGAATTGCTCTTCGAGTTTTTCGAGGATGGGTATGATCTGTCCACAGGTGGCATTCTTTTCACATGTCACACACACAGTGTGGATGTATTGAGGATTCTCATGAGCTGGACAAACTCCTCAGCCTTATGGAAGTCCTCGTCCTTCAGACGGTCCAGGTTGTCCTTGGTCATTGCCTTTTGCAGTCGTGGGTCCAAGGCTGCTGGTTGGATCGCTGGATACTGCTCCATGAATCTCTCTATCATTAGATAGAGTTCCATCTGGTCTTGACATCAAGGATGAGTGCGTGCTGCGGAAGGCCTGAAACAACAACAAAAAACAACATACATTTCATTACCGCACACTTGGATATTGAATTAAATTGTTAAATGTGGGAATTTCTAAATAATACTTTAATAGATTGAACTGGCTTCTTACCAAGGAGCTGCTGCTTTTCCTTCAAGACTGTTTTGGACATCAAGGATCTCTTGAACCACACGACCACTGCTCTGATTCGGGCTGCCCATTTATCGATGGAAGTCACTTTGTAGATTTTCTGCGCTGACAGATTCAATGTGTGTGCAAAGCATCCTATTGTTAGAAAGTATAGCCTCTTGATGGCAACATCCATATTGCCAGCATTATCAACAGGCAAAGCTACAATCTTGCTTGGCTCTACCACAAACTCTTCCAGAATGTCTGAGATCTCCTCTGTCACTACTTCACCAGTTTGCGATTTGTACACTGCCCTGGTGTGGAGGACCTTCTGTTTTACACTGCCCTGGCTTGTGTAGTGTACTGTAACAGTGAGAAAGTGGTCCTGACAGAGGCTGGTCTACCCTTCTGATGTGATGGCCAGCTTTGGCACATCCTTCAGCTCATACCAGGTAAGAATTAACGGGTCACTGAGGTAACTCCTGGAGGGAGGGGTATATTTGGGGTTGAGTGCCTTGCTCATCTCTACAGTAAAAGAAAAATATAGTTTTCATGTGTTGAATTATTGTGTTGTTGTTTATTGTATTGTTGAGTGATGGGACTAACATACAACCCTTTTACACTACTATATCCTAAAAAGAAATACAACTCAATATAAACCGACAGACTGTTCCCTAAAGCCCTTGGACTCCACTGTTGCAAAGGGGTGTAGGCCTTTCACTATGAACTTGATCATGGCTAGGTGGCACTCATTCACCCTCTCCTCAGTCATCCTCCCACTAGCTGCCAGCGTGAAGGGGCTTTGGGCTTGTCTTTGGCTTGGACCAGTGGTATTAGAGGGAGGAGTGGGTTTGTTCATTGTAGCTGCAACTTTAACGTTCATAAATTCAATCAGCTGTCTAATGGTTCCTTCTGATCATGAACCCATGTTCACATAATCTAGTTAACTCTGTGTGTGGGCTCTAGGCTGCTAGCATACATACCTAACGTATATCGGGCAACGAGAGATGAACTATGAGCTGGGCTGTGGAAAAGTGTGCATTTCTCTGCCTGTACACGATGCACTTTCGATAGATGTTTGGAAAGATGGCTTGTGTTTCCGCCCCTTACAAGCAAAAAAAGTCTTATTGCAGCGAGCATTGTCAGCATCGACTCTGGTGAAGAGTAACCACACTTTTGAACATCGTCACTAATTAAGAGCAGGGTCTTTCTGGTGTGTGTGTGCGCGTGCTGTAGTCTGTGAGAGAGAGATCTCTCTTCTGGATTGGGAATAGCGAAAATGCCTCATAAACAAATGTCTTAATCTTATTGCAAATTAGAAATGGTTGATGAGATAAAATGTGCAAGATAACGTTTACGTAGCAATAATAAACAGGAAATGTATTTTCTTAAATTTCTCCAGTACCGAAAGCAGAACCGATAATGTCAGAGCTTATCGATACTACAGTCTTTCATAAGGTACACGGTAAGGGGTCCCGTTTAATACCAGGTTTCAGTACCCATCCTTACACTCACCCCCACTCACCCCTTCTAAACTGTCCTTCTTGACAACGCTCCAATGGGTTGAGCCACCCAAATAGCAATTGGATGGCTCCATCCGCGAACATTTCAAGATAGATGTGGAGTGAGCTCATTGTACGTTCTTAACTCCATTACGTATTGTTTAAAGTGAGCGTTAAGGTGCATATGTGCCATCTGTAAAGCAGTTTTTTTTATACTGTGTAACACGCGGTGTGGCCGTCACACAGGGATTGGTCCAATATGTTGATGTGAATACTGAGCATGACACTAACCGTCTGAAGTCCTCTCTATGGGCTCTGCTGAAGGGTAGAACCTCTGGTTCAGGACCTCTGGACCAGGCTCCTTACTTCCTTTGCTGCCCTTCCTCTGCCTGAGGGCAGTCATGGTGGCTCACTGAAAAAGGAGGGGCAGCTATTAGTCTTCCACACAAGATAGGGACCTACACACACACACACACACACACACACACCCTGCCAAGGAACTCAACTCCTCCACGGAGTTGAGAGCAGACTAGATTTTTCTGACTCCGATTCTCTAATCGATATGCGCCGATTCATAAACATGTTTCATTGTTAAACCCTTACCGTGTACCTATGCATATCCTCTGCTGTTGAATGCCTTTCTTTGTTTGCTGAAATCCATACTTTTTAATAAACCGTTAATCAAATACAAATCACAGACTGTTTCCTCATTGCTGTTGCTCTAAGATGGCAACTCAGTGCGAATGCACATCTGCCAATTGAATCTCAACAAGGAAACAAGGCTGTAGTTGTATTTGATTAACATTTTACTCAAAAGTATGGATTTCAGCAAACAAAGAAAGGCACGCAACAGAGGACAAACATAGGTACACAGTAAGTGTTTAACAATTTACAGACACACACGAGAGAGAGTAGAAAGTACATTTAAATGCATAAGAAGTAACCATCCATTCACACACAATTAGAAAATGACCAGTTAAACACAACATCCAAGTGTGATGCTGCTTGACTGAGGCGGTATGTGCCTCCATCAGTAGGCTATTGTCCCATTGTATTACATCCTATATAGGTTATGGAATTGGAATCATAATGGACACGAACAGTATAATGCAAAGCATCTTTCGTATTTATCATGTGTCATTGTATAGGTGCCATTGACTTCATTTGAACAGCAAAGAGCAATGTTTTCACCGTTACCTCATGGGACAGACTGCACATCAACGTGTCCCCTGATGTCATCAAATAGTGACTGACTGACTGTCTATCGAAAGTGTGTCGCGTCTCCATCATCCTATGCTGCCATTACAGTTTTGCAAAAAGAAAAACAACTAAACACAAACACATTTTTTTTTGTGGTAACCCATGAAAAAAACCGCAAACAAACTACACAATTGTCTTGGTTTTCATTCATTCGCTGTTTTCATTCATCACACAGGCCTGGGTTGCAGCGGCATTTCCTACTCACGCCGCTGCTAGAATGTCATGAAATATCTGAACGCATCACTCGCTAATCTCGGTCTCTTCGAATGGACAGCCTCAGTATCGGTTTCATGCTCGGTCGATAGTGAATGTCGTTTTTGATAGCAACAAAAAATGATTTGATTACACTTGTTCATACATTTATGCCTCACCCTCGACAGCGCTTGCAATCCCTTATCGGATGTCCAAAGGTTTCTCCTCTCTCCCTCCCACCGACACTCGATACATGCGTAGAGTCACTAGTTCAGTCGTGTAAAGGCTTGAAACAATGTAGCACATTTTCAGACCCGGCGCTTTCCATGCCACCCACCACGAGAAAAAATAATATTTGGTTAATATGCAGAGATGAAAAACTGATACTTTTTTATGTATAAATGAATAAATAAATGAATATGAATAATTCTGGTCCTACAAAAATCGACACATAGAACACACAATAGCACAGCGCCACACGTCGAATTGCTTATTATTATCCTGAATGTCATCATCAATTATAGAAAGACAGCAAGTCACACAATTGTAAACACTTAGGCTACATTCTGGATGTATAAAATGTACCACCACCACTATCAGCTTCCGGGGAAGTTTGGTGACACCTATTCATTCAAGGGGTTTTCTTTATTTGTACTATTTTCTACATTGTAGAATAATAGTGAAGACATCAAAAATATTATATAACACATATGGAATCATGTAGTAACCAAAAAAGTGTTAAGCAAATCTGAATATATTTTATATTTGTAATTCTTCAAAGTATCCACCCTTTGCTTTGATTACTGCTTTGCACACTCTTGGCATACCCTCAACCAGCTTCACCTGGAATGTTTTTCCAACTGTCTTGAAGGAGTTCCCACATATGCTGAGCACTTGTTGACTGCTTTTCCTTCACTATGTGGTCCGACTCATCCCAAACTACTCCATTTGGTTGAGGTCGTGTGAGGCTATATGACTGCGCCATCGACTTGATTATTTAGTAGAGATCACTTGCTTATATTCAGTCAACAGATATATCTTAAGAATATCATGGAATATAATTGAACATTTTTGTTTCTCTTAAGAATAAAAACCTTAGTGTAACAACAGTTTTAGTAAATAATACTGATGAGTAGAAACAACAAAACAAGTGTCTTTTTCAGGGTGTGCGCGTGCAGGACAGAGGAATAGCAATTTTTACACTATTGTTCTAAATTCAATCACCTTCTTCATCCTCATCATTCAGTTAAATGAAATTCAATTTTGAAGTTGTGCACAATTATCAGTTTCTATTTGGTTTACGTTGTCCCTTCATTATGAGTTAGAGACACATTAGCGCCTTGGGACCCAAAAGCATAATCAGTGCTCTAACTCTCCCTTGTGCTGGTCTGGAGCAATGAAGCAGTGACGCAGGGTACTGTACTAAACCACAAATTACCTCTAAATTCTACAGCATAATCTCAAAACGTGTAGTTTAGCAACCACTGTAGACCTTACACAGCCTGGATGTGTGTTGGGTCATTGTCCTGTTGCTGTGGAAGACCTGCTGGTTAAGCGTGCCTTGAATTCTAAATAAATCACAGACAGTGTCACCAGCGAAGCACCCCCACACCATCACACCTCCTCCTCGTGCTTCAAGGTGGAAACCACACATACGGAGATCATCCGTTCACCTACTCTTCATCTCACAAAGACATGGCGGTTGGAACCAAAAATCTCACATTTGCACTCATCAGACCAAAGGACAGATTTCCAACAGTCTAATGTCCATACAGTAGGTTGTGTTTCTTGGTCCAAGCAACTCTCTTCTTATTATTGGTGTCCTTTAGTTGTGGTTTCTTTGCAGCAATTTGACCATGAAGGCCTGATTCACTCAGTCTCTAAACAGTTGACATTGAGATGTGCCTGTTACTTGAACTCTGTGAAGCATTTATTTGGGCTGCGATTTCTGAGGCTGGTAACTCTAATGAACTTGTCCTCTGCAGCAGAGGTAACTCTGGGTCTTCCTTTCCTATGGCGGTCCTCGTGAGAGCTAGTTTCATCATAGCGCTTGATGGTTTTTGAGGCTGCACTTGAAGAAACTTTATAAGTTCTTGAAATTTTCCAGATTGAATGACTTTCATGTCTTAAAGTAATGATGGGCTGTCGTTTCTCTTTGCTTATTTGAGCTGTTCTTGCCATAATATAGACTTGACTGATTAACTCAAACGCATTAAAAAAATTAATTCCACAAATTAACTTTTAACAATGTACACCTGTTAATTGAAATGCATTCCAGGTGACTACCTCATGAAGCTGGTTGAAAGAATGCAAAGATTGTGCAAAGCTGTCATCAGGGCAAAGGGTGGCTACTTTGAAAAATCTCAAATCTCAAATATATTTTGATTTGTAAACCACTTTTTGGTTACTACATGATTCCACATGTGTTATTTCATATTTGTGATGTCTTCAATATTATTCTACAATGTAGAAAATAGTTTTAAAAAATAAAGAAAAACTCTGGAATGAGTAGGTATGTCCAAACCTTTGACTGGTACTATACGTGTTAATATTGTACATGTGACAATAATAGTGACAAATACTTGTATGTTTATGGTTGTGATGCATATGCTGATAGTAATTATTTATGAATAACGCAATAAATCCATACTATTATATATATATATATATTTGAAATGTACAGGGCGAGCATGTTTTTTGAATTTTAGGTGCTTTAACAATGTCAGAATTATGTAGAGAACGCGCGCACGCGCACACGCACAAACTATAATTTTTTAAACATTGATTTGTGGGTTTTCGGTTTGATATTTGTACATTTTTGTTGGATAGTTATTATTAAATACTGTACCAGTTTCCTAATGAAAATAGTTAATTCAATTGCATGTCATCTTTATCATACTCAAAATGAATACATCACCGCAGGTGGAAATGAATTCCCCATAAACACCAGGACAGTGCATAGACTATTCTTTGACCTGGTTGTTATTAGAATCTGAAAGTCTCCATTAGAACACATCTCGTACTTTTATTACCCAATGATTACTGCATCGATCGGAAATAATGACCACTCCATAATTTATTGTGTCATCTACATTTTTAAAGATCAAGTTCTGTCACTCCAAGATGGGGAGTAAACAAGTCCAAATTGAATCATTACATTGTGTGGAGACCCCATTGAATTTATATGAGATATCAGACATTGTAGAGGACAAGAGAGAAATCTCTGGGCATCCAGATGGAAAAAATAGAAAGTGCAGCTGCTGACATGAAAGGGCTGAAGATTATCAAAGAGATTTAAGAAAATAAATTGGCAGGCCGTTTGTAGGAGCATAGGATTATGGGGCAAGAAAAGCGTAAATGTTTAATGGCTATCCTTTTTTTTCATGGAAGGTGCTTGTTTGTCTTGGTTTATTTCTTGATAAGCACAAAGGAAAACTAGGTTGCACACTCTCTCCCCCGCTCCCTCTCCTCTCAATTCCCCAACCCACTCATGCCATCTCTGCGAAGTTCAAGAAGCAAGACTGAAAGTGAGAGGCCTTGGCCTATTAAAGTTAAGCCTCCATCTTTCCCAGAAGACCCTATTGGAATTCTTAAGCCATGGGATAGAAAATTCTCCGTGATTTCTTCTTTTTACTTACTTGAACAGAAAACAGGGTTTTTAGAGCTTGGCAACTTGGGATCTAAATGTTACACAACTGTAAAGGCCTAAGAGTCACTTGAATTGAGTGTGAGTCCAGAGTCCTTCTTTCTTTCTTTTTTTTTCAATTGTGTCTTGATCTCCACTTTCACGGGGCACATTAAAGCTTTAGGTAAAAGCTTGATCTTGTAAACGAGTGAGTTGGTGAAATTATTTTTCTTAGCTGTTCTGAGAGGCGGTCGGGGTTTCATGTAAAAATGAAGGGATTATAGAAGCAGACATTCTGATTCCCAATGAGGAGAATCCGTCCTCTGCTTATCACGACGCTAGCAGCTCGGGGTTACAGCACTTTCGAGGGGAGAAGTACAACCATATGAAAAAAAGAGCTTTCCTTACCTTATTGATTCCAATTCCAGATCAATTTGCTCTGCTCATCTGCATTTTAATATTGTCTGGATACCCCACACTGTCTGTGAGCCCAGGATTGAATTCGCCTATATGTGAACCTGAAAATAACACTGCTTGCAATACAGTCAGCTTGCTTCTTCCCTCAGTACTGCAAAACTGTTGTTACCACTATGAGATGGGGACCACCCTTGTTGATGGATTTCCTTATCTAACATGTAGCTTCTGTGGTAGAATTTAAAAAGACAATCTGCAGTAGAAACTTTTTGGTGAAAAGCTGAGGGATGGGGCTGGAGAAATGTAACCACTATCAAATTCATAGACAGAGCTATAGAGGAAAAGACTGACAATCCATTGTATCAAAAGCATAGTTTCAACCATGTTTTGAGGTAATGCAGTGTTTGTTTACAAGTACATTGTTTAAAAAACAATGGAGTAAAGCAAACTTATATTTTGTGTTCTGATGGGGTGAACTAAGCTCATGATGCATTTACAAGTTACACTACATGACCAAATGTATGTGGACACGGAATCGTCAAAAATCTCATTGCAAAATCATGGTCATTAATATGGAGTTGGTCTGCCCTTTGCTTATATAACAGCCTCCACTCTTCTGGGAAGGCTTTCTACTAGATGTTGGAATATCGCTGCGGGGACTTACTTCCATTCAGTCATAAAAGCATTAGTGAGGTCGAGCACTGACTTTGGGCGATTAGGCCTGGCTCGCAGTCGGCATTCCAATTCATCCCAAAGGTGTTCAATGGGGGTTGAGGTCAGGACTCTGCGCAGGCCAGTCAAGTTATTCCACACCGATCTCGACAAACCATTTCTGTACGGGGGCATTGTCATTGCTGAAACAGGAAAGGGTTGGAAGCACAGAATCATCTAGAATGTCATTGTTAGCTGTAGAGTTAAGATTTCCGTTCACTGGAACTAAGGGGCCATCCCGAAACATGAAAAACAGCCCCAGACCATTATTCTTCCTCCACCAAACTGTATAGTTGGCGCTATGCATTGGGGCGGGTAGCACTCTCCTGGCATACACCAAACCCAGATTCGTCTGTCGGACTACCAGATAGTGAAACGTGATTCCTCACTCCAGAGAACGCGTTTCCACTGCTCCAGAGTCCAATGGTGGTGAGCATTACACTCGGTAGTGAGTGTTGCAACCGAGGACAGACGATTTTTACACGCTACTCGCTTCAGCACTCGGAGGTCTCGTTCTGTGTGGCCTACCACTTTGCGGCTGAGCCGTTGTTGCTCCTAGACACTTCTACTTCACAATAACAGCACTTACAGTTGACCGGGGAAGCTGTAGCAGGACAGAAATTTGACTAACTGACTTGTGGGAAAGGTAGCATCCTATGACGGTGCCACGTTGAAAGTCACTGAGCTCCTCAGTGAGGCTATTCTACTGCCAATGTTTGTCTATGGAGATTGCATGGTGGGGTGCTCAATTTTATACACCTGTCAGCAACAGCTGTAGATGAAATATCAAAATCCACTAATTTGAAGGGGTGTCCACATACTTTTGTATATATAGTGCACATTATTTAAGAATCGATGGGTACATGTCATTCATTTAAAAGTTCAAAAATGGATGTAGCAATTGCAGATTGCCACTTTAAGGCAGGAGGTCCAGTGATCAATGAAATCTTCCATTCATGTGTGCCCATGGTAGAAGTGGTCAGAAAGTGACATTGTGGATATCAAAACAGTCAGGAGATAGAGTGGCTCAGAATTGACCCATTTTGCATACCCCACCCTACCATGAGACATCCATGTCTTCATCACTGGAAAATATAAACAGTTGAGTATGATATCATTTGAAAACTTACAAATAGGGTTGTCACACTATTTAATAATTTCTTTCAAAAATATTTTTTATAAAGGCCCAGTGCAGTCAAAAACGTGATTTTCTGTTTATAAAAAGATATTTCCACACTATAAGGTTGGAATAATACTGTGGAATTGTGAAAATGTGGATTATGCCATTTTAATGTAAGAGTTGTTTGAAAAGACTGCTTGAAATTTCAGCCTGTTTTGGGGGGATTGAGCTTTGACATCACCAGGCAGTAAAAATGGGTTAATAGACCAATAAGAGAGTTACACATCTCTCTGACTTTAACAGCTAGTTTTCAGTTTTCCCCTCCCCACTCAGACCACTCCCAGATAGTCATAGCAAAATTATTGCTTGGGAAATTGTTCTTTGCTAAGAAGCTATTATTTTATTTTTTGGACCATTTGAATTGAAAACAATTACAGTAAGGTAGTTAATTGTTACTCAGAAATGATTAGATATTGAGATAAAAACGGCTGCATCATTGGACCTTAAGTAATATATATATATATACTGTATATAAACTCTACAAAAAAAGAAACGTCCTCTCACTGTCAACTGCGTTTATTTTCAGCAAACTTAACATGTGGAACTATTTGTAAGAACATAACAAGATTCAACAACTGAGACATAAACTGAACAAGTTCCACAGACATGTGACTAACAGAAATGGGATAATGTGTCCCTGAACAAAGGGGGGGGTCAAAATCAAATGTAACAGTCAGTATTTGGTGTGGCCACCTGCAAAATTAAGCACTGCAGTGCATCTCCTCCTCATGGACTGCACCAGATTTGCCAGTTCTTGCTGTGAGATGTTACCCCGCTCTTCCACCACGGCACCTGCAAGTTCCCGGACATTTCTGGGTGGAATGGCCTTAGCCCTCACCCTCCGATCCAACAGGTCCCAGACGTGCTCAATGGGATTGAGATCCGGACTCTTCGTTGGCCATGGCAGAACACTGGCATTCCTGTCTTGCAGGAAATCACGCACAGAACGAGCAGTATGGGTGGAGGCATTGTCATGCTGGAGGGTTATGTCAGGAAGGGTACCACATGAGGGAGGAGGATGTCTACCCTGTAAAGCACAGCATTGAGATTGCCTGCAATGACAACAAGCTCAGTCTAATGATGCTGTGACACACCGCCCCAGACCATGACGGACCCTCCACCTCCAAATCGATCCCGCTTCAGAGTACAGGCCTCGGTATAATGCTCATTCCTTCGATGATGAACGCAAATCAGACCATCACCCCTGGTGAGACAAAACCCTGACTCGTCAGTGAAGAGCAATTTTTGCTAGTCCTGTCTGGTCCAACTGACAGTGGGTTTGTTCCCATAGGTGATGTTGTTGCTGGTGATGTCTGGTGAGGACCTGCCTTACAACAGGCCTACAAGCCCTCAGTCCAGCCTCTCAGCCTATTGCGGACAGTCTGAGCACTGATGGAGGAATTGTGCGTTCCTGGTGTAACTCGGACAGTTGTTGCCATCCTGTACCTGTCCCGCAGGTGTGATGTTTGGATGTACCGATCCTGTACAGGTGTTGTTACAGGTGGTCTGCCACTGCGAGGACGATCAGCTATCCATCCTGTCTCCCTGTAGTGCTGTCTTAGGCCTCTCACAGTACAGACATTGCAATTTATTGCCCTGGTCACATCTGCAGTCCTCATGCCTCCTTGCAGCATGTCTAAGGCACGTTCACGCAGATGAGCAGCAACCTTGGGCATCTTTCTTTTGGTGTTTTTCAGAGTCAGTAGAAATACCTCTTTAGTGTCCTAAGTTTTCAAAACTGTGACCTTAATTACCTACCATCTGTAAGCTGTTAGTGTCTTAACGATCGTTCCACAGGTGCATGTTCATTAATTGTTTATGGTTCATTGAACAAGCATGGGAAACTGAGTTTAAACCCTTTACAATGAAGATCTGTGAAGTTATTTGGATTTTTACAAATTATCTTTGAAAGAAAGGGTCCTGAAAAAGGGACGTTTCTTTTTTGAAGAGTTTATATAGTGCCAGTCAAAAGTTTGTACGCCTACTCATTCAAGGGTTTTTCTTTATTTTTTGTATTTTCTACATTGTAGAATAATAAGACATCAACACTATGAAATATCACATATGGAATCATGTAGTCACCACAAAAGTGTCAAACAAATTATTCCTCAAAGTAGCCACCCTTTGCAACATTGATGACAGCTTTGCACACTCTTGGCATTCTCTCAACCATCTTCACCTGGAATGCCTTTCCAACAGTCTTGAAGGAGTTTTTGGCTGCTTTTTCTTCACTCTGCGGTCCAACTCATCCCAAACCATGTCAATTGGGTTGAGGTCGGGTGATTATGGAGGCCAGGTAATCTGATGCAGTACTCCATCAATCTCCTTCTTTGTCAAATAGGTCTTACACAGCCTGGAGGTATGTTGGTTCATTGTCCTGTTGAAAAACAAATGGTAGTCCCACTAAGAGCAAACCAGATGGGATGGCATATCGCTGCAGAATGCTGTGGTAGCCACGCTGGTTAAGTGTGCCTTGAATTCCAAATAAATCCCTGACAGTGTCACCAGGAAAGCACCCCAACACATCACACCTCCTCCTACATGAGTATTCAGCCCCTTTGCTATGAGACTCAAAATTGAGCTCAGGTGCATCCTGTTTCCATTGAACATCCTTGAGATCTTTCTACAACTTGATTGGAGTCCATCTGTGGTAACTTCAATTGGTTGGACATATTCCTTCAGACCACTCCAATTTAGCAGGTAGTGTTGAAATTTTAACTGAAATATAAACGTCCAATTATTACCAGAAAGATAGCTGCTGGTCCACCCACCGTCAAATGTCAACTTGAAAGGAAATGTGTATTCTATTATTATCTATATTTCTATTATGTCAACAGGTCTCCAAGGAAGATTGACAGTTTAATTTAAACAATTGATATTCTCACTCGAGTCAACATTATCTGATGTGTGGACCTCCAACCAGCTTTGTGATATCATTTCGAAAGGTGACATTTTATTTAACATTTTTAGTATCCATCAGCCAAAGCATGACACCCACCCTGTATTCAAGAGTACGCTGTGTCTAAACCAATGGTGGGGACAAAACAAACACCTCTGATGAAGTAGAATACCTGCTGGGTTTTTCTACAAAACTGAAACACTGCTGGGTTTTTCAGTTTAGAAAGGACATCCAGTCAACTTGACAACTGTGGGAAGCATTGGAGTCAACATGGGCCAGCATCCCTGTGGAACCCACTTGAAATGTTGTAGAGTCCAATGCCCTGACGAATTGAGGGTGTTCTATGTATGGAAGGTTTTGTTCAAATCAAAAAGGGTTGCAGTCAAAAAGTGATTCAAATCATATGGAACGACCCATACCCTAGTTCAATAAAAACACAGTTTTATTCACAAAGTATTTATTACAAAAAAATACACTGGCTGAGTCATGACATAATATTGTCTATGATGACCAAAATAAATAGATAGCAAGCATCACTCTGTGTGGCCTAACGGAGTGAATCCTGTGTCCACACATCACACTGTACTTGAAACACGGTAAGCACTGAACAGTGTAAGTGAGATATCACATTTTCTCCTTTGGCATGAAATGCATGCAGCTCAGTGTAAAACAAACACTCACCTCAAATACATTACAGTCAATTAAAAAGCACAGCCATTTTCCAAATTGTTAGCAAATTTGTTTATTAAAACATTTTTTTTTTTAAATGGACTTAGTGTTGTTTCTTTACAATATATTTAAAAATAGATTATAAAAAAGTCAGTTTGCAATACTACAGTATTTCAACTATTTATGTACAGACCCATCCCACTGGGCACAGACATCAATTCAACATCTATTCCACGTTGGTTCAATGTCATTTTAAGAAATGATGTGGAAACAACATTGATCCAACCAGCGTGCACCCGAGTGGGAAATTACAGTACCAAGTGATTGGATACATCACAGAGAAAGGGGAGGTGTTACAGAGGCTATTCAGCTTTGACTGAATAACACCCACGACCTCCTGGGAACATCATTCTGAACAGATGGGCGCACAACAGCACCCACGGGCAGACATAGCCTATAACAAATAGCTATCGAATGACTACAAGAGACTCAAATCAAAAAAGGCACAAACGTTGACAGGATGATCATTAATATCACAGTAAAATGTCTTTGAAAATTCACAATCTATTGACAGTTACCCATCACATGGCACCCCTGCAGTTGAATGAGTAGGGACCTGGGGATTAGATTCGGTTAGTCAAACAAAGAACATGTCCAAATCATCCACATCAGATGTCACATACCCTATAAAGAACTTTCCTCTCCCATCCAGGTTCTCATGTCAGTTCATAGCCCAATTTCTAAAATGAAAGCCGGGTGGGAGACAGAGTGGTAGACTCACACGGATGCATCTCCATCTGAAATCTAACATTTCTGACTCAAATAGACAAATAACAAGGAGTATAGGAGATTAACAAGCATGGTAGTATACCTACTTGAGTATACAATCTTGCCAGCAGACCGGACATAAGCTACTGAACAAATGTATTAGAACAATTCAGTCATGGATTGTATGTGTGCCATTCAGAGGGTGAACGGGCAAGACAAACATATTTAAGTGCGTTTGGACGGGGTCTGGTAGTAGGTTCCAGGCTCTCTGGTTTGTTTTTCACACTCGACACATAAAACAAAGAGATTTCGTCCTGGATCTAAGGTTTCAATTTCCTACATGTGACAATGTAAATACTGAACCAACAAACAAAAGATAAGCCCTACAGAAATAACAAATTGGCTTCACAAATGACACATTTAGCCAACTCCGCATGGGCAAAAATGAACATTAAAATAACCTGAAGCTTTCCCACAAGAAATATGATGTCAGATCTATCCAAAACTATTTGCACATCTGACCCAAAACCACCAAATCAATTCATTTAGGCCCATAGTCAGTTCCCTTTCCCCCCACTGTATCCCCTCTGTCTCATGGTCTGCATAGGTGAGAAGATCATTAGGCCCTCAGAAAGACACAGCAAGAAGCTGCACTACAGTACGTCCACGAATAGAATCATACAAAAAGCGGCGGCCATAAACCTTGATAGATTATACGTGGCAGAATGTGGCCTATGATCAGCATGAGGTTCTCCCTGGTTGTCGCTTGCTTTAATTCACCCAACCACTCATTAAAATGCAAACTATGTAAATGGGGGGTGGGGGAATTAAGTGCGGTTTAAATGCAGACCGTCACGGTCTTCCTAACATTAGTACTTTGAATTGTAAATGAACGTGAGACAATAATAATCTGCCATTATAATGAGAATTTCAGCGTGCAGAAGATAATGATTACATTTATTTGATACATTGAGCTACACAAACGCAAATCCGGGAAATCCCATGAATAATGGATATTTAATTTGATCATAATTTCCTACACCCATCTGTCTACGTAAAAACAGTAAGGGCATGGATATTATTTCCATGTCACCACTCTGCATACCAAGCATGTTTAGTGTGAAACTAAATGGAAAGGTGAGTGAAGTTCGGAAACACTTTAGCAGAGGCAGTAAAATGGAAAACACCATATTCAATGTCAGTCTACAGTAGCCTATAGGCCTATCACTTGAAAAGCTGGTCATATATCAACCTCTGCTATTGGTCAATACAGCACAGATTAGAGACAGGCTACTAATGAACCTGCTATTCCTTTGTTCTCACAAAGGTTTAGTGTACTAGCACACCGCTCTGTGCTAGGATGTCAATCACTCCATCTATCCATTATCTACAAGTGCTAGGCCTATATGGAGAAACTTTGGAAATTGCTTAATTAACATATTCAAGTGATAAACTTGGCAATTATTTAACTAAAACATGAATCTAGAACAGATGATCGTAATCAGAACAGTAATACTTTCACTAAAGTAACTATAAGTAGCCCAAGCTAAACACAGTTGGGTGTTGGCTGCAATCAAAGTTCAATGGATATCCATTTACCATCTCGCCACCATTACACCTGGGTCTAGCGCGACCACTAATATGCACCATAATAGACTGATCGTAGCTTAAAGATTCCGCCCAAACATATTCCTGCCTCAAGAGCCCTTGATGCCGTGGTGAATATTGGTAAAACAACAACTTGTTACCAGCCTATCTATCCTACAGCTTTAGGAAACCACCCTCAAGTGGCCCATCATTACCATAACTTTCCAGAGGTCCAATAGGTCAAAATAGCATCAAACAGTGAATTGAACAAAACAAGGCATCTCCTTCGCTTCGACATAACGGAAACCAACACGCATAGGCCTACATTGATACATATTATTAACCAGCCTGGTCTCATAGGCTAGACGTAACATAGTAAAAGGTAAATCCAGGACACTCAAATTAGTATGATAGGTTACGTTTCACATGGTATGTATTAATTTGTGGAAGTCCACCATCCATTTCGTATGATATGTTACGAATTACAATTCATATTATATGTTACGAATTTGTAAAACATACAATATGTTATGACATTTGCTAAACATATGCTATGTTACGAATTCTCGCTAGGTGGCTAACAGCTGTTAAGAATTTGCAAAATGTACAATATCGATTGTCTCAGATTTACGTACAGAATAATACGAAATGCTCTGAGACCAGGTTGTATTAACCCATATTAAAATATAAATATAGCTATGATGAACACAACATGCAAGTAGATGGCATCTCTGTACAGCCTAGTGCAGGTGCCACAGATAAACTATAAATGTGAAGGATTAAATATATTAAATTATATTAAAATATTTGAATAGAAAAGCTGCCATGTGGTCAATATATGTTTGCTGAGTAAAATGGACTGAGCTCCATTTGTAAATACTGAAATGTCTGTTTGCTGAGGTATTAAACGTGTCTGAACTTGTTCAGGTATAACATTTTACTGCAAATCCTTGAAATTGGAATTTTCCAATTTTCTATGTCTGAGCTCCAACAGAGACACTTTTTGTAACCTTCTGTTAAGTACATGAAATTAAGAACCAGAAAACAAGATGCAAGGTTCCCTGTTAGGTCAGACTTAAGTCAGTCTGAGTGAGGGGGTAGGTTCCTGGCTCTCTGTTGGGGTACGGGGTTAAATGCTGTCTCACTGTGCTGTGCTGCCCTCTGCTGGTTGGGCTGCTCCCTGCTGCTGCTCCTTGTTCAGGATGATGCTGATGATGTCTCCCTCATGTTCCTTCATGTGCTCCATCAGTCTCTCCTTGCTGGTAGACTCAAAGCCACAGATACAGCAGCAGAACAGCAGCACACAATACTCCATGCCGGCCCGGGACTGGACCCCCTCCATCCCGAGGGGGCTGTGCTGGGGGGTTTCACTCTGGGGGGCAGGCTCTCTGGAGGACCACTGGATGAGCTCTGTTGATGCCCCTGAGCCAGCTCCCACACTGTCCACAGGGATTCCTGCTAGAGGGGCTGGGTCCTCCTTCCCACCCTGCACCACACCTGACTGCTCTGCCACTGCCTCCCCCACTGCTGGAACCTTCTGCGGGGCACTGGGGGAACTACAGCCAGGGAGAGAGAGCAGGTTCACCATCAAGACAAAGACATGACCCTACAGATCCCTGTTCACTAGGACCCAAACACAGGCTTCAGTCTGACCAGAAGCTTTTCAGATGGTAAAGGCAGACCGTTAAAACTCCAATCCCCATCACCCCCTACTCACCGGCCGCTCTGGGAGATGGCCTCGTTGATGGCCTTGTTCACCTGCTCGTAGTTGTAGTTCTGATCGCCAGCGTGCTTCCACATGTGAGACTTGAGGGACGGAGGGTGACTGCACACATAGCCACACAGTGAACACCTGAAAAACCAAAAGGAGTAAGTGAGAGTGGGGAAGACGAAGAGAGAAAAGAAAGGGCTCAAGTCTGCAGCAGAAGCGGCTGATTTAATATGCTACTCGGGGTTCACTTTAATCCCCTCAACTCCATTATATCAAAAGGGATCAGCTGCACTAAAGACTCCACAGGGAAAGACCTAGTGGCACACATGCTCTGATACTGCTTATCTATACTGCTCTACATTATGCTCCAGCCAACTCTACATACCCAGACATCCTCCATATCGACACTAAAAGGAGAGTTCAGTAGGAGTTCTTTCTGATGGTCGATGAGATGGGTTCTTCTTACACTTTAGCTTTTTCCTCCATCCCCACACTCTTTCGAAGCACATTGGCCTACTTTCTCTACCTCTCCCACTCCCACTCCCCTGCCCAGCTCTTCCCTCTATGACCCTGAGCCGGTCCTGTACCTGTACCTCTCCAGAAGCTGAACCCTGACCTGGTCCTCACCTGTACTGCTCCAGTAGCTGGACAGCTTGGTGCTCCTGGGGATGTCTCCTCATGTGGCTCTTCAGGCTGTTCATGTTGGTCGTGGCAAAGTCACAGCTGCAGCACCTATAGTACCAGAGAGTGGGCCAGAGTTGGAGGGAATATCTCTGTACAGGACTAGTTGTTTGACAGTTTGTGTTGTGCTCGGCTGTTTAAGCTCGGCTTACTATTCGGTTTCGGCTGGTACAGCAGGAAAAGCCTGGAGGGCCACATTGTTGCCTTGGCGGCTATTTTGTTGCGAAGCTCAAAGTGTAACTGGAAGCACAACGTTCAGAGATGCGATACACTGTGTGGCTCAAATGGATAAGATGGCCTTAGTTAAAAGGCGTGCGCTTCTCTGTGGAACGGTCTGAAGTGTGTCAAGGATACCAAAGCATAAGGGTAGAAAGACTCCACTCCCTTGTATGAAAGAGCTCTATTGAGGGTCTATAGTGGGAAAACATCAAAACAAACTAGATGTGTGTCTGTGTGTGGCGTTAGAGAATAAGACCCCCCTCCCCCCCCAGACATCTGACGGTGCCTCGAGAACAGGGCCGATCCGCTTACACGGGTGCTGCGGTGTGAGAAATACTCCAGCTGTAGACTGCAGCCAATGTTAATCTTTACCTAACACTCACTGCCCCCTGCTGGAGATCTGCATCATGACATTGACATTCTATTTTATTAATGGGTTTGAGTGAGCAATAGGATTATGTCATCGGAAACATGGAAAGCGGTGAATTTCTGGATGACTAAAATTAACCTAGCCTAGTTTGAGCGGCATCATCTGTCGGGCAGCAAGAGCACGCAGCTCTCAACTTGTTGTCGCTTGAAGCACCTCACAGAAGAACGACGCCGGTAGGTAAGACGTTTAGGTAAGACCTGTGAATGCTAACTAAAGCAACAATGGGTATGCAGACACGGTCCCAAGTCTCGGTTGAATCTTTGCGCTGCGCAATTCAGTCATCACAAAAAAATTACTTCCTGGTGACTGCAAAGTAGGCCTACCTGGCAGAATGATATCATGATGATTAGTATCAATCGGGAGGGCGTTGGTTTTTCAAACCCTATATTGTACAGTACAGAAATACCACTAGGCAAACAATGCCTAACACCCTTCCAAAAATATTTACCAGACCTAAAAAAAATTCTACTGATGTGATTTAAATCATTGTTGTGGAATTAGAACATTGAATTGTTTTTTGTTTTTTAAATAAAAAAAATAATAAGTGATTTTGAGAGTGAAAACTTGAACAAATTCAGAAACCTGGAAAAACAAAAACGGAATTAAGCAAAAATATTAAACAGATTTTATATGGCCCTACAACTGTAGCCTTCTTGAGCAAAGGTCTTATATTTTCCCTCAAAACAATCAATGTGAATATGATATTGTCAAGTTCAAATTGTATTATGTGTGTATGGAGGGTGGGTTATTATAGGCTAGCTTGCTCATCCCACAAATTAAAGATAGAAAAAAAATCACCTGATATTGTAATTATGCACGCATCATCAACTATCCTGTGAGATATTGGCCCGGGACAGTATTTTCCCCCCCAATTCGGGCCAGTAGATTTTAGTTGGCACTGGCCTAGTGTGCCACTGGCAAATTTACTTGAATGTCAAGTCCTAAGGAATCCAGACTGCAATCATGACGAATCCTATTGACCTTATTAAAAACACACAGACAGTAGAACACCCAGCACCAACCTGTAAGGCTTGTCAGAGTTATGGATCCTCCGGTGGTTCCGAACTCCAACGTAAGTGGAGCTGGTGTAATCACACACGTCACATTTGTACACCTTCTGCGAACTGATGGAGTCTGGAGAGTGGAACAAAAGTACACATTAAATACTGTGGACAAAGGATGCGATACCAATAAAATGAAACATCCAAAACGGGTAGTGGAGAGGATAGTTGGTGACAAATCTTTGATTAAAGGTAAAAAGACTGATCGTGTTTGGTCAAGTTGGAAAATGCACCTGGTGCAACGTTCACCATGAAAAACATTTTATTCAAGCTTTTTTTAAACCTTTTTTTAAATTAAAAGGCTTGATGGTTCACAAAAAGGCCATCGATGAAGGCCAAAATATCAAGATTTTAATAGTTGCCAAAATAAAACACATTTTTAATGGTGAGCGAGCATCGGCCCTTTCACTTTTACAATTAATAAAATGTTTTTTTTTGGGGTTGCATCTCGACTCGCGTTGGTCGAGCGCCCTCCACTTCTTTCCATTGGGAAAACACATTTGACACATTTCCTCACCATCGTCTGTCATCTTTACAGATCCCTCCGCGGTGGCCGTGGTTTCAGTGACAGGGGATAGTGTTGCGCCGGTGTCGCCCAAACCGTGCTGGTCTGTCTCGTGGTTCCTCAGCTGACTCTGTGGAAAGCGTCAGTGATAAAAGAACAAGTAAAAACTTAATGAGATCTTCTAGGGCTGAACATAAAGCACACAGGCTACCCTCACCTCTCCTAACAAAAATAAAAAAGATATCCGATATCTATGGAGTTCAAAACCCCACAGAATTCTATGATGGACTTAATGAGGTCTGCAGAAACGGGCGAGGCGTCTCATGAAAGTAATGAAATCAATAGGCTCGTTCTCTACTCCCTGAATCAAACTAAACTTCCCCTGCTGCACTGCACCAACCAGCACTATGCTGCAGAAAAAAACTTCCATCTCAACTCTCACTTCTACAATCAGTTCATCTCATCTTATCTTTATGACCGTAATTTGGGTCATCGAGAAACAAAAACTCAAGAGCAATATTCTCTCCTAGAGGAGGCGCCACTTCAATAATAAATCTCTTATCAGGGACATTGAGGCACACAGTCTGTCCTAATTTCTCTCTCTTCAGTCTTTCTACTCACTTTGTAATAAAAGGCCTCAGTACACTCCTTGCAGTGGTACATCCTGGTCTTGCAGTGGTTGATCATGTGGCTCTCTAGATCTTTGCTGTCCAGGGCGATGTGTTCACAGATGGGACACTGGTAGGGCTGTCTCTGGCGGTGTACTCGCAGGTGCTGCTTGATGTAGCCCTTGTTCCCACTACTGTAGCGACACAGGCGACAGTGGTAGGGCCTCTCGCTGCCAGGGATGTAGTCCACCAGACCCCCACCAGGGTTACCCGGGTCCCCCCCTCCACAGGCGCTGACCTCCCCAGCGTGCTGGCTCTGGGCGTTGTCCTGGAGCTCCTTCAGGATGTCCTCGTCCGTGGCATTCTGGTCCGAGCGCTCCTTTAGCCTCTCTATGACCGTCAGCAGGGACAGGCTGATGCCAACCTTGGCGGGGCCCTCGGCCAGCCCGTCCTCTCTGGACCCCTGCAACTCCAGGTCTACCAGCGCTGCCCCCACGTTGCCCATGCCGGTCAGCTCCTCTACTGCTGCAGGGGCTCTGTCGGCTGCTACTGCTGCAGCTGTGGCCATCTCCAGGAGCCACTGGCCCGTGTCAGGGCTCTGGGGGTCCTGACCCACGATGCTCCTGATGTGCTCCGCGGTCCTCATGGGCATGGTCACCAGGGCTTCAGCAGCCAGGGAGTGAAGCCTCAGAGACTCAGAGTGGGTCCTCCTGCGGGCTGGGGGAGCGTTCTCGTCACGTGGAGTGTCCGTGGTGGTCTGCTGCCTCTCACTGTTGCTCCAGCCAATCACCACCTCCTGCTGCCCGTCCTTGTCAACAAACATTGGCTGGTTCTCCACATGGCCCGCCTCCTCTGCAGCCAGCAGGCTCTTGTCTCTGCCCACCTCTGGGCTGGGGAGGATGGGGAGGGGCTGGGTGGCCACAGGTTCCTCTGCGCAGGGCAGTCGTTCCACTATGACATTGACATGGTCTGCACTGTTGGGGCTGCAGCTGATGATCTTCTGGGCTGACGACAGGAGGCTGTCTGTTGTACTGGTAATATGACAACAGTCCTGCATAGGTTCCACCTCAGTCTCTGTGGTCACCTGTACCTCCAATATTGGTTCCTCAGTGACAGGGTCTTTAGAGGGATATGGCCCCTCCACTGGGCTCTCCTCTGTGATCGGTTCTGTCACGGCGTCATTCCCACATTCCGCCACAGGGGCACAGAGGTTGATCTGGAATGTGGACATCTTGTTGAGGTTCTGAGATTTCTCTGGGACCGGTGCGAGGACTACTATGGCTTCTTCTGCAGGAGGAACTACAGGAGGTGCTGGTGCCACTGCCTCGTCCTCAAAGATAGGGTAAGAGCAGTCCACCAGACCTGCGTGCTTCCATGCATGGGTCTTTAACATTCGCTGCTGTCCACACACATAGCTGCAGATCAGGCAGCGGTACATCCCATACTCCTCATAGCTGTACCACTTCTTCTTAGCAGGGGTGTCCTCAGCACAGTCCATGGCAGTTTTGAACACAGCCTCCTCCACACTACCCCCCATCCCTAACCCCTCATTTCCCTCGCTGGCCTGCTGGCTGGATACAGGGTTCTTGTTAGAGTTGCTGCAGTCAAAGTGGAGCCTGACATGGGCCTCTAGCTCCTCTTGGTGGCTGGAGGTGAAGCGACACTCAGAACACATGAGGATGAGGTCACTGTGCTGCTCATCGTGCTGCCGCAGATGCTCCTTCAGCAGGCTCAAGGTCGGGGACAGGAACCGACACAGGCTGCACTGGTAACAGGTGATCGTCCTACTGCTGCCAGCGGGTGCACTGTTGTCTGGCTGGATTTTCTGATCTTTCACCTCTTCCTCCAACTCCCGGGCTCTCTTGCAGGGGGAGGACCCACCACTGCCCTCCCTGATCTCTGGGACTCTGACGGAGGCACAGGACATGAGGGCTCTCTTCTTCCCAGCCAGGGTGAATCGACGCGGGCGCTTCTCCACGATCTTGCTGAGCTTCTCGATCACCTCGATGAGAGAGTCTGCAGTCTGTTTCTGCTGCTGCCCCTGGTCATCATCCCTAGGCTCCATCAGGGTACCTGGGGGCGTTTCCACCCTTTCAGGGATGAAGACAGACTCCTGTTGGCCTCTAGAGTGGGGGACCAAGATGGCAACTCCACTGCTGTCCTCCATGCCTGTAGAAAGCAAAACAAGCCTGTTAAAACTACCACAATCAGCTTTGCATGCATAGCACAGAAATATGATCATGGCTCGTAAACTCTGTTAATGTGTCTCCTGCAGATATCGTATTGCTATCTTTGCAATACACAAACACATGTGTTTAGGCTTACACTGAAAAAGAAACCTGTTGTGGTACTGTTTTTGGCAGTGTGCAAAACACAGCAGGGGTCCCAGAGTACAGTACTGAACTTGGAAAGTCCCAATCAGAGTTATTTAGTTTTACCATCCAAGTATTCTAGTTGATAGAAAACGCTGTGGTAATTCAGTCAAGCGGATCAATGATAATTGAATAAGGATGCAGGGTTATTTTCCAGTGTCACAGAGGAAGACATTCCTGTGGTTAAGCACATAATGTCTGCAATTGGTACCACACTTTCCCCTTTGACCGCAATCCAGGTTCCCTTTTCTTTGGGTTCTGCTTTTAAGGAATAGCCTAGGCCTGAATATCTCTGAACCTTCTGCAGTACTGTAACGTTACTACCTAGTGCTCCTTCTGCAAAAGTGACAAAGACCTTGGGTAGGCAAATAGTTGCTCGTGCAATCCACAAACTGCAGTATATTAAGGGAATGTTCAAATCAAAGACATTCAAATAAGGTTTTTGCTCGGGTTTGGTAGCCAACTTGTTAGCAGACCACTTTGGCTTAGTAACTAGCTAACTAGTTGAACAGGGGCATCGATATGTGTGCATGACTAGGAGGACTGCCCTCTGACAGAACGGGCTAAAAATAACATTTCATTCGCGGAGGCGTGGTGGGTTGACTCTGCCTCTGGCTAGCTCACGAAAGCAAAATAATGATCTGTAAAAGATTATAGCTAGCTAACTTAGCTAGCAAAATGCAGGTTCCATAGCCACAACAATCGCCCAGCTGTGTCGAGAACATGGAGTCCAACGCTAGAGACATGCATTATTTATCTGGAAAAAGGGGCAGGACATGCACTGCACATGACAACAAGCCAACGGCTTGACTATAAGCTAAGCTAGCAGTAGCACACGAGTCTCTCACCCAACGCACTGTAAAAGATCTCTAGCTATTTAATGTGCTTCTTGTTTAATAAATACCAAAGCAAAGGTTCATGCGACTTTATGTGTCAGTTAGCTAAGTACTTACTGAACCGGCAAATCTGAAAGATCTTTGGCCTCAGAACAAAATACAAAAAAAATATGCTTTATCCTTTATCAATAAAGGTGGCCTCTGTCTCTCACACTGTAAAATGGCGAGGATGGAGCACTGATCACGTGACTCCAGCCTAACTGGTCAGGTGACCAAGATGGAATCTGTCGTAATTTGAGACGGAATCAGAGTCCCACAAAACATCCACTGAACAGTTACTGGACAGTATTGGTTCATGAGTATAATGCAATCAGGCCCAAAATGTAAACGCACATCAAACGGAGGTAAAATGCAGGTGCAGCTCTGTCACTGAGAAGCTAAAATTCAATGTGCTTTGTAGTGCATAATGACCTTAACTTATCTTCCAAATATATTTTAAATCTAAAACTTGCTCTTCTTCAATTTATATTCACCGCTCATCCCACCACTTTGTGTAAATCAAATACTGCCATCTAGTGCTTGTTAAATGACATTGAAAAGCTTGTTCAATTGCGTGCACCAGAAACCCTCCCTCAACCAATAGTAGTCCATTAAAATATATAAAATATCCTTCATTCATCTCTCTGTATAACTTGACCACCATGACATTGTTTGCACACCACCATGAAACACCAAACAAGAGGAAAGCGACTTTAAAATCCTAGGGACGAAATGCAAACAGTTTATGGAAAGCTGTTTTAACATAAATTAATATTTTTTTTATATCAAATTCAATTATCGATATCAACAACTAAAATGTTGTACAATAAATGTTTTCATATAAACAAATATACAATAATGACGTTCATGGTGGCGTGATTACATGTGCATGCTCCTGATAGCTTCTCTGCTCCCACTGACAGACAGACAGGAAGACACGGGTGAACAACATGGCTGGCCCGCACTTCCTGATAAATCATGCATTACTTCATTGAGATTCAAGGCTCTTGAAGCTGATTGGTTTTCAGTCTTAATAATGCCAAATATGCTAATATATACGGCATTCAACAATTATTCACATAAAAAAGTGTAATTATCATATATCAGTAATAGTTTTTTTTATATAAAAATTTGAATTATCGATATCAATAACTTGAAATATTAGATACAAAAAGTTAAGTATTGATAAATCTATTATTAATATAAAAAATTGAAATTCAATTATTGAAACAAAAAATACAATTATTAATATAACAATGATATTAATATAATGTTAAAACTGCTTTCCATACAAAGTTACCCTTACTCGTAACTCCAATTCCATTGCATTTCATGGAGCCATTATTGGATGTCCCCTACAGCCGACCCTGCCCAAATGCTCTGTCTGAACGCAAATAGCTCCACCTAGCATGCGATACAGTTTGTTTTTCATACCAAAAAATACATTACCTAGTTTAGGAATGTTGCACCCGAATGTATTTTGAGAAACACGTGATCCAGCCGAAAATGTGGAATGGAATGGTTCAATGGAAATGGAAGGAAAGGTGCGAGGTAGTCATTTTTTTATTTTTAAAATTTTTATTTCACCTTTATTTAACCAGGTAGGCAAGTTGAGAACAAGTTCTCATTTACAATTGCGACCTGGCCAAGATAAAGCAAAGCAGTTCGACACATACAACGACACAGAGTTACACATGGAGTAAAACAAACACACAGTCAATAATACAGTATAAACAAGTCTATATACGATGTGAGCAAATGAGGTGAGATAAGGGAGGTAAAGGCAAAAAAAAGGCCATGGTGGCAAAGTAAATTCAATATAGCAAGTAAAACACTGGAATGGTAGATTTGCAATGGAAGAATGTGCAAAGTAGAAATAAAAATAATGGGGTGCAAAGGAGCAAAATAAATAAATTAATTAAATACAGTAGGGAAAGAGGTAGTTGTTTGGGCTAAATTATAGGTGGGCTAAACGCTGTGATGCCTTCAATTTTGTTGGTAACGCCACATACATTTACAAAAAAACGAAACGTCCCTTGTCTGTCACAAATGTTGAGTACACTTATATTTGAACTTACTCTGCCGATTTTTCGTGGTCCTTCAGCTGGTTGCCATTTTTTGACAAAATATCCACAGGAAAGTATTATTTAAACGACTTCAAAATGCAGGTCTGTGTGTGGCAATCAAGATGTTTGCTCATGACCGA
Source organism: Oncorhynchus tshawytscha (assembly GCF_018296145.1). Classification (NCBI taxonomy): domain Eukaryota; kingdom Metazoa; phylum Chordata; class Actinopteri; order Salmoniformes; family Salmonidae; genus Oncorhynchus; species Oncorhynchus tshawytscha. Next base: position 55,997,872 of record NC_056432.1, read on the forward strand.
AGGCACATGCCTGCAATGCAGGCATACTAACAGGTTTTTACATGGTTTTGTGCATGTGATAGAAATGTCAACTTCAAGCAGCTAAAGAACCAACAGACCGGTAGAGTAAGTTCAAATATGTTTCTTAAACATTCTGGCTTGTAAGGAAAATGTCCACGATTTTGCAGTGCTTTGTTTCAGACTGTATACCAAGAATCGGTATCAAAGTCAGATTTATTGGGCAAGGTGAGAGGGTGTCATAGCCGAGGTGGTGTGTGAATGTAGCCAGGTGCAACTTTGGTAAACTGCGCTCAGTAAGTGTATATTCTGTATTTGAAAGGTTCTTTCTCGCTTATATGAAAGTTAAGTTCCAAATGTTTCCAAAACTGTATTGTAAGTGAGGATTAATAACGTTTCTAAATGTTAAAACAAGGCGTCGGGATTGCAGTTAATTGATCCAGCTGTGGTCCTCATGTGCAATTGAGAACTCAACGGTTGGGTTTGCCCCCTTGTGTTCTTGAGAGCTAGCTACAAATGTACACCAATGTCACACATATTTGCACATGAAAAATAGGTCTATCCCATATCAATGTGATACCAGAACATGTTATATGATAAACACTGTTATTCCATTTCAAACATCAGCTGGCCTGTCTCTTTGACAAACATCATCTTGGTTTTCAAATGAGGAAATAAGAGGGACACATTAAATGTATTTGTTATTAACCGCAATACTATCAATAAAAAAAGCTGTGTACTTCCTGATTTGACTGGAATTGAAATGGTTTTGACCCCGACCCTGGTAATAATGCGTGGCACTGCAGTCCAGGGATTGGAAAGCATGGTCACGTCAGGACTACTCGATGTGATATTCATTCAGTGTGTATCTATTTCCCTTGAGCTTCAGGTAAAATATGGATAAAATCATCTGAGAGTGTGTGTGGTTTTGCATGCTGCAGACAAAGGCCTAGTCTCAGGGTCCAGCCAATCCAGTGATGTAGTGTCTCTGTGTGTACTGGGCTGAACGTCGTGCCGGTGGTCACTAGAGAGAGACATTCATACAGGGCTGAGGAGAGAGGACGTGAGTTGGTCCAGTAATGCCTTGGCTGGATTTATTGTTTTAATTACATTTCCAGGCTTTTATCATACACTGTTTATGGTGGTGATTTGTCCACTGTATGACTTTGTTTGTAGAGCCAAAATTGTATTATTTGAGGGCTTCCTTGGTTTAGTGTGGCGGTGAGTTGCTACAGTATGTTTACTGTTGTCTAAACCTATGTCAAGATTTATCTACAGCAAGTCAGACCTAACCAATACCTGCCAAGATTTACTGTCCACGCATGATGTTTACCTACATTTAGCTGCTGGTTGTTTGTGCTTTGGTAGCCTACACACACAGCCATCTGTGCTCCACCACCATAACAACCCCCCTCCATCCACACAACAATTGTGTGTGAGTTCAGAGATACACAGTCCATCTGACCCCCTTTATATTAAACAAATAACGGTATGCCATGACCTGCTTATTATTCATATCAATCTGACAGTGTAGGGTGGTGCCATTAGAGGTCAGGTTCCCTCCCATGCTGCAGTGGAACATACTAATGTACGCCTCAGAGGAGGCTGGTGGGAGGAGCTATTGGAGTATGGGCTCACTGTAATGGAACGGATTCAAACATGCGGTTTCCCAATGCTTGATGCACCTGATACTGTTCCATTTATTCCATGCCAGTCCTCCCATAGCTTCTCCCACCAGCCTCCTCTGGTCCACATTTCCCCCCACCGCTGTACTTGGTCAAGTTGCATATACATCTTCTTCCACATGATTTTATTAACTCTCATATCTACACCTCCTATTACCACAGCTGCCTCTCATTCAAAGGCACACGGCCTGCTCTCTAATTTGAAGTGACAAGCCATATACTTTCGCTCACACATTACGCGCTAGCCTCGGGCAAGGGAGCCTGCTCCTTTGAAAATGTTGGAATCAGGTTATTTCTATGGAAGTATTAAAGTAATACCTCAGTTTAAGCTATTATTTCATAGTTTTTTTTTCTTCACCTGGAGGGCTCAGGGAGTGGTAGAAATGGGGAGAGGGAAACAGAGAAAGAGACGTACGGCATTGCGATACGTTTTGACAACACCTTTGATGAGTTGATGAGTCAATATGTGTGAAGCTTATTGAGTGCAGACAAAGACAAAAAGCTCATATCTGATGGTTATGTGTGTGTGTGGGTTTTCTATGTAAATGCTTGTTTGTGTGGGGTAGCTTGTCTATATTTTAACGTGTGTGTGTGTGTGTGTGTGTGCGCGTGCATGCGCACACCTGTGTGTTTGTGTGTGTCCGACTGTGTGTGTGATCGTTGTCAGTGTGTATTTTTGAGAGTGAAGAGGAGAAGCCCCAGAGGACTGTGTGATCCAAACCCTGTCTGATGATGCCACAATGTGCTAGAGCAGCTCTGTCACACCACCATCATATCACTCAAACCACATTCCACAGTTCTTCTGAAATTCCTATTCCTATTACCAAGACTCATGCATCATCACCATCATCATCACACCACACAAATCAATACTGACATCACTTTTTAACTGAGCTGTTGTTCCTCTCTCCCCATCTGTCAATCCTCCATCAGTCTGCATATGCATTCGTCTCTGATGTAGCCAAACTGCTGTTTCCACTCTAACCAGTGAGTGGTGCTAGAAGCCTTGCACCACTGGAACTCTGGCTAGCGTCAGGACGTTGTGACCTTTGACATGCATTCATTTATCACCTCTGTCTACGGAGCACCATTTGAGTGCACGGCCATGGGCGGCCGTACATTATTTGGCTGTGTTCTCACTTCCCACATATCATATATGTGAGGCACGGGAGGACAACAAGGGGGGGAGGAGAGGCTATATTGTTTTGTGGCAAATTGATGTGATCCATCTGACCATGTGACTCCTGCAACACACTCCCTAAGTGACCACCGAAGGGCTAGAATTGCATTGTGGGTCTTTAGGCAATAAGGGACGATCTATGTCCTCCATTTTGCTGGGGGGGAACAAACAAAACGTCAGCCCGTGTTCATATATTTCACACTCCTTTTCCCTAAAATATATCCTCTCCGTAGAAACATTTCTGTGGCTCGCACACGGCTGCTTTTGGAATCATTTTCTAGAGAGCCTTTGGCTCATTTGTGGTCTCTGATCCGATTTCCCACCTCTCCGCTGTGATTTCTCATTCCATGGTTGCCTTAACGAATCTCTCAGCACTGTTTTACTTGGAGAAAATACCACCGCAGAACACAAATGAGTACATACAGGAATATGAACAGAAACTTACAGCTTGCATCATTTGTAATTGCTACATTGCACCGCACCATGATTGTATGCAAAAAAATGCCATAAAAAACACATGTTCGATTTGGACATTATATTTGGACATTATACACATTTAGAATGAGAGAAGAGGAGTGCCTGGCCATGAAGGAGACAGGGACAATAATGACAATAGACACAATCTGGGTAAAATTCTTAGCTAAGTTGGGTTAAGAATTGTGGCGGCAAGTTGCCTGGTGGTTAGAGCGTCGGGCCAGTAATCAAAAGGTTGCTAGATTGAATCCCCGAGCTGACAAGGTAAAAATCTGTCGTTCTGCCCCTGAACAAGGCAGTTAACCCACTGTTCCTAGGCTGTCATTGTAAACAAGAATTTGTTCTTAACTGACTTGCCTAGTTAAATAAAGGTTAAAAAAATAAATAAAATTGCTGGCATATTGGTTACCATTTCACATTGGGAGCCATGGAGCCCCATGATTGCCAAAATAGCTGAAGCTCCACTTTTATTGTGTTATGCTAATGGTACATTACATTACAGAGGTTCTCATTGGAGATGGTTATAAGTGCTTTATCTCAGAGCGGTTAAAGGGTCCTCTTCATTCCCCAGTCTGCCACTATTTGTAATGGAGACACATTTAGAATGAGAGAAGAGAAGTGCCTGGCCATGAAGGAGACAGGGACAATAATGCTGGCATGAGGATCTGTGTGTGTGTGTCATTTGTTTGACTGAATAGGTATTATGATCTCATGTCTGTCCATGACTGGATATACACAGTGGTTTATCTCAAGATTAAAATGTTCGACCTTCCAAAGATACTAGGAATATTGAACTGCAGATATGCTCTCATGCTCACACATGCACACGCAGAACTAACCAAAAAATGTTTGTTATATTCTACTATTTTAAACTATTTAATGTTTTGTGCATGTTTAGTAATATGGCAATATTCACATACCATGCATTTATGTACCTCCTATCTACCTCCCCCTGATTCATATCTGAAGTTTTAAAACAAAAAGCCGCAAATTGCAGTAACATTACCTTTCGATTGCTCACCGTGGAACAATTTTCCTTTAGCCAGTGAAATTAATTACTTATTGATCTATGACTAGTTGAATAAAATGAAGTGAATGAATGAATAAGTGAATAAATGGCAGGATTTGTGCCTCAGGTAGTTATCCACTTTTGTGGACGCCCTGCTCTGCAGCTTCCATTTTTCATATGTCATTGATTACTATGGAAAGAGTGGCTATGGCTAATGGTTAACTTATCGGTTTAATAGGTTCGAATTAAACTGATTAGTAGCAAATTACAGACAGTTGCCAACAGGTGAGACATTTCCCTGTAATATGAGGGGAATTGTTCAGAAACACGGGTTGTTTTCATGTATAAAGCATTTTGCTTTCAGAACTCTTTTAGGAAATACCCATGCACTATGTCCAGGCCTGTGGACTCTCTACCTATCCCGCAAGCAAATACAGCACCTCTAAAGCAACACTAGGCTCTTCTCTCTCCCTGCTGCTTTCTAGCAGTGTTTTGGGATACTTACAGAAGAAACCTAACACCCTCAGCAAAAAGAGGAAAGAGAGGAAGCCAATGTAAAGATTATGGTGCAGCGAATAGATTAGTTTTGCTTGACCAACTAAGTGGTGTGTGGCTGTGGAAAGTTGTGTGCTAATTGAAATCTTCCTGAGGATCTTCATAAATAGATGTCATTAGCACTCGGGAAAGGATCGGCCAGCTAATAAACATTTATTTATAGCAAATTATTACCTAATGTATCAAATTAACAACATGTAGCAACCAAGATTTATACATGATGTTAGAAACCTGTATTACATTTACTTAAGGTATTCAGCCAAACACATGTTCATATAAAACACTTTTTTTTTTAAATAGATTGCGGTTTATGATAGAATATGTAAGATTAACCGCTCTCTGTGTGTTTTTGTTTGACTGATTTATGGTTGCTATAAAGTTTGTTTATTAGACTGCCGCAAATAATTAAATGGTGGAGTTTTAAGTGCCATATTCACCTAATGTAAGGAACTAACGTGTGTAAATACCAGCCTGTAAAACTGGAATTATCTCTGAAGTCAAGGAGTCAAAATATTTACCTCCATAAATCTGCCTTTAACATCTCACTGATTATGGTCAGCAGACACCCTGACGATGCGCCTTTTATTTTGTGCTCAACAGCAGGAGATAAATGTTCTTTTTCAAGGACTGTTTTTCATTGCTGCTAATTTCCTTTGCCCTTTAAAATGAAGGGATTGGGACACAGAGGAGAACTCTAGAGGTTAAACTGCATCACCCAGCACCATTATCACCCGTCTGAATGTACCGGGCCTAACACTCAACTCCCCAATTAGATCAGGAAAAGGGATTGAACATCAGATTGATTTCGAGAATATTAGGAATAATCTTACATTCATTTGTGTGAGATAATTGGACACTTTCACATCTGTTTTGCCCAGAAGGACATTTGTTTGACCTGCCTCCATGAAAACGATGTGCCAAAACTGCTGTGATCTCACGTAAGCACTGTTTCATTGATTATTAGTATAGAGTGTTTCCTGGTATGTATTACAACGATAAGAACATGGAACAGCAGAGGATGGTAAGTCCTCCCTATCTGGTAACATCCACACTATTTCAGTATGTCACTGTATTAGGAGAATGTACATTGTTTTGGTTGGTCATTTAAAATAAAACCGAACAATTCCTGAGGTGTGTGTGTGTGTGTGTGTGTACTGTACATTCAAACATCCACACGGTGCACCTCTTTCCCCACTCCTCACTACAGACAACAGCTCCAGAGGAAGATAAATGTCTTCCCTCTGAGAAATCCAATAGAAATTCAGATGCATTTAACAAGTAGAGAATCCAAACTTTCCCCTTGTAGTTTGTGTCTGAACAGGAGGACAGGCCTAGGGAGAGAGGGAGACAACGAGCTTTGTTCTGTGACAAACAGTCTGTTCCCTACACACAATCTGTGTTCTGGGAAGGTAGTGAACATACTGTATGAGAAACAATAATTGTGTTATTTCCTGGCTCATCCCAACATTGTGTTAATCTCATGTACTGAAATATGTAGTCTGTTGACTCCTGCACATGTGAGTAGAGGTTGAAACACACTATTTAGCCAGACAGTGATAACATAGTGCGGCAAGTAGCCTAATGGTTAGAGCGTTGGACTTGTAACCGGTTATAAGATCGAATCCCTGAGCCGACAAGGTAAAAATCAGTCGTTCTGCCCCTGAACAGGCAGTTAACCCACTGGTCCTAGGCCATCATTGTAAATAAGAACCTGTTCTTAACTGACTTGCCTGGTAAAATAAATAAATGTAGTGTGACACACAACCATAGAGCTGACAGATCTACGACAGATTCGCTTTTGGTGGTAATATCAAAAGCCATACGCAGTCATGTGTGTGTGTGTGTGTATATGTGCATTTAACATTTTGTGTGTGTGTGTGTATAAGCCCAGTCAAACAACAAAACACCTGAGCTATGGTATAATAGGATAATTAATTCAGTGCAGAGACTAGCCAACACATGGAGTGATGGGGGTTTTAGTGTGTATATGGGGGTGGGTGGGGGTTAATACAACATGATAAATATTTGATTTCTGTTGTGGCCTGTCCCATCATTTCAAATAGGAAATGGCTGTAATGCGATTGGGAACAGATTTTCCTCTGGTAGGCCTGGGCTGTATGCACTAGAGACGAGGCCCAGCGACCGACAAGTATGCGTGGCTTGGGGAAATGAGAGTCAAAAGACCCTTACAAATCACAGCAGGGCACCATGTTCCACCACTGGCTCCATCACAAATCTGAAAGGACCCAGAAAAGCCATGATAATGCCGATGGTAGTTTGTTGTTTTTAAACACTAAACACAATAGCCTACTGTCTACTTTTCTTTGTGTTTGTATGAGTACCAATATATACATTTTATTCTGTAATACTTTAAGACTCCGAGAAAGAAAACATTTTGAATCTTGCATTCACTATTTGAAACATTAGGTCTAATCTTTGCATATGATTTTGATTTTATAGATGGGGTCATCGAAACGGACACATTGTCACTGTTCACTAGTAGTTCAACATATGTCCCAGTCCAGTGGTGACACTTTGCTACAGGCACCACAGCTCTGCTCTCTTTTAACAGGCGTTGCTCTTTTCCGGTCAAGAGGCACAGCAGTTTGCCTGTCTCAGGGCTTGCAGAAACAGATGTTTACTCTGAAAAAAATTCTAACCTAATACTGCAGGGAGCTGCACTGAGATATATTTATAGACAAGTGTGCCACACAATCAAGAAGCATTTGTCCTCACGTGGGGGGGGATATGGTTTCAGCAGTGTTCGGTGGCACCGAGTGAAAGTAATGATTGATTATATCCAGAGAGAACACTTTGTACTAATTTCATCATTGCTGAAAAATGACAGGGGCACTTCTGTAACAAACACACATTCAGTGTTGTTGTCCCCCCCCCCACACACACACACACTTTGTCTTCACTTTTTTTTTTGTGAAATTGTCAGAGAAAATTAATGCAATTAACTTGGCCCAGGGCAAAAAGCAGAGTTTCAAGTTTGTCATGCTGCAATGCTGTTATCTGCTGATGAAGAAAAAACAATCCTGTTTCGACTATCATTTCTTTCTCTTCACACAACATATTTCTCTGCTGTGGATGTCTCGAGGAGGCAGTAATGTCATTGTATCCGTTCCCATTTGAGCTGGAAAGGAGATGGCCGCGTACGTCAGCCTCCTGGAATCACTGTTAATGTGTCCTAATGACTAAGGAAGACTGCCGCTCACGTTCCACATTAATATTGCCACACAGCGCGTAATTCGCTTTGCGTCTCCTCTTTGAAATATACAAACCAGAGTGCACGCACGCACCTCATCTAACGAGAGAGCCTCATCTGCAAACACACACTTCACACACAGCCCTTCTCATTCGCCGTGTAGCCTACACCCTGGTCTGCTCAATAACAGCCAGCTGTGTGTCAGTTTGCAGCCAGTGCCACGCTCCTCCAACAACACCTTGTGCAAAGAGTTAATGCACTTTCTATCTACAGCACTGTTTCTCTATTCGATGTCAGGTCAAATATTCAGAGACCGAACATCAACGATATGATATCAGGTTGTGCATAATGGTCTTGAGCCAGTGACGAAAGGTCATTTGGAATTGTATAGCATGTAAACCCTTTAGACGTTGGAGAGTCAACTTATTTACATTTTCTTTGCTATGTGTTCCTACTTAAACAACTGTATGTCTTGTAATTTATGTTGTTGTACTTCTAGTCTTTTATAAATGGGTGCTGTGGACAAGTGGACAGGGACAGATGTTAGTGTGGTTTTATGGGGACCTGAAAGAGTGATGTTGCTCTCAGTGTTCAGAATGCACTAAGACATGGCGGCGTGACCCCATTGCCTGTGTTTATGACTGGCAAACACAACCCTAAAGAGTCCATTAGTCTGGATAAAGTCCCCTCCAGCCGCTTCGCTTTTAACTCATAGAATTAGATAGAGGGACACAATGAAGGGGATCACAGCAGTGACCTGACCCTAATCTGACCACTATATGAACTTGTGACCTTGAGCTCTGGGAGTAAAGCCACTAGTACCTCTGATCGCTGCCTGGCCTGATGAAGGAATGAAGGAAGCCCCTCATGGGCTCTAAAGTAGCTGTATACCTGGATAAAGTTTCAATAAAACAATACAAAAAAATGTAATTACACTGTAAGACGTACATTATGTAGGCCACAGCCTAACCACGGGCCTTGATTTTGATTAGCATTTAATTCATGCCAAAAATATTTTCCTCATAAGTATTACTGCAGGACTAAAGGTCCTGGATAGATATAGGCTGATCTGAAGAAGAAGAAGTGAGTGGTGGGAATACTGAGGTTGGCTAGTGTGACGGTAAGGTGGGGGGATTGTGTGTTTCATCCAGACGTGGCTACTGATGTCAGTGATTTAAGGAATCCAATAATGGTGTGAGAGAGTTTAAAAAAAAAAAATTGTCCAGCGTTGGAGTGTAGAGAAATTAAATATATATTTCATATCTCATATCAACACGCAGCACACATATCAGAAACTATAGGTGGGGGTCAAGGTCACAGCTTTAACAAGTAACAAGTTTGAAAGAATGATACAATTCTATATCACAGCTGAATAGGATTGTGTGTCGCAGGTTCAGGACACAGGAAGCGTTGAGAGCGTATGGCGAGGAAGCTGTATGAAATATGTGTGTGGGCGTGAACAGAGAAAGAAAGAGAAAAGGGTGCAGCTCTGAATGTCATCCAGAAAATAATATCAATTAATTGGCTGGAGCAAATCAGTTTGGAAAATCTGCACTGTCTGTAATTAGGTTTGGGGTTCTTATTGTTGACTTGAACAACAACAACAAAAACGTATTTTGAACATTTGATTTCAATCTTTATCTTTTCCAGTCATGTTTCATTTGTCATGAGAAAGGTGGTCTTTCTAAAGGGCGACTAAAGCTCACGTTTAATTGGGGTGAACGGATAGGTGGCTGAGCATTATGGGGAACTTCAATGAGAATACATTTGCCGTCGTTCGTTTTTAGGTCTGTCATAAAATAGGACAACGTTCACCCACACCATTTTTTTTCTCTCTCTCACAGAACAGACTGGTCCATTTAGTATGTCAGAGGTGTGTGTGTGTGTCTGTGTGTGTGTTTTATTTTGTGCATAATAAACATTTTGTACATGTACATCTGAGTGTGTGCGTGGGTGATAGAAATAAGAGAGCGGGCCCTTACCTGCCTCGGGCTACAGATCTAAGGATGTGACACGAGGGTGTGCTCACCCCTAGCCGTGGAGCAGCAAAGTGGCGTGTGTGTCAGCTTTACTGACACATATGCTGATGTGACTGGCATGATCCTTGCAGTTAATGCCCCCCTAACCCCATCACTCTCCCTTATGGGCCGCTGGTGTATCAGGGCCAACAAGATAATTAAAGCACAGGTCCAGAGTCGGGGATTGGCGAGGTGATGAGATGGGATATGTGACGGACCTCAGTCAGGTGTCAGAGAACCGGGTGGCGTTATTATGCCACATAACTTCAGTATCTGCATCCTTTGCTCTCCTATGCTGAGAGGTGTCCGTTTCTGAGACACGTGTCACGTTTGACCATTCTGTAGCAAAACTTCAAAATAATTGACACCTATTTTGTATGGATAAGCGTAACTTCTTAATTTAATATGCAGTAGATTTGCACAATCCGTGACTTTGGGAACAGGCAGACCAGTGATTTGAGAGGGGGTTGAATTGCAGTTTTAGCTCGTAGTGGCACTGCCTCAATGTTCCCACGGATGGTGCTGTTAACCACAACTGAAGCAGCTCACCCTTGTCAGAACATGCTCCTCATACTTGATGGTTGAATCCATCCTCTAGTTAGATTCCTTCTTATAGAGAACCTAGTTTATGCCTGATACTGGCATAAAAATGGTCTCAAACCGATGTTTTCTTTACTCATTTAAAAAGCATACAAAACTGCCCCACAAAGCATGACAAATCTAATTCAGGAATCTCCTCAGGCATCGTTTGCTCGTCACCCTTTGAACTGAGAATCCGGATCGACATGTCCTCACTGTGCAAGTGGCATAAATAAAGCAGGCACAATGCATGTTTTTGTTTCTCATTCATCAAGCCCCGTGCTCGTCTGCCCGCCCGCACAAAAAGAAACAAAGCTACTATATTCTCCGCACCGCGGTTCCACTGATCAAACTAGAAGCGGAAAAAACATGTATTATTACTCTTCCTCAAATGGAAGCACAGTTAAACACTTTATTACATTTGTTACTCTATTTGACGTGATACCTGTTGACGTCCACAGCGTTTCCGCATGATAGATTTTCAGATTGGATTAAAAAAAATCACCCGGGAAGCTTCTACCCAAAAGGAGGAGAACTCTGTTCTTCACTTGCTGAGCCTTGTGTGTTTTTCTCTCTCTCTCCCTCTCGCTCTCTCTACCCTGTGAAACAGTGTTAGTTGAGCCTAATTTGGCTACCGTGCTCCAGTGTAAACAGTGGCGGAGTTGGCAGGCAGGTGACACTTAAGGGACTTTAATCAGTGATCACATGGTAAGAGAGGCCTTCAATGTGCAGTGCAGGGAACAAAAATTGTCTTCTGGGAGAGAAGAAAAGGGAATAAAAGAACCTTCAGATGTAGCACTTGAAAGCAATGGTAAACATTTGACATCCTGCATCTGGGCTGTCAATAATAAAAGGTTTCCCCTTGATGTTGAGGTGCGGATAATAAATGGTTAAAGTCGTGTCGCTTGCTCCATCCCAGTGCAGGCCGCTCCTTGTCAATCATCCGTTACCCTTACCCCTGTAGCTTCCCATCTAATGGCACTTTGTTGTGGCAGCTGCTCATAAACTGAGGAACTCCAACAAAAACAAGTCGGTGTCTCCATAATAGAGAAAAGCATTTGGATTTTTATAGAGCGAGAAACAGTGCCATGCTCTTTGCAACTCCTATTTCCCACGAAATGCATGGGTCCTTTAGTAAGGCTATATCATCAGGAATGATCAGTGATGGGTCCTTGTTTCTTTTCCTCGCCTGTTTTACCATGCTCTCAGTGATATAGACACATTGATTGCAACTCCTCTCAACAATCACAGACGGGACATGGGAATGACCATAATCACAGACAACAGGGAGTGAACAACCAGGACCAAATTCCATAACTACAAGGTCAGAAATAACCACAAAGGTTGATGGAACGTAAACAGTATTCATACACAGCATTCCTTTCTATCTCGTCTGTAACTTGCCACCAAACAAGAAGTGCATTTTAATGCACTGAGTTGAGCACTGTAACCATTACCTTAGGCTGGCGTGTGGATAAGAGGCGTTTGCATATTCATAAGAGCACAGAGAGGACAGATAAGCTGTGCCGATCCCCTCACATTAATTGAGAGTGATGGAGAGGGAGTGAGGGATGGAGGGAGGAAGAGAGGAAACGATAACCCGAGCTTGCCTTTATGCATTAATTGGGAGAATTAGAGAGAGGAATGGATAGAGGAAGGCCCTGAAGCAGCATGCCACAGAAATGTCACACATGCCAATAAATAATTTGGACTTTGATTGACTGAACGGCATCCTGGATAGCTCAAGAAGTTTGGAGAAGAACTCTGAACAACTTTGAACTTTTCTCCACCACTAACAATCAGCAGTGGTGTAAAGTACTTAAGTAAAAATACTTTAAAGTACTACTTTTATTTCACTACATACCCAAAGAAAATTCTGTACTTTTTACTCCATACCTTTCCCCTGACAGACAGAAGTTCTCGTTACATTTTGAATGCTTAGCCGGACAGGAAAATGGTCCCATTCACGCACTTATCAAGAGAACATCTCCTTGGTCATCCCTACTGCCTCTGGTCAGGCGTACTCACTAAACACACATGCTTTGTTTGTAAATGATGTCTGAGTGTTGAAGTGTGCTCCTGGCTATCTGTACATTTAAAAAACAAGAAGATGGTGCCGTCTGCCTTGCTTACCATAAGGAATTTGAAATTATTTATACTTTTGATACTTAAGTATATTTTAGCAATTACATTTACTTGTGATACGTAAGTATATTTAGAACCAAATACTTTTAGACTTTTACTGAGGTAGTATTTTACTGGATGAATTCCACTTTTACTTGAGTCATTTTCTATTAAAGTACCTTTACTTTTACTCAAGTATGACAATTAGGCACTTTTCCCAACACTGACAATCAGTTAGTTGTTATAGTAAATATTGTTAAGACACTGTAAGCTATTCCTGTGCAAGCAGCATCATAAAAAAGATCTGGTGTAAATTTTGATAGAATAAGAATGTTGACGGTCAGGATTTCAATCTTGACATATTGTGGGACTTATATTTTGTATTGATGGAGACTTGATGGATCAGTCCAACTCCGATTTTTCCAGGATAGTTAGCAATTGTTTTTTTTATCAGCAAACAAGAAAGAAATGTCTTCTCTCTTTTTAAGCGGGCAACTCGGAATGTGAAGTTATTTCTCCAAGTCATTCATCTCCTTCTATCCCCTATAGATACAAACTAACTAAAAGACTATCTCTCTACCACACACACACACACACACACACAAACACACACACACACACACACACACACACACACACACACACACACACACACACACACACACACACACACACACACACACACACACACACACACACACACACACACACACACACACACACACACACACACACACACAGGGGAGGGAGGGAGGGTGTTCAGTGTGTAACATGATGGTTGGTGGACATTGCCCAGCCAGGGCCCTGGTCCTAGGCCTCTGTATTGACATCCAATTTGTTTCTCCATTTTTGGTTTCTCTCTCTCTCTCTATCTGCTCCTGATCAGTGAAGATTGATGTTTCTGTTTGTGTCCCTGACTCCGGCTTTATCACGGCCTTATGAGCTAACTGCACAAGCGATAGTAGACGCCTTTTTGAAGTTATGTCCCCTGGCGCCTGACACGGGAGGAGGTGATGGGATTTCACAAGCCCTCAGATTATATACCATAATGTATGAAGGAATTAACATGGGAACATAATTCAATTGGTTATATTGTATGTTTGGAGTAGGTTTTAGGTGGTAATGACCTTATGGGTTTGCTAGGTTTGACCTGCTTTACTGTAGGTAGCTGTGGTCTCCATTGGAGTGCCAGTATTCCATGTCTGCCTGGCCAAGAATACTCTTTGTGGTTTTTCCTCTTTGAGAGAGAGAGAGAGAGAGATGTATGCACGAGAGTTTGTGGATGCGCAGAATATCCTTTTTCAAGTGTGTGTGTGTGTGTGTGCGCGCATGTGTGTGTGTGTGTGTGTGTGTCTGTATATCTGCGAGATGCCATTGTTTAGCCCCTGGAGGTTTCATTAAGGCCCTGTGTCCAGAGGTAAAAAGTCATTCATCTCTCCTGTTGTGATGTGGCAGCCTTGCCTTCGCTTTGTCCCTGCCCTCTCTTTCTCTTACTCCCCCCCCCCTCTCTCCATCTCTCTCGTCTTCTCTCTCCCTCTCCCGGCCGCCACTCTGAGGGGGAATAAAAGCAGGGATCAGACAGGCCATTCTGGCCCGTTTGATGTGCTCCAGACTGGCTTGTCTAATGAAGCCAACGTCTTCCGTGAGATCAGCTTCCATGTTCCGCACGCTCATTAATTAGAGCTGTCAAAAGTTTCTCTCTTTTTTTGTTCCTTCAAGCGCTTGAATGGGGTACCGTTAATTAAAAATATATCAGATCAGGACCCATGAGTGCTAATCGTGATACATTAACCCTTGGTTTCTGACAGCGGGGATGTTTCCCCCCGTCCACAGCAATACGAGCCCTTTTGTCCAAAAGTTAACATCGTCTTGAAGTTCTAAGGCTGCAAATAGCCTTTTGATTTAATTGCGTCTTAGTATTACACATTTTCTAAAAAGACTGTGGTTTTGACAAGAACTTCAAATATTTCAGTGTTTTAAGTGCTGGATTTCTAGTGACAGACCAAAAGCTTTGAATGAAAGCAGAGACAGCAACTAGAGAATTCAGTTAATAAACCTTTCCACTTGCATATCATGGAGTATGCCTGCACATTGTAGCAGTGGGAATGTCCTGCACTGCAGGTTACTGTAGATGCAACCAAATAATTCACTTCATGATAGAAGGAACAAGAGGGGAGAAGAGAAAATAAAGATGAGAATACGTTTTAGATGAATATCCCTGTCCATTGGATAGACTAAGTACAAACCGTGAAGCTGACAAGATGGATCGATAGTGTTGATGATATTGATGGTAAATGATTTACAGGAGAAGAGGTGAGGACGGAACTTTGTATTGTGGAGGAAATGTGGAGTAAAGAGAGAGAAGCCAATGGCCTCTTGTTTCTCTGTGTGTGTGTGTGTGTGTGTGTGTGTGTGTGTGTGTGCACGGCCCATCGACGCTCGTCACTGTTGATATTGATGAATGGTTCTAAATCTGCCCCTCCACCCCTCCCTCTGTCTCTCTCTCTTTCCCTCTCTCCTCCCGCTCCGCCGTGTGTCCTGTCGTGGCTGTTGTGAGATCATTTGAATAATTTGGAGTTAATCATTTGTGCGGCAGGGCCGTTGATGGCGGGGTGAGGGGCTGGCGGGGTGAGGGCAGGGCCGGCTTGTTCCACAGTCTTCTCTGGCGTATCGTAGGAGGCAGGAGACAAATGGGGCCAAGCGGCCAGGATCCTCACACAGGCCTCCGATGCAGAACTCTAATTAATTTTGTGCAGTGTTTCACAATTGATTGTGGTCATTTCTATTATAAATTTTTCATCCGTTTCAAGGGCTAACCCTTCATCCTCCTCCCTCCTTTCCCTCTAGTCTGCACTCCCTTTGGATGTGTGTGTGTGTGTGTGTGTCTGTGTGTGTGTGTGTGTGTTCGCGCGTGCTTGTGTTGTGTAACGCATCCCAGTGTGTTTTTGTCCATGTGTAATGCATGTTAGCAAACATGGTGTGATGTTGTGGAACAACAATGCAACAACAGAGATCCCCTCCATATATGATGTAACATATATGTGAAATGCAAACCACCAAGTACATTAGAACAAAAATAATAAAAAAGTAAAAACACAACCTGCTTTAGAGTACGCATGCTGAGCCCACTATGACTATGTGCCTTCTTAAGGCTTGTGTCACTTTAAGAAAACCTGTCACCCTCAGAATGAATAAAATTAATGAATTTGATTATGGCTTTGTCTAATAGCTTGTGTATCACAATTTCCTTCTTTTTTTATCATTACTGTAAAGCCCCACAGCCCAGGGGCAGTGTTTTAATTTTTTTGTGTTACTAACAAAAGAGAAAAAATAATTGTTTTGCCAAGATTTAATAACAAGCAATAAAAACCAGCCAACCAGATTTTACCTCCACATTCAATCTCATCTCTGTGCTATAATTAGACTTTTTTGTCTTTTCTTTTAGATTACCAGTGAAGATATTGACCATTTTACAGATAAATACTTCAGTTTGCTTATGAAAGGGGCTAATGCTGTCACATGAATATGAAAGGGTATTTCCTTCATGCTTCGTTATGGTTTCTCGCTTTTATATGACAGCCAGGCGATCTAATATTTACAGGCTTTTTTTCACAAGACATTTAGCGGCTACATCTTTTCTGAAGGGCACCTGCTTTTTAAAATGCATTGTCCCATTTTTAACTGGGATACCTGTCTCTGCTCCGCACAATCACAGCCCAGCCTTGTACCATGCTGCCCACGTTATAGGAAGTGACATCCGCACTGGAACACACTGCAAATGCACACACTCCAGTCCACTCTCCTCTCTCTCTCTCTCTCTCTCTCTCTGTCTGTCTGCTTTTTGTTGATATTGAAAGGTTTGCCATGGAGGTGAGTGCTGACAAAGAAGCTTTGCCAGGTGATTCTAAACCCATTGATTCACATCTGTGCTTGTGAACCAGACTGCAGGAATGGCATTGTTTGGCAGAGCCCGTACAATACAGTCCCTTGATGCCATAAGCAGATCATTACAGACAGAATGTTGAGACTTGGATGGGATTAAGGTTAAGGAGAAAAGGAGGGCAATTCTTCTGATTGTATGTACTGTACATTATGCTACTCTGTGCCAGAGTCTTGGTGCTGCCCTGTGGTTTATGGGCCAGTGTGAGATCAGTGTAGAGTAAACTACTGTAAGTGTGTTCTCTCTTTGGGATGCCATGCAGACTCGGAGCATCCTGGTGAAGGCAGGCCAGGCACAGATGAATTCACTTCTCCTTGGACATCTCTCTACTTCAGCCCAGCTTTACATGCTCAAATCATTTTTGTTTCACGGCTGTAGCACCTTCCCAAGTTACTTCACATTTTTTTTTCGTGGGCAGGCATACTTTGAAGCGTTGTAATTCTCACCAGCAGCATTTTTGAAACATCAGCATGCTTTATTTACTCTCTTTTCCTCCCACCTGGCTCTCTCTCTCCCTGGGATTTCTACGGGCCTCAAGATGGGACCTGGACGTGCCTCTGCCACCCCCATCAATATGTCAGGGTCAGTGTGTTCATGTGGTGTGTGTTCAGCTTCTGGCATTCTTTTTTTTGTTGGTAATCTTGGACATAAACACAACCTTTTCATAAGTGGGATACAGAATGTAGATTTGGAAAAGCAAAATGTTTAACAGCTAGAAATCTACTGCTTAGTTGCAGTAGCCTAGTCCTGTACCATGTTTGTAGGGAGGAGAGAGTTTGTTGTATTCCTGTCCTGATTATAAGAGTAAAATCTTACAATACCTACAGTTAATACCTACAGTCTATTTGTACCTACAGTTAATGGAAACCCCAACAAAATGTCCATTGGTGCATTACACTGGGACACTGGCCCATGCCCTGCACTTTACATTAGTTTGAAGGATTTGGGCGTGGAGAGTACGTATATGTGTGTGTCTGCTTCAATCTGCTCCACCTCCGTATATGTGTGTGTGACACACATCCACCCACACTACGCCATGTGACATCTCTCTGTCTGATTATGAAGGCACTTTACAGGCATAAATATTAATGGAACTCCATTTTATTCAGGATGTCTGCCTTTCAGGGTGATGAGACTGCACTTTACTGTTGAAGTGTGTGTGTTTGTGTGTGTGTGTGTGTGTGTGTTCTGTTTCTACCGTATTAGCACAAAGGGCACTCTGGTTACCAATTTTATTTTCTTATCAAATTGATACACCACATCGATTGCATTCGAATGAGGAAACTATCACAAGACAAAGAAATAGAGCTCCAGAGTCATCACTCTGAAGTGTAAATATTTTTGCACCATCCTTAACAGAAGCTTGGAGATTGTCTTTGGCACAAGCTCCCAGAGCCATTGACTTTGGATCTAGGAGCAGCCCTACGGACCAGTGGAGCACACACAGAGAGAGGAGGAGAAAGGGAGAGAGAGAGGGAGGAAGTGAGAGGGGTAGAGATCGCTTAGAGACAATTACAAACACAGGTGGGGATCATTGACAGCAGCCGACTCTGAGATGGGGAAGGCCTCTCAATATCTCTAGGCCTGTGTGATGAATGAACAGAGCAGAGCAACAGAACTCAACAGTGCTGAGAGAGCAAACCACTCCACAGCAGCAGCCCAGTCTGGTCTGCTCTGGGGGGATGAGGGTCTGGACTGTCTGTCTGACTGGGGGAGGTGTGCTGCCCTGTGGCTCTGTCTCTGAGAAAATGGGTGTGGATTAATAAAACTTAATAAAACGTAATAAAACTTCAAGCTGTGTTCTTCCATCACAACTAATCCAACTAAACAGTACAAGAATAGTGTGGTTTTAGTGTGTCTATTGAACATGTTAAATTGCACTATGTTCAACGCTCGTAGAAAAAAGGTGCTATCTAGAACCAAAAATGGTTATTCGGTTGTCCCCATAGGAGAACCCTTTGAAAAACCCTTTTTGGTTCCATGTAGAACCCTTTTCACATAGGGTTCTACATGGAACACAAAAGAGTTCTACCTGGAACCAAAAAAGGTTCTCCTATGGGGACAGCCGAAGAACCCCTTTGAAACCCTTTATATTTTCAAAGCCTGTGTCCGTCACTGCAGTGCAGTTTCACATTGACTTCACAAAGTCACAAAACCTTACCTACTTTCTGATCCAATTAGACAGATACAGAAATCTCTGGCCTCACAACCTTTGTTTCCTGGCTCTAGGAGAAGATGAGGTCAAACCGAGCCTCTCACCTGACCCCAGTGGACAACACAATAATGCTTACTCTCAGGCTTCAGCCCCAAAGTGCAGGACCGTGGTTTGGATTGGGCAGACAGACCATTGAAAGAGCGGGAAATGATGTAAATAGGTTGGCGGTGCCACAGAGGGGGGTGCCGATCACAGTGTCATTTTTATCCGCAGCTGTCAATACATGAGTCTGGCGGATCAAGACCCACGCCTTGACAGATGGAGGCACCTCATAGCTCTCTCTCTCTCATCACAGCTCCTTTCACACGAGGACAACATGGCTGGGTATGGACCTGACTCTGCAGAATTAATGTATCTAGCTACTGATGGACTATTTCACTCTTAATCTCCTTTAAATGGTCAATTTGCAGTTGAAACAATAACAACGCATTTTTCCCACCTCTGTTTGGGTAAAAAGATGAGGGATGGGGCTGGATAAATGTAACCCCTCTGAAATAAATGGACAGAGCTCTGGGTGCAAGGACTGACAATCCCTGACGTCAGCATGATAGTTTTAACCATGTTTTGAGGCTCACTCTTTCTACTCTTACAAACATTGGAGTCAAACAAGCTTATGTTTTTTGGTTCTGATGGGGCACAACCGTTGAACTAAGCTCATGGGGCATTTCTAAGTCACATTCTTCAAGAATCAATGGGTAGAAGTCCAAAAGTGGATGTGGAAATTGCAGATGGCCCCTTTAACGCTTGCACTTCTTTATCGTAGATTCCGTAACCACACCATGACCGAATCTGGTGGCAGTTGTCGTTGTTGTTGTTGGGATGAACCGTTGTTTTCTAACCGCCATGTTGTTGTTGTAACAGTGTACCTAGCTATTTGTGACCCCCAGTCACCCGCTATCCCCTGGATAGAAGAACATCTGCGAAACATCTCCGTTCAGTCATTATCACCATTCAGGGATAGGCTGATTTTACCCTCACTGCCCCCCTCCACACACACACACACACACACACCCACACACACACACACACACACACACACACACAGACAGACCAACAAGGTGTTTGTGAGAGAAGCCATTCGCAGAGCCGTAACGACCCTGACACCACCCTGCCGCTGATGACCGCTGCTAAAATCCAATCGATTTTGGTTTCTTTCTGTCGGCATACCAACGGGCTGTTTTTAGTGTGAGGTTGCAAGGAGCCGTTGGAGGGAGTGGCACAACAGAATGGGATCTAGTTATTTGGAAAGCCCTGGGTTATCAAACTCATTAATCTACATGTCACGGGCCCAGGATGAATAATTGTGTGTAGAATTTATCTGCCAATGTGATAGCTACTTCTCAGCTCCCTCTTGCTTTTGCATCCCCGCATTGTGCTCAAGACCTTTAATTACTACATGTTTTGTTTTTCCTTTTCCCGTTTTTTCCCCCCAGTGGAATGGAACCAATATATGCTCTTCCTCTCTCAAAAAGACGGTTGGGCCTTAAACGTGACAGTGTTGTTGCCAGTGAAGAAAAAGACTGTCATCCTACTAGCCCCATAACACATGTAAACTGACAATTAACACGAGACGGTATTAAGTATATTCTGTGTAACACTGAGTATTTGAATTATCATTCGCAGTGCATCGTGTACAGTGTCCATCTTGTGGACGGATTTCCTTTGTTGTGTTGCGTTTATTCATTTTTTTTTTTACTTCTACGAGGGCTTTGCAGATGAGATGGAGAGCATTTGCTGTAATGGCTGCCTTTCCAAGGCCAAGTGTGTCTGCCGTTCGAATGAATGACGATTGAGGTACGATTCTACATGATTACCATGGCGGAACGTGCAGCTGTCATCCACGCGCCCGACGTTCCCCAAACGATGCAACCCCGCGCTGCACTCGAAGACGTTTGCAAGCGCCCGCGTCTCTGTCTCTTTGATACCAGAGCATTGTTATCCGACGGCAGATTCGAGAAGATAAAAAGGGAACAGGGAACATGATAAAACAAATAACAAAGTTGTTGACAATGCAAGAGAAACAAGGTAAGCATAACAAACACCGTTCAGGAGGTCTTTAGTGTTCTGTACTCCCAACACACACCTCTTAAGCTCCCTCTCTGTGTCTCTCTCTTCAGATGTGAGGAGAACAAAGCTTGTCTTCTGTTAGATACTCCTCTGGCAATCACGTGGGGCAGTTGGGCATGCTAGTAAGTACTGATCCATCATTGCCAGTACAGTACCTGTAGCATAGTCCAGTGATGTGAGGTCGGTGGGCGGGTAAGCACCGGCTATTATCATAGCCAGATTTACTCAAATAAATCCAATAAACGTTAATGAAGCTCAAGTTCACCGTAGTCGGCTTCAACAACCAGAGTGACATAGGCTATGAACCCGAAATTGACAAACTATCTTCATCAAATGTAAATACCAATGTAGACACGATATTTTCTACAAAATGGCACACTGATCAAAGTCCGGCAATAGACCGATGTAGCATCCACAGTTACAACTGATACGTGACACTAAAATATCAATATATTTTACAAATTTCTTCAGAATAATTCGCAATGCAAACTTCATAGCCTTTCACAATGGATTGACAATTGTTCCAATGCGCAGTGCGCAAACACAAGCAACTGACACACATAATGGTACTATTATGTGAAATATTATTACACATACATATACAGTTGAAGTTGGAAGTTTACATACACCTTAGCCAAAAACATTTAAACTCAGTTTTTCAGAATTCCTGAAATGTAATCCTAGTAAATATTCCCTGTTTTAGGTCAGTTAGGATCACCACTTTATTTTAAGAATATAAAATGTCAGAATAATAGTAGAAAGAGTGATTTATTTCAGCATTTCTTTCTTTCATCACATTCCCAGTGGCTCAGATGTTTACATACACTCAATTAGTATCTGGTAGCATTGCCTTTAAATTGTTTAAACTTGGCTCAAATGTTTCGGGTAGCCTTCCACAAGCTTCCCACAATAAATTGGGTGAATTTTGGCTCATTCCTCCTGACAGAGCTGGTGTAACTGAGTCAGGTTTGTAGGCCTCCTTGCTCACACATGCTTTTTCAGTTCTGCCCAACAATGTTCTATAAGATTGAGGTCAGGGCTTTGTGATGGCCACTCTAATACCTTGACTTTGTTGTCTTTAAGCTATTTTGCCACAATTTTGGAAGTATGCTTGGAGTCATTGTCCATTTGGAAGACCCATTTGCGACCAAGCTTTCATTTCCTGACTGACGGCTTGAGATGTTGCTTCAATATATCCACATAATTTTGTTCCTCATGACGCCATCTATTTTGTGAAGTGCAACAGTCCCTCCTGCAGCAAAGCAACCCCACAACATGATGCTGCCACCCCCATGCTTCATGGTTGGGATGGTGTTCCACTTCTTGCAAGCACCCCCCCTTTTCCCTCCAAATATAAAATGGTCATCATGGCCAAACAGTTCTATTTTTGTTTCATCAGACCAGAGGACATTTCTCCAAAAAGTACGATCTTTGTCCCTATGTGCAGTTGTAAACCGTAGTCTGGCTTTTTTTATGGCAGATTTGGAGCAGTGGCTTCTTCCTGTCTGTCAACAATTGTTGGAAAAATGACTTGTGTCATGCACAAAGTAGATGCCCTAACCGACTTGCCAAAACTACCGACTGTTAACAAGAAATTTGTGGAGTGGTTGAAAAGCGAGTTTTAATGATTCCAACCTAAGTATATGTAAACTTCCGACTTCAACTGTATAAACTCAGCAAAAAAAGAAAAAAGTCCCTGTTTCAGGACCCTGTCTTTCAAAGATAATTGGTAAAAATCCAAATAACTTCACAGATCTTCATTGTAAAGGGTTTAAACTCGGTTTCCAAGGCTTGTTCAATGAACCATAAACAATTCATTAACATGCACCTGTGGAACAGTCGTGACACTAACAGCTTACAGACGGTAGGCAATTAAGGTCACAGTTATGAAAACTTAGCATAGTCTATTCGTCCTGGAACTCGGTCCGTACGGGTCAAGAACATTGTTTGAGACAGTGTCCCTGGACCAATCCCACAACTGACCGTGAATACGCTGTTTCAAATATAAGATGTGCCATTTATTTTATACTGACCAAGTTTTAGTACTACCATATGATTAAAAAGTTCCTCCTATTTTGCCCAATGTCACATTCATCATTTTTGAACACCTAATATTTCCAGAAAAAGAAAATAAACAAGAGCCAAAGGAATCCAGGTCAACCTTCAGATGCCTCCACACCCCTCTGTCCACCCTCGACACCTAGAGAGACAAAGAGAGAGAGAGAGAGAGAGAGAGCCAACGATGTATTTTAAAAAGCCCTCTCCCCTGACCTGCAGGTGCCCAGTCAAGTGTTTGCTTAAATGGACAAGCCATAGTTTTAGAATGTGCTTGGTGTAGCAGATTTTCAAACACACTATTACATTTTAAGGGACACACGCACAGTCCCGCACACACTTCCAGAGGCAGCATAGGGCATTCATGTCAGCCCAAGGTTTCTGGCAAGGTGCTCTGGGTAATTCTCATTCCCCTTGACTGGCCCCTGTGTGATCTGAGGAATTCATGAGACACAAGTACCGAAGTTTTGGAGGTCAAAAACCTAGTTGCGACTGCTCCCTCCCTGTTTGTGAGGATTCCAATATAGTGGCAAATTGAGAACAGCACGCTATTTTGACTAAAGGTATTTGTGGAGACTGTCTATATGCAAATGATAAGGGGATATGAAAATAATGACCCGGCAGGGGAAAACGCTGGTTGTTTTGCTGTTTTGCATGAGGTAAAGTAGTAAACTTTCCCCACGATATGATCGCCGCATTGTGGATTTTGTGTGTGTGTGTGTGTGTGTATGTAAAGCCTAAGGCTTTGGGAGGGTGCAGAAGAGACTCATCAGTGTGAGAGGGGCATCAACGCGTGGGGGTGTGGGGGTAGGCATGGGGAAACGGACGCTGTGTTAAGTGATACGGATGGAGCAGACAATGGGAACTGATGTGGGATTTAAATCAAGTCCTCTGGATTGCGAGTGGGTCTGTTGAGAGAAGAAATGGCTCCCCAGCACGGGCCCTGATACTCAGATCTCCTCTCTAACCCCCCTCCTTCTCCTGCCCGGTCTGCAGACGATGGACATTTTGTGAGATGGCCGCTGTGGTCAGCATGACTTTGTAATGACTACAGCGGGTTGAAAGTAATTTTCTGTCTGCGTGATCAAAGTCCGTTAGCCTCAGAATCCTTTTGTTGTCTTGATGGTTTTTTAAACAGAGTAGTAAACCTCCCTGGTTTAGAGATATAATTTGAGGCCTGAGTACATCTCTTCACGGTTCACATATCCACTTGGGCACATGCGTAAATTCAACGTCTATTCCACGTTGGTTCAACGTCATTTCATTGAAATGACGTGGGAACAAAGTTGATTCAACCAGTGGGTGCTCAGTGGGTAGCCACACATTGTGATTCATTTTCATGGCTTGTAATGAAAGACCACCAGTTCACGAGAAGCATGACAATCCATCTGAGACTTCTTTGTGCAAATCCCACTGTCTCTCTGAGAGAACACAGTGAGAACTGTCCTGTTCATTAATGTATGTTCCTGAGGAACCAGTCTTCCAGTCCTCCCCTGGTCTCGGTCTCCCATCTGCAGTAAAAGGGGCAGATTGATGTCTGGTTCGGCCGTCGAGCCACTCCGAGGCAGGGATAGTAGGGGCCTGTGGGGACCGTGGGAGCCAGTCCGACGAACAGGCCCCCCTGAGCTCCATGGTGTGTCAGTGCCGTTTATGATGTGTTCATAATGAAACGGGCAGCGCGGGTTGTGCTGGGCTGCCAGCGTGCTGACCACTATGGGACCCTGTGCAGGAAGATAAATGAGGTGGCCAGATGTAATATCTCTGGACCAGGGGGACTCGCCTGATGCGGGAAGATTGTCAGGAATGATTATTAATGTATGATATATGTGCTGCAGTAATATCCAGGAACATGCGTACTGTATCGCCTTAAAAAACACAAACACATATGGGTAGCACATGACACCCTCATATACAGAGATGCAAGCACTATTGTATTTATTCCTTTGTTTGCTCTGATCAGTAGTTAGGTTGTCTAAATATAGGCCCTGCATGGGTGTAGGCCTGTTACTGTAGCTCCTACTGAACTTGTGGTTAATGACACGCACGCACACACCCACACACTGGAGGTAGATGTGTTAGCTAGTGACTCGGTGGCTGTGTCAGCTCTGAGCTCTTTTTGGATAGTGACAGGGGGTCTCATGAGGGTTGGGTGGATCTAGGCTTGCTAGAATCCGCCTTGACTGTATTAAAGGGGAATTACATGACACTGACTCCACATGAGAGCTTTATCTACTGGCTGCTGCCTCTCAAGCAGGCAGCCTCTTTCCTGGATCCCTCGTCACCTCCGGGCACCCCAGGGGTCAGGCTCACTCTGCTGTCACTCTGAGAGGCCTGTCCAAGTCAGGCAGGGAGATAACACTGAGCCGATTACATGTGGTGGGGGACAGACAGGCAGACAGGCAGAAAGAGGAGAGGAGGCTGGCACAGGAGAGTAGCCTGGTAGAGCTATGAGCCTCATCCCACACGACACGCATGCATAGAACCGTTTTGTATAATTTACTCATAATCTCATACGTGTGCAAGCACACACACACACACACACACACACACACACACACACACACACACACACACACACACACACACACACACACACACACACACACACACACACACACACACACACACACACAGCACTCACTCAACTCACCAGAGTGTTTACTGTTTCACCTCCCAGTAGCTAGCAGATGGTGATGCTATGGGCAATCACACTGTTTTATGAGAGAAGAGAGACAAAATGCCTCTCTTTCATCACTAGCCTTCAGTTAGTGTGACAACTACCTCGGTCTTACGATCACCTCAACGCCAGGGGAAAATCCAGAGGGGGCTCACTGTCGCTGGGTGAGAGCAGTGTAGACAAGTGACCGTGGCATGAATCCTGGTTGACCACACTATAAAATACCACAGAAATTGCACTGTGAATGCCTGTCTAGCTAAAGTGTTTTGTGTTGTAGTGTCTCTATGGGACCTGTTTGCGAATGATTGTGAGACAGCAGAGTACAGACCTATTGTCCGCAGTGTGTGGATCCTGTTCTATCGAAAAGGCAGTGGAGGTCACAATGTAAATATGCATTGCCGTTATTGTATGTGGTTATCAGTGAGAGAAGAGAGAAGTGGAGGGAGAAAAGGAGCGACAGATGATGAACGAGGTCCTAAGGGCCTGGTTTAGCATCTGGCACAGGTTTAATGCGGCAGACAGACAATGAGCCACAGAAAAAGTAGTTACCTGCTTGAAGCCTGCCCGGAAACACAAAGCTGGAAAACATCCCAGATCTCAGAGACATCCAAATAGGATCAGATGGTGCAAAACTGTAATAGTGTTTCCACCATTACTTCTCCCATATTTGGATTACTGATGATTATAGTTGTTCATGTTTGTGTTGGTGAGTGTGGACGTGAATTGGACGGTCATCCTGGTCATTATTCTAACCAGTTTATACAGTATAAACTGGAATATCTAAAGCAGTGGTCACCTACCTTTTCTGAGTCGAGATCACGTTCTGAGGTCTACTGCGGCTTTTTTTGTTTACATGATTTAAAAGACTTAATCCAATGCAACATTAAGCTATTAAAACAATACTGTAGCAATGAGGTTTGTGCAGTTATAGCTATAGGACCAATACATTATCACCACATATTGGCTTTGCTTGGACCATTTAAAAAGATATATATTTAAACATTTGAGGTAGGCTCAATGATCACAACGGTAATAGGTAACTTATTGCTGCATTACTTGTGAGGCGCAGCTGAGTGAGCACACATTGAAATCATTTGCTTTTTATTTTGTTTTTTTTTACTGGGCTGATGGTGCCTGCATCTGATTGTCAGTCTCAGCGGAGGGGGAGAGCAGCAGACTGAGTGTCCGTCTCTCAACATCCCTCCCTTTCCTCCACTGACACTCACCAAAAAGGGACACCGTCTTCCAGCTGATGGCGAAACTTGAGTCGCACCGCATTATTTCTGCCTCATGCACAAATTCGTGTTGTTACTCCTATGAACAGAGAAAGTTAAATATTTCTTGATATTACAGTTTTTTTTTATCGCTTTGGTGCTATTTCACAAGTATGTGGTACAAAGTACAAAACTCAAAACAGATCATCAAAAATACTGTTTTTTTTCTCAACTTTAGGCACATTTTCTATTGACTAATACACAAAATCACACACTGACTTTTTCAGCAAACCTAATCAGTGTTTTATCTAGAAATACCATTCATATAAAGTTATTGCCTTTCACAATGCAATGCTCACAATACTTTTCATACGATTCATTTGTTTAAATACATTTGACCATCACTTAATCCAACTGCACTTAAAGGTTAATCACGTAACCGTATGGTAAACATATAGATTTTAAACTGGTTTGTTTACTATATATGGATTTTGAAAACTACAGAAATGTGTTTGTAAAGTATAAACATCTAAATTACATGTATGATACATGATGACCATACATAATGACTACTCGTTATTGCTAATTCATTTCACATAGTGGTCATAACAATTGGTCACCATATAAAAATGGGTCTGTGTGAACACTTCTTTCAACATGGAGCAGGATAGACAGCAAGGGAGAGGAAGAAATCAAAGAGCTTGTGGAAAAGAGGCCCGTCAGAGAGCTGGTTATGGGCCCCATCAAAGAGGTCAAAGAGGTGGGCATGGGCCCCATCAAAGAGGTCAGAGGTGGGCATGGGCCCCATCAAAGAGGTCAAAGAGGTGGGCATGGGCCCCATCAAAGAGGTCAAAGAGGTGGGCATGGGTCCAATAAAAGAGGTCAACGAGGTGGGCATGGGCCCCTTCAGCAATGTCAAAGAGGTGGGCATGGGCCCCATAAAAGAGGTCAACGAGGTGGGCATGGGCCCCTTCAACAAGGTCAAAGAGGTGGGCATATGGGCCCCTTCAACAAGGTCAAAGAGGTGGGCATGGGCCCCTTCAACAAGGTCAAAGAGGTGGGCATGGGCCCCATAAAGGAGGTGAAAGAGGTTGGCATGGGTCCAATGAAAGAGGTCAACGAGGTGGGCATGGGCCCCTTCAACAAGGTCAAAGAGGTGGGCATGGGCCCCTTCAACAAGGTCAAAGAGGTGGGCATTGGCCCCATAAAAGAGGTCAAAGAGGTGGGCATGGGTCCAATGAAAGAGGTCAAAGAGGTGGGCATGGGCCCCTTCAACGAGATCAAAGAGGTGGGCATGGGCCCCATAAAAGAGGTCAAAGAGGTGGGCATGGGTCCAATGAAAGAGGTCAAAGAGGTGGGCATGGGCCCCTTCAACGAGATCAAAGAGGTGGGCATGGGCCCCTTCAACGAGGTCAAAGAGGTGGGCATGGGTCCCATAAAAGAGGTCAAAGAGGTGGGCATGGGCCCCTTCAACGAGGTCAAAGAGGTGGGCATGGGCCCCATCAAAGAGGTGGACATCAAAGAGAGGGAGACAGACGGCAGAGAACTGTTGTGTCTAATGAAGACCGGGCCATCGTCTTTGACCATGTGGTAAACAGAGGTCTTACCATAGCAGAGGTTGCCAGTTTAGTTCACCCCACTCTAAAAATATCAACTGTTAACTCGATCACGAGAACATTTCGCCAAGAAAACCCACAGTCTGCAAGATATGCGCTATGCTTTACCATTACATTTCCAATAAATTACATATTGCAATGCGTGTAAATTCACAAAACACGTTACAGTATTCTTTCAGTATGATCTATTGACAGTATTATCTGTTCTACCCTCAGAAAGACCCCATGGTGGTGGCCGTGTCCTGACCGACCAGCAGGACTGGGCAGTGGTGGAAATGGTGAGGGCCAGGAATGACATATGGCTGTCCGAAATAAAGCAGGACATTGAGGAGAACGATGACACCTTGGCCAATATGGCATCCATCAGCCTGCCAACAATCGCCCGCCTTTTGAAGCACCAGGCACCAGGCACCAGGCACCAGGTATCTATGAAACACATTTACCTGGTGCCTTTTGAGAGAAACACCAACCTGGCGAAACAACTGTGGGCCGTGTATGTTCAGGTACAGCACAATATACTGTATTACTGTTACTATTTGATGCACATGCTACTTCACAATATCATATTGGAACTATACTGTAAAAAGAACTAACCAAAATATGTTTTTAGAGGGTGATGGTGCTTGATGCTGCAGTGAACCATCACAAGTATCTATTTGTTGATGAAGCGGGCTTTAACCTGGCCAAAGCTTGGTGCCATGGGCGGAACCTCATTGGCCAACGGGTGGCCTTACAAGTGCCTGGACAACGTGGGGGAAACATCTCTATGTGCGCAACTATCTCTGAAGATGGTTTGGTAGAACGTAGGCCATTACTTGGATCCTACAACGCTACAGATCTCATTGTGTTTCTCAATGAAATTGAGCAGGCCTGTCAAGGTGAAGGGGTCACCTATGTCATGGTTCCGGGCTCATCCCCAATTTGTGACCCTATACCTGCCCCCATACTATCCTTTCCTCAACCCTATATAGGATTTTTTTTCAGCATGGAAGTGGAAGGTGTACGATCGCCATCCCCATG
Source organism: Oncorhynchus tshawytscha (assembly GCF_018296145.1). NCBI lineage: Eukaryota > Metazoa > Chordata > Actinopteri > Salmoniformes > Salmonidae > Oncorhynchus > Oncorhynchus tshawytscha. The sequence goes on from NC_056432.1 coordinate 56,027,508, forward strand.
AGTGTGCCACGACGTCAATGCAGACCAATGTCAAGCTTGGATTTCTGTCAATTCTGTTGGGTAATTTAAGTGTATTGCCTAATGTGAAAACTGTATAATATACTGCAATTTACAACACTCTAGCATATTACTTTCAGCACTTCTATGTGTGATTTTAAATGTGTATCCTGCATTGTTTGTTATTGAATTAACTGGTGGTTAAAATGACTCAATTGAAAAGATAACATTATGTTGTGTTTTGGTAATTAATTAAACCAATGTTTTCATTACATTTCACAATAAGCTTATATTTTAAATCCACTGTTGTGTGGTGAGAGATGTTTACAATCCAAATGAATGCGCAATGACTGGTTTTTGAATGAAAGACTGGCTGTGTTACAAATGTGACCAGTTTGGAGATTTGTACTAAGAGTTGTGAAAATGTACCGCATACTTGTGAAAATAGTACCAAAGCGTTTTTTTTTTAAAAAAGGTCAAAAACACCAAAGCCACTAATAATAACAACACAAGTCTATCAACACACTTTCCTACTCATTCATTACAGCTGCAGTGGTGGTTATAGCGCGAGTGGAAGTATGAAGAAAGTGCAATGTATGGCTTATAAAATGTTTGAATAAAAGTGTTGACATGGCTGAGAAAGAACTTAAACATGAACTCGCTCATAAAAACACTCTTTACTGTATTCGTTGAGTTTCTCTCTAGTCATGGTTTTGAAAGTTTCTAAATCTCACTACTTTGCTGTGGCTTTCATTTATGCCTACTAAATTACTGCAGACATGGTAATCTGAGCCATCCGATTGGCCGGCGGTAGGCCTATAGTTGTCTACTGTATCTGGCAAACACTATTTGCACATGGTGACGCTGCTCTTACTAAAGGGATAGTTGGTTTGATTCCCGGGACCAGCTGTCCATAAAATGTATGCACACATGGCTCTAGGTCTCTTTGGAAAGAAAGCGTCTGTTAAGTGACATATTGTCACGGATCCCTCTTGAACTTTCATCACACACACCTGTCCCCTATTCCCACTGATTAGTATTTGTATATATGTGCCCTTTGGTTTCAATGGTCTTATTGTTACAATGTCCATTGGTGCATGTGAGTACCTGTGCTGTGTGTTTTGGGCTTTTGTGCCCTTGTGGATTGCGCAGATGATCTACTGGTCTCGTCCCGTGTGTTAATCATCGTGCGCGTGTGTTATTTATTCAAGGTACTCCTCGCTCTTTTGTTTGGGTTTCAACCCAGTGTTTTTGTTACGTGTTTGTTTGGTCTTTGTCCCCGTGCCTTTACACACCACGCCGTAATTTGGGCTATATAAAAAAAACTATTACGCATTCCTGCATTTGTCTCCTGAATCTCTTCACACCAACGTGACAAATATATTATTTTATTATAGTCTGCTATAAAGTACACTAAATGACCAAAAGTATGTGGACACCTGCTCATTGAACATCTAATTCCAAAATTATGGGCATTAATATGGAGTTGGTCCCCAATTTGCTGCTATAACAGACTCCACTTTTCTGAAAAAGGCATTCCACTAGATGTTGGAACATTGCTGCGGGTACTTGCTTCCATTCAGCCACAAGAGCATTAATGAGGTCGGGCACTGATGCTGGGCGATTAGGCCTGGCTCGCAGTTGGCATTCCAATTCATCCCAAAGGTGTTCGATGGGGTTGAGGTCAGTGCTCTGTGCAGGACAGTCAAGTTCTTCCACATCGATCTTGCTAATCCATTTCTGTATGGATCTCCTTTGTGCACGAGGGCATTGTGATGCTGAAACAGGAAAGGGCCATACCCTAACTGTTTCCACAAAGTTGGAAGCACAGAATTGTTCAGAATGTCATTGTTTGCTGTACCGTTAATATTTCCCTTCACTGTAACTAAGGGGTCTAGCCCGAACCATGAACAACAGCCCCAGACCATTATTCCTCCTCCACCAAACCTTACACTTGGCACTGTGCATTGGGGCAGGTAACGTTCTCCTGGCATTCGCCAAAAGCGTAATTCATCACTCCAGAGAAAGTGTTTCCAATGGCGGTGAGCTTTACACCACTCTAGCCGACGCTTGGCATTGAGCATGGTGATATTAGGCTATTCGGCCATGGAAACTCATTTCATGATGCTCATGATGCTCCCGACAAACAGTTATTGTGCTGACCTTGCTTCCAGAGGCAGTTTGGAACTCAGTATTGAGTGTTGCAACCGAGGACAGACAATTTGTACACACTACACGCTTCAGCACTCGGTGGTCCTGTTCTGTGAGTTTGTGTGGGCTACCACTTTGCGGCTGAGCAGTTGTTGCTCCTAGAGGTTTCCACTTCGTCATAATAGCACTTACAGATCGGTAGAAATTTGAGGAACTGACTAGTTGGAAAGGTGGCATCATATGACGGTGCCACATTGAAAGTCACTGAGCTCTTCAGTGTTTGTCTATGGAGATTGGATGGCTGTATGCTCGATTTTATACACCTGTCAGCAACGGGTGTGGCTGAAATAGTCTAATCCACTAATTTGAAGGGATGTCCACATACTTTTGTCAGATAGTGTATGTCACATACAGCATTGCTATCAATGATTGAGGCTGATTTTTAGTGTCTGAGTCAGATATGAACAGTGGATGGATCTTTTTGTGTTTGTATTTATTATGGATCCCCATTAGCTGCTGCCAAAGCAACAGCTACTCTTCCTGGGGTCTAGCTAAATTAAATCAAGTGCAGCGTCTGGTTGCTCCTCATTACACACCACAGACCAGCAAATATTCTTTACATCATCAACATATGAATCACTACAAAACTTCTTGTATGACCTCTTATACACTATATTAGGCCCAGCCTTTGGAACTTTGATTTTCCTAGATATGGCTATTATATTGTGATCACTACATCCTCTGGATTTGGATACTGCTTTAAATCAAATATCTGCAGCATTAGTAAAGATGTGATCAATACATGTTGATGATTTAATTCCTGTGCTGTTTGTAACTACCCTGGTAGGTTGACTGACAACCTGATCCAGGTTGCAGGCACTGGTTTGAAGCTTTTTCCTGAGTGGGCAGCTTGATGATAGCCAGTCAATATTTAAATCACCCAGAAAATATACTTCTCTGTTGATATCACATACATTATCAAGGATTTCACACATGTTATCCAGATACTGACTGTTAGCACTTGGTGGTCTATAGCAGCTTCCCACAAGAATGGGCTTTAGGTGAGACAGATGAACCTGTAGCTATATTACTTCAACTGTATTTCACATTAGATCGTCTCTAAGATTTACAGGGATGTGGTTCTGAGTAATAGACCGCAACACCGCCTCCGTTGGCATTTCTGTCTTTTCGGTAGATGTTATAACCATGTATTGCTACCACTGTATCTTCAAAGGTATTATCTAAGTGAGTTTCAGAGATAGTCAGAATGTGAATGTCATCTGTTACAAGCAAGTTATTGACTTCATGGACCTTGTTTCTTAGGCTACGTATGTTAATATGGGCTATTTTGTAGCACTATTCTGGGTTGCTTGATTGTTTTTAATGCTTTACTGGGAAGCTTATCAGAGGTAGACTAACAGTGGTCGGAGATGAACAGTGGACGGAGATGAATAATGGACGGATATGAATAATGGACGGATATGAACAGTGGACGGATATAAACAATGGACGGAGATGAATAATGGACGGATATGAACAGTAAATATGAACAGTGGATGGAGATGAATAATGGACGGATATGAACAGTGGACGGATATGAATAATGGACGGATATGAACAGTGGACGGATATGAATAGTGGACGGATATGAATACTGGACGGAGATGAATAATGGACGGATATGAAGAGTGGACGGAGATGAACAGTGGATGGAGATGAACAGTGGACGGAGATGAACAATGGACGGAGATGAACAGTGGACGGAGATGAACAGTGGACGGAGATGAACAGTGGACGGAGATGAATAGTGGACGGAGATGAACAGTGGACGGAGATGAATAATGGACGGATATGAAAAATGGACGGAGATGAACAGTGGACGGAGATGAATAATGGAAGGATATGAATAATGGACGGAGATGAACAGTGGACGGAGATGAACAATGGACGGATATGAACAGTGGACGGATATGAATAGTGGACGGATATGAACAGTGGACGGAGATGAACAGTGGACGGAGATGAACAGTGGACGGAGATGAACAGTGGACGGATATGAACAGTGGACGGAGATGAACAGTGGACGGAGATGAACAGTGGACGGAGATGAACAGTGGACGGAGATGAACAGTGGACGGAGATGAACAGTGGACGGATATGAACAGTGGACGGAGATGAACAGTGGACGGAGATGAACAGTGGACGGAGATGAACAGTGGACGGAGATGAACAGTGGACGGATATGAACAGTGGACGGAGATGAACAGTGGACGGAGATGAACAGTGGACGGAGATGAACAGTGGACGGAGATGAACAGTGGACGGATATGAACAGTGGACGGAGATGAACAGTGGACGGAGATGAACAGTGGACGGAGATGAACAATGGACGGAGATGAACAGTGGACGGAGATGAATAATGGACGGAGATGAACAGTGGACGGATATGAACAGTGGACGGAGATGAACAGTGGACGGAGATGAACAATGGACGGAGATGAACAGTGGACGGAGATGAATAATGGACGGAGATGAACAGTGGACGGAGATGTGTTTTCTTTAGACCTTCCCAAAGTAAATATAATACGTTTTTCCTGCCGTCTCTAACTTTCTTCTCATTTTTTTCTTGTTTCCTCTTCCTTTTCTCTTCTCAGAAAGGCGTGACTCTGATTGCTATGCATTGTTTAGTTTCTTTCATTAATGCTGTGTGCCACTCCGGCTCCACGGATGAACAATAGCATGGCCCCTGCAGGGATCAATACCAGATTGCTGATAGCGCCCCGTCCATTCGCTCTCCAGATTACATGATAAATGGGCCGGTCCATACGTTGTGACACTCCTTGGGCTTGTAGGGCCCAGGCCCCAGGCAGTCTGCGGCAGGATCCTAAGCTCTGACAGTATCAGACACTGGGACCAAGAGCAAAACAATGACTCCTGCACCATTACAAAAAAACAACAACAAAATATAGAAAGCCCAAATTGGCAATTTACTGTAGCCACTGTACTCTGGAGGGCTTCAGTCTGATGGCTGGCCTCAATCTAATGGGTCTTAAACATGCTAAGTGTAGCTTTTACTGTGTTAAATGCCTTTGAGGCATGTGCACATCAGAGGAACAGCTAGAAAGCAACTTATTCATTCTATACTGTACATGCTTCATCAGCAAGTACTGTTAATGGGTGTCATTTCTTTGCTATGCAATACAAAAACTAAATACCCATTTTGCACTAGATTCATTTTTTATGGCATGGTAATTTATGATTTGTCTACGCTCCATACATATACACTGCTCAAAAAAATAAAGGGAACACTTAAACAACACAATGTAACTCCAAGTCAATCACACGTCTGTGAAATCAAACTGTCCACTTAGGAAGCAACACTGATTGACAATACATTTCACATGCTGTTGTGCAAATGGAATAGACAACAGGTGGAAATTATAGGCAATTAGCAAGACACCCCCAATAAAGGAGTGGTTCTGCAGGTTGTAACCACAGACCACTTCTCAGTTCCTATGCTTCCTGGCTGATGTTTTGGTCACTTTTGAATGCTGGCGGTGCTTTCTCTCTAGTGGTAGCATGAGACGGAGTCTACAACCCACACAAGTGGCTCAGTTAGTGCAGCTCATCCAGGATGGCACATCAATGCGAGCTGTGGCAAGAAGGTTTGCTGTGTCTGTCAGCGTAGTGTCCAGAGCATGGAGGCGCTACCAGGAGACAGGCCAGTACATCAGGAGACGTGGAGGAGACAGTAGGAGGGCAACAACCCAGCAGCAAAAAAAAAGACCTCCAGCAGGCCACAAATGTGCATGTGTCTGCTCAAACGGTTAGAAACAGACTCCATGAGGGTGGTATGAGGGCCCGACGTCCACAGGTGGGGGTTGTGCTTACAGCCCAACACAGTGCAGGACGTTTGGCATTTGCCAGAGAACACCAAGATTGGCAAATTCGCCACTGGTGCCCTGTGCTCTTCACAGACGAAAGCAGGTTCACACTGAGCACATGTGACAGTCTGGAGACGCCGTGGAGAACGTTCCACATCCTCCAGCATGACAGGTTTGGCGGTGGGTGAGTCATGGTGTGGGGTGGCATTTCTTTGGGGGGTCGCACAGCCCTCCATGTGCTCGCCAGAGGTAGCCTAACTGCCATTAGGTACCAAGATGAGATCCTCAGACCCCTTGTGAGACCATATGCTGGTGCAGTTGGCCCTGGGTTCCTCCTAATGCAAGACAATGCTAGACCTCATGTGGCTGGAGTGTGTCAGCAGTTCCTGCAAGAGGAAGGCATTGATGCTATGGACTGGCCCGCCCGTTCCCCAGACCTGAATCCAATTGAGCACATCTGGGACATCATGTCTCGCTCCATCCACCAACGCCACGTTGCCCCACAGACTGTCCAGGAGTTGGCGGATGCTTTAGTCCAGGTCTGGGAGGAGATCCCTCAGAAGACCATCCGCCACCTCATCAGGAGCATGCCCAGGCGTTGTAGGGAGGTCATACAGGCACGTGGAGGCCACACACACTACTGAGCCTAATTTTGACTTGTTTTAAGGACATTGCATCAAAGTTGGATCAGCGTGTAGTGTGGTTTTCCACTTTAGTTTTGAGTGTGACTCCAAATCCAGACCTCCATGGGTTGATACATTTGATTTCCATTGATCATTTTTATGTGATTTTGTTGTCAGATCATTCAACTATGTAAAGAAAAAAGTATTTAAAAAGAATATTTCATTCATTCAGATCTAGGATGTGTTATTTTAGTGTTCCCTTTATTTTTTTGAGCAGTGTATATCACAAACAAAGTAAAGACTTCCATAAAAGTCAAGGTCCTTTTACAAAGCAGGAAAAACACTAGTTAATCTGCTCATTGACACGTTGTCCTTTTATACGTGAAGGACAGTGGAGAGACTAATGACCTCACATATGGCATGTCGCCCATTTTAAAGAGAAACACACAGCTCCTGGCCATGGTGTGTGTAAGGCAAACTCTTTAACCCCCTCACTGCCACCTACCTACCCGACACACACTGTAGCCCACATAAAGCCAGTGCTATGCAACTGTGATGTTATTATTGATTCTACCATCAGGTCAACAGGTGTCATTCAGTGTGTCTCTCCTCTGATTTTGCCATCTGCTTTGGTCTGGACCAGACAGACCGAGACAGACAGACAGATGCAGTTGAAGTCGGAAGTAAACTATAGTTTTGGCAAGTCGGTTTGGACATCTATTTTGTGCATGACACAAGTCATTTTTCCAACAATTGTTTACAGACAAATTATTTCACTTATAATTCACTGTATCACAATTCCAGTGGGTCAGAAGTTTACATACACTAAGTTGACTGTGCCTTTAAACAGCTTGGAAATTTCCAGAAATGTATGTCATGGCTTTAGAAGCTTCTGATAGGCGAATTGACATCATTTGAGCCAATTGCAGGTGTACCTGTGGAGGCCTACCTTCAAACTCAGTGCCTCTATGGGAAGAATCTAAAGAAATCATCCAAGACCTCAGAAATAAATTGTAGACCTCCACAAGTCTGGTTCATCCTTGGGAGCAATTTCCAAATCAATCCCAGAACAACAGCAAAGGACCTTGTGAAGATGCTGGAGGAAACAGGTACAAAAGTATCTATATCCACAGTAAAACGAGTCCCATATCGACATAACCTGAAAGGCCGCTCAGCAAGGAAGAAGCTACTGCTCCAAAACCGGCATAAAAAAGCCAGACTACGGTATGCAACTGCACATGGGGACAAAGATCGTAATTTTTGGAGAAATGTCCTCTGGTCTCATGAAACAAAAATAGAACTGTTTGGCCATAATGACCATTGTTATGTTTGGAGGAAAAAAGGGGAGGCTTGCAAGCCGAAGAACACCATCACAACCGTGAAGCACGGGGGTGGCAGCATCATGTTGTGGGGGTGCTTTGCTGCAGGAGGGACTGGTGCACTTCACAAAATAGATGGCATCGTGAGGAAGCAAAATTATGTGAATATATTGAAGCAACATCTCAAGACATTAGTCAGGAAGTTAAAGCTTGGTCGCAAATGGGTCTTCCAAATGGACAATGGCCCCAAGCATACTTCCAAAGTTGTGGCAAAATGGCTTAAGGACAACAAAGTCAAGGTGTTGGAGTGGCCATCACAAAGCCCTGACCTCAATCCCATAGAACATTTGTGGGCAGAACTGAAAAAGCTTGTGCGAGTAAGGAGGCCTACAAACCTGACTCAGTTTCACCAGCTCTGTCAGGAGGAATGGGCCAAAATTCACCCAACTTATTGTGGGGTGGCTACCCAAAACGTTTGAGCCAAGTTAAACAATTTAAAGTCAATGCTACCAAAAACTAATTGAGTGTATGTAAACTTCTGAGCCACTCGGAATGTGATGAAAGAAATAAAAGCTGAAATAAATCATTCTCTCTACTATTATTCTGACATTTCACATTCTTAAAATAAAGTGGTGATCCTAACTGACCTAAGACAGGGAATTTTTACTAGGATTAAATGTCAGGAATTGTGAAAAACTCAGTTTAAATGCATTTGGCTAAGGTGTATGTAAACTTCCGACTTCAACTGTAGCTGATTCATAGAGAAGGAGACTGCGGTTCCATAACAATCAAAATAATTCCCTCATGTCATCTGCTCTGGAATGATCTGTCCTGCTGTAGCCCCACCTGCATGTCCTGTAGTGTGTTTGGCTGAACCAAACCAGGGCCTGCAGACCTTTGACTTATCTGATTCTCATCACATGAGAGGAAGTGTCACAGCCCTGACCTTAGAGGTCCTTTTTACGTCTCTATTTTGGTTTTGTCAGGGCGGGAGTTGGGGTGGGTATTCTATGTTGTATATTGTGTAGTTCTATGTTTTGGCCGGGTAGGGTTCTCAATCAGGGACAGCTGTGTATCGTTGTCTCTGATTGAGTACCATACTTAGGCTGCCCTTTTTCCCACCTGTGTTTGTGGGAAGTTGACTTTGTTTAGGGCCCATAGCATTTAGCTTCATGGTTTGTTTGTAGTGTTTATTGTTTTTGTTCGGTGTCTTTTCTAAATAAAATAATATGAATGCTCACAACGCTGAACCTTTGGTCCTCCTCCTTCAACAGCCGTGACAGGAAGGCCGTTATTGCTCGCGAATGATCCTGTCGACTTCAGTACAGTCCTCAAGTCTTCCACGGTGCAGCCTTCTCCACTTATTTCAATAACTCTCTCTTTCCATTCTGGTTACCCTGAAAGGGCCACAGTGTAATGTCTGTTCTGTAATGCACACTGTATATGCTTGCCAGTATTAGTTGGTGTTAGTTGAATCTCTCTGTCCCGGGTCAATAGAAGCACCCTTGACAGGCATGACTAGTATTTGTGGAGATGATTTTTAATTGTAAAGTGTTTCAAAGCATGTTTAAGGTATGTAGAGCACTTTCTCTCTGCTTTCATCCCTGTGACACAGATACAGGCAGTACAGTCACCCTACTCTGCAGGGAGTGGACTCGTAAGCAGACTAAATACTTGTAAACCTGTTTCCTCTGTGCAAATGTGCGATTTAAAAACACACTCATGCAGATACATACAACACGCACTCACGCTCATGCACACACACACACCACACACACACAAACAACTAATCCAATCACTCTCACAGCAAGCGCCTGCTCCGTCATCTGTTTCATAAATGTACATGGTTCCCATCCTGTCCAAACTTTTATCATACATTCCACAACATCCCCACTCCAGACGAGGCAGCAATAGGAACATCCAGAGGGTCCATCTGCCTAACTTCTGTTCAAACCGGGGATGTGGTGTTTTAAATGTCATGTTGTTTTTCCCTCTTTCCTATTCCTCCCGCCTCCCTCTCTACCGTGATGCTGGCTAGGAGACGGCGGAAGGGGAGAGAGGAGAGAGCCCAGGCCCTACCTGGCTGGTCCCTGGTGTGTCCTAGGTGCCTGTGCAAGCGGCTGAGAGCTCATGTCTCCTGTCAGGAGTGTCTGTGGAAAGACAGGAACGGCGTGACCGGAAGGGCTCCGGGACCATCCACGGAGGTCAGGACTTTGAGCAGAGAGACGGGCAGCTTGGCAGCAATGGGGCTGTGACAGCCCTGTCAGCCACGTCAAATGCTACCACACTGTCCTGTCAGACCCGCACTCCTGCTGCCTCCACACACAGACAGAGAGACAGCAGCACAGTTTCTCAATCGCCCCCCAAACTTCAATCTGGGTTTGCCTGTCTGCCTGCCACACCTTGTGATTCTATTGCACTCTTATTAGAAGCCTGCTTTTAGATGCTGGGACATAGCAGCAGGACAAGCTTTTAATGAAATGGAATTATAAGATCCCATCGGAGATGTACTCCGTCATGAGGCGCCAAGTGAAGTTTTTTTCCTGAATGTGAAAGGCATCTCTTTGGTGACCACCATGTGTAGAATAGTGGTTCCAGAGTAGGCAAGGGAGGTGATAGGTGGGAATGAGGAGGACCCATGGTTGTAGAAAAAAAAGTAATTCATTCATAGTAGATGCATGATTTCAGCAAACATGTCGTGGCTTTAAAAACAGTTGCTCACAGCAGCAAAATTCAGGGTACAAAAATGTACAGAAATGAAGCTCAGCCACTCAATAGGGTTCCTACTGCAGGTAAGACTAGGGCCTAAATGCTAAACAGCATAAGTAGAGATGACCCATTTTCCAGCTCTAAACAGAGCCCAACTCTCCCCTTTACTAGGATAAAGGATAGTCTACCAGGACAACTAACATCCACTGCCCTTTTGCAACAAACTGCTAATGATAATTCAATTTGACCCATCCGAACAAAAGATCACACTAGCGGGCCTCCTTTTCCCACCTGTAACCTGGCTGTACCCCAGGCTACACCAACATGACCTGGGAGCAGTGTTCATTTCGTCAACAATAACCATGTCAAAAAATACTCATCAACGACCTATTTTCTTTCTGACTAAAACTATGACATTAATGAGACGAGATGCCCTTGAAAAAAAAACTAACTGTTACAATTACTTTTCATTTTAGTCTATAAAAATGTGAGGATACCAGAATTCCACGTGAGACTAATGGACATTTAATTTGACATGAAGCTCCTTTAATCTGTTTTGTCCAATCATACAATAATGAATGCAATCCTCTCATTTTCAGAATTGACATCTTTCAGTTACCTGGTCTGATTGAGTTGGTCTGCGTGGCTCTCCTACACTGCTCCCAAACAGGTCTCTTTAGTCACTCATCTTTTGAACTGATGCGAAGCCAGGACTTTTCCCTTGTAACTAACCCAAACTAGAAACCAATAATGCTTACTTTCTCTCTTATTTTCATGTAGGCTATTTTTGCTTTGGTTTCATCAGAAGTTCGAGTTGCGGTTGCTTTTTCCCTATGGGGAAAACCTAATGCTATCTGTTGAATATTAGGAGGACAGTAATACTTGTGGCGTTTCTGGAAAACTCCAATTCTCCCGGTTTCAAGGAAACCATTGCGCTGCCCAGCACTACGCACTCCTGCCACCATCATTACGCACACCTGTTTCCCTCGTCACGCGCATCAGCGATTCATTGGACTCACCTGGACTCAATCATCTGCAATCATTACCTCCCCTATATCTGTCTGGTCCCGAAGGTTGTTCCCCCGCTTCTGCAATATTGCCGTCATGTCGTTTTGTTCCCCCTGTTCTGATGCTGTTCCTGCCATGTTCCATGTCCGTTGGTAATGAAATGTTCAATCCCTGTACCTACTTCTCATCTCCAGCGTTGGTTCTTCCATAAAATGTCTGTGACTAAAAGGCCGCGTGGTCAATCCGACATCTGCAGTGGCCATACAGCATTTTGCTGCAATGCGGGCCTCGACAGAATTCAGAGCATTCATACTTCTTGCGCTTCGGGGAGGTGTCATAAGCATCCAATAAGTTGGTGTGCGCTGCACCACTCGTAGTGGTTCATGGCTAATCTCGAAAAGGCAAGACCTTTCCTCTTCTGAGATGTTGGAGTCCATTTCCCAGGGCTTGACATAGGAGCTCAGGCCTGATAGCATTAAGTAAAAAGGCTACACTGTTTTCCCACCTTTGTCTCTATCCAGGAACTCCTCATTGCCCACCAGCAAAATGTGCCTACATTTAGGCTACTGTTTACATGTGTATTTCACACTATGTTGGGGTAACAATCTGAGTATAATAATGTATGGATGTCAACCCCAATACATATTCATGTCATTGTCATCAATCAACTGCATTACAGTTAACTACTTTGACTACCACCGCCGATGTCTGTATGCTAGCTAAGCTAACAGCTTATACGAATGGGGGTTAGCAGTCACTCTTTCGAAACCTGAAAAGGAACAACTTATAAATGTTATGCAGCAAAAACAGACAAATATATCCACACCGGATGTTAGTAACCACGTTATGGGCTTGTTACAATACATCAATCATGACGGATTTTTACAAATATCCACTTTGTTAGTTCAGATTTGTTGAACGTGCACCAATGCAGCATCCTTCTAAACCCCACAGTCTGCATTCCATTTACCTCTTTATCATCTTTCCCCATTATCTCCATTATCTCTTACCAGGAGTTCAAACTCTTTTGCGTGTATATCTAATCCCTATACGAGATACCATAAAGATGTTGTTTATTTGTGATCTTCTGATAGCCTTTCGTCAAAGTTCTTTATGTTTGTTTTCAAGCAAGTGACTTTGTGTTCGTACAGGATGTAGTGCCCCCACCTACCGTTAACCAGTCATGTCATTGCGAAGCTATACGGAGCGCTTCACAAAGTTAAGAGAATTTGAAGGCGCACGGTGATGCGGTAGAGAGTTCGATTTTGCCTGGCAAGCCTACGGAGGCTCCGTAATTGCCTCACACCCTCCGTATGGAGCCTCAGGACCATTTTCAATTCAAGCATAAAATGGAAGCGAGTGGAAGCGATGTGCATAATGGAAGTTAAGTTAGATGTTTGTATGAACTATTTAACAAAACAAAAGGAAACTACAATGACTAAAACAGGACTTAAACGACTGTGAATAAAACTAGACTAAAATTGTCCAGAGATCTAGTCGTCTGATAACTAAAACTAAGAAGGATGAAATGGGACTAAGACTAAAAGGTATTTTAGTTATAAGGACTAAAACTAAATCTTAAATACATGACAAAATCAACACTGCCTGGGAGTGATGGGTGTGAAGGGGTATGTGATCAGCGAGCCACTGGTCTTCTTCCCATGTGAGGGGCTGGTCCCTGGGGATGGGGAGAGGGAGCGTGCTTCTTTAGATCAGTGGCAACGTGGGTGTATGCCTTTGATCTCACTGCTCTTCAATAAAAGCTTTAATGTAGCACTCGGTGAGGAATCCTCACCTGAGTCACACACACACATACACACACATACACACACACACACACACACACACACACACACACACACACACACACACACACACACACACACACACACACACACACACACACACACACACACACACACACAGGAAACCATTCATATCCTCACCCCACTACTCTTTACACAACCTGTAGAGAGAGAGAGAGGAAGAGAGACTCCAGGCCACTAACTGAACTAATCCTGCAGCTTTAATTAAAACTCTCTAATGATCTGAGAGAGAGAGAGAGAGAGAGAGAGAGAGAGAGTCATTTTCCTTCTGCCCTTTCTTTTTACTCCATCTCGTTCCCCGCTCCCCCTCTCCTTCCCTCCTCCAGACACAGTTTTTCAAAGACATTTGCTGAACGATTTACATTGCTACGGAGGGCCCTGAATTTGCAATGCAACAACCAGAGCATATGAAAGAGCAGCATCTACAGCCACTTTTAAGATCCTTTTATAATCCTGATGAGAAGATGAAAAAGAAATGGAGGGGGAAGAGGAAGAAGAAAAAGCCCACATTCCCTGCTGCTGGTAAATTAAATACAGTATCTTGGGGGCGAGTGGGATGAGGTCGGGTGTTGAGGGTGGGGTTGTGGTGGAGGTGTAGTGGGGTGGGGGGGGGGCGGGTAGCAGCGGCAGTTTTCGGTTTCTCTGGTGTCAAGAACCGGGGCTAGGCAATCCAATCCCAGCAGCTATGTCTTATCTGTGGCTTTATGGGAGAGACAACAATCTGGCAGATTAGTCGGAGCACAAAGCCACATACCCCCCCGGAGGAGAAATCAGAGGACGCTGCCCGTCCAGGAGTCTCCCGACACATTCCCTCCCACTGTCTCCTAAATCCCTCAACACACCACGCAAATACCTCGGTGGGAATATTACGCCTACCCATCACCATACCCATACGTACAATACATATTAATGCCAACCCCACGACACCCGCAACTAAGACATTACACTCTGAATGTGAACTCTGCATTTGAATATGCTGTGGTCTTCGAGGAAGGGAATACATATGACCCACCACTATGGATACCAGAACCACTGAACAATGCAACTACAAAGTCACTTTGCAATTCATAAAATGCAGGTAAAATCAGGGAGGAGAGAACATCATGAGGATTCAGATTTGCCCAGGCTTATTTGAAGGGATGGGGCCTCTGGCTCATTTTGTGAGGGGCTTTAAGGTTGATCAGCACTGTCACCCAAAGAATAAGTATGGAGGAGCCTCTATGAACATTCTCAGTATTCTGCCCAGAAATGAGACCGATATGCTCCCAGATGAAAAAGATTGAGTTCCAGGACTGTTCTAGATTACACCTGCTCAGCTGTTGCTCACTGGGCCTCTTCCTCCTTCACACAGATTGGTTTGCTGCTCTGCATGGCGGTAGGGAAGTGGATATGCACAGAGTAATGTCTACTCACGGTGCCACTCTCCAACAAGTCAACATCCCCATCTCTCTGCAGCATACAACCCCATTATTTTCGATACTTATGACCATTTTAGAAGTAATCAAGATGGAGTGTCTCGAGTGACTTTTAGTGTGTGAATTTGAGTCAAAACTTCACCTTCAGTAAACTTGAGACCAGAAACTTCAGAGTGGCTGTTTGTTTAATGACCCGCTCAGTAATTTGATGTGCGTTTTCTCTTCTCCACTTCTCTCCTTGGTAATTACTTACAGTCTATGAAAGTTGACACGTTCTTCACTATTAAGCGTTAACATTTTTAGACTCTCGTTCCAAGGTGTTTTTTTTTATGTGCCTGGTTTTCCCTAATCTGTATTGTTCCACACTCCTGCGCTAATGATGTTTCTGCACCACATTTGTAATCAGATTCCTTTGTTTTTCTGGCTAACACACTCAGACCAATGAGAAGAGCTGAGTATCTCTCTCTCTCTCTCTCTCTCTCTCTCTCTCTCTCTCTCTCTGCACATACTCTCAACCAGTCAATTCTGTTCACATCACACACTGAAGGGGATAGTTGGCCAGCCACTTGATGTCCATAGTCAGTGTGTGTGTCCGTTAGAGAGTGTGCACGTGTGTGTGTGCGCACGCTTGTGCCTGTACGTGCACGAACACATGCTCCCTAAGCCCATAACAGCCTGTGGTCCAGACCTGGCTGACAGGTGACATTTTGTGCTGCAGTATTAGACAGATGTGGCCTTAGTGTGGCTAGCAGGGTTACCCAGAGTGCAGCGTGTGGCCTGGAGGAGGAACAGGGAGAATGAGGTAGTATTAGAGTAAGATACAGGTAGAGAAGAGAGCCTATATAATCCTGCTGGCTAATCGATAGTGGAGACAGACGCTGATGATGGCTGTCGATCAATCTTACTGGGCTGTGTGTGTGTGTGTGTGGCGGCGGGCCAAAACAGCCCTGCTCCAGCCCCAGCGCCTCTCTGTCTCTATAGCTGCCTTCTGCTCCCAGGAGGCGCCAGCCGTACTGATACTGACCCTGGGTCCTCACCACCATCTGAGACCCCCCCGTCCATCAGTCCCTCTCCCAGAGGGAAGGCCCTGTGGTGGGGTGGGCTGCTGGACCATGGAACAGAAGGGAGAGGCACTATAAGTCTAGGGCAGGGCTGTAAGAAAATCCCTCTTAGAGTGTACACACCGAAAACAACACAGAAAAATACATTTAGTATGCCACTTGTAACATTCGGGGTTAAGGGTGCGCTTTTATGGGGTAGGACACAACACAACTGCCAGTGTAATACAGGTGAAGATCACCATGAGTGCCCTCCACTAGTTTAATCCCTTATATTAGAGTCACACGGTATGGTTTAATAAGCAGGTATAGAATCATCCTAGAGAGAGGAAACATCGATTTCAGGAAGTAGAGAAAAACACAGTAAAGTTGTGCCTGTCGTCATCTCCAGAGAAGCAGGCCTTATCATCCAGGCACCATTTGCATGATGAGAAAACACAGCTCAAATTCATCTTAGTAAAGATGTAATAAATTATTTCAACAGCATTATCATCAATTGTACGCAGGTGGGCCGGGAATATCACTCACTTCAATCAAAAGAGCTGCAGGTCCCCGCGTAAAGAGCCTCATTTTTTACCATCATACAGTGTATTGCAGGAATTGAGCGAGAGAGAGAGAGTGCGAGAGAGAGAGAGAGAGCGCGAGAGAGAGAGCATATGAGAGAGAGACAGAAAGATATGGAGATGTTTGTTTAAGGGTTCTGCCTCTAGGAGGAGTTGCTGAGCAGCCATGTGAATGTTACAGTTTGAGCGGATGGAGGGATAGAGAAGGGATGGAGAGGGGGACGCACGTAGTGAGAGAGAGAGAGAGGGTGGGGGGTGGGGGTAGACTGAGTGAGCTGGTCCCTGAAGCGGAGGAGGGTGACGCTTCAGGGAAGGGGGGTCACACAGAGGCAAATTGACTGATCAATGCAGGAGGGCTGTCTGTCGTCCCCAGAGTCCCTGCTGCACCTCCAACTCTAATGAACACAGGACCTTTACTCAAGGAAACACAGGCCTCTCCAATAAGAGCTGGCCCAGTCTATCAGCCCAGGGTCCCAGCTCCTATACCCCACAAAACACTGGGCTATAGTGAATACAGCCTCTAAGAAGCTGGAAGTCACCCAGTGCAATGGCTCATGTATAGTGTAATGGGAAACCACTGGCTTAAGGGTAGTGTGAACTTGTGGTCAGTGTTTTATCAATCTAATGGTTAATAAACATTGGGCCGCCAGTGCCTTCATATTACGGCGGCTACAGTGTCAGCACCCAATGTGTTATACTTATGCTCTTCCGAACTCAGCGGCTAACGATGTAGGTCGTTATCAATGAAACATCACAATAAGGTG
The DNA here is from genome assembly GCF_018296145.1 of Oncorhynchus tshawytscha. Classification (NCBI taxonomy): domain Eukaryota; kingdom Metazoa; phylum Chordata; class Actinopteri; order Salmoniformes; family Salmonidae; genus Oncorhynchus; species Oncorhynchus tshawytscha. Next base: position 56,044,825 of record NC_056432.1, read on the forward strand.
CAGAGCATTCGATTTGCCTGCTGGGAGGCAAGGGGACCCTCAGCTCCACCAAAAAACCATTGACACCGGCGTGCCATTTTCAAGGGATAGTTAAATAAATGTGAAAGATTTGGATGTAATATCATGACTTCTTGAAGAGCACATGTAATCAGAACTGCAAATGTCCAATTATTCCAAGCAAAACAATTGCGCAAATGTTGCTCTATCATCAGAGTTAAACAGCGTGCGTTTCATGATCAGTAAAACATCAATTGATCATGTCATTTCAGGTCTGTGAGGGTAGCCTCATGATATCTCTCAATAATGGCCGCCAGTAATTGGATATTTGAGTGATAGAAAATAAAAGTGAACTATACCTGACAAGAACGAGTGGTTTAAGTAAATCGCCCACTCTTTGTGGGCTTTGCCTGCCGAGCAGCTGAAAGCCGCATTTACCGATGTCCTGTTGACTGATAATGTTTACTTTGCAAGCTACCGGTAGAAACTTCGTAGAGTTGGCTGAACATAGTGGTAAGTAGACCTAATGTCGTTTTCTTCTCCAACCAGTGTTAGCCTATCTAGCGAAGTAAGCTAACATTATCCACCTTTCAACATTGTTTTGAAGTGTTTAATCACAGGCTACATTGACAGGCTACATTAAAAAGCGTTCTGACAGTACTGACAAACATGTTTTAAAATGAGACACCCGTCCAACGTGTTGATGGCATTTAAAACATATATAAGATCAGCTTTGTCATCTCATTGTGATGCGATATAATGAAAGGCATTTGAAAAGCGATATGATACAGTGCCTACGTTCATCCAACCCACATACCTGATGGCTAACCCCTCCTGCTAAAGTGTTTTAAAAGCCTAGATGAGTGGACTTTGGGTTAGCTTTGGTTTGTAAAGCAGATACTGTGAGAGGTTGGAGGAGTCCTTCATTGTCCTGTATATATAATCTGCTAATGGACTTTCCCTATCTTGCTCTCGTACCACTCACCGGGTACAGTGCATCTGCAGAACCCCACCATAGAGACAGGTCAGAGACTTCAGCTACACAGCCTCATGACACTACCTACCTACGTACAAATGCAAACACATGTACAGTATCTATTCCAAGATTACTCTTGTCCATTCTTTAGAGTGTGCGTGTGTGTGTGTGTGTGTGTGTGTGTGTGTGTGTGTGTGTGTGTGTGTGTGTGTGTGTGTGTGTGTGTGTGTGTGTGTGTGTGTGTGTGTGTGTGTGTGTGTGTGTGTGTGTGTGTGTGTGTGGTGTGTGTGTGCGGGAGGATTGGGCATGTCTTTTTTTATCACATATCTTCTGAAAAGTGTGGGAAACAGGGGTAGGCAGGGAGAAATCATCTTCATATCAGCTTTAGAAAAAGCCAAAGAATAAATCATTTCATAAATATTTATACCCTCTTTTATTTCATATTCATCTGTTGGAGGGGAGGCAGCAGCGTGCTTGCTCTCGATAGGGCCTCATCGTACAGCTTGTAAGTTCACAGCCTCAATATCTGCAGGACATTACATTTATATGGGGAGAACCACAGGCCAATACAGCCTCGCTATTCCTTTTGGACTAGAACTCAGCATACTGCTTGTAACATACTGCACTGTATCCAGTTTACAGAGGTTTTAGATGATGTTGTACATGCATTATACTCATCTTTTTGGGATGCATTGTTATTTCACAAATCTTTTAAGATATCGAATGTATTTACATAGCTACAAGGATGCTACTTTCGATTAAACTGTTTTGTCAAGACAACAGTACCAACATTGCCAAGTGAGATTTGAACCATGTAGGGACCCCGCGATCATACTCTGAGTTCCCCTCTGGTCTTAAAAAGAAAACAGACACAAAAGTTACACAGTGTAAGAAAACAGTGTAAGAAAACACCCAATTGTATTGTGTGCAATCAAACTGAGAAAGTGTAATTGCGTTTTAACACCAGAGAACAATAACGCTTCCCTCTCCATTTTTGACACGCCACCAAAAACACATTACGAGCGGAGGATACCTCCATATCATTTCTGTTTTTGCAATATAGCAGGAGAAGTGTTCTTTCTTTGGCGGAGAGGGGAGGCAAAAGGAAGTGGCTGCACGTAGCATGTCTTCATTAAAGTGTCATTCCCCATTATTTTGCTCCTATCTCAATTAGCACTAGCTTTAATAAAGGGCCTCTCTCGTCTCTCTCTCTCTCTCTCTCCTCTCTCGTCTCTTTCTCTCCTCTCTCGTCTCTCTCTCTCATCTCTTTCTCTCCTCTCTCTCTCTCCCTCTCTCTCTCTCCCTCTCTCTCTCCTTCCCTCCACTGATGTCTGGCTGGTGGTAGAGAGGGGAGAGAGAGGGAGACGGAGGAGGCACATCTGTGCAGTTTTTACAGGAGCGGCTGCTCCTCTCTCCCCCTCTGAGAGCAATTAGGAGGAGCCGGCGGTGGCTAGTCTCCAAAGAGAGCCGCTCTGCGTCGTATCTAAGGCTCCATATCCCCCTATTATCACCCGGGAATATGAGAGAGCGCTACGCCTAGCTCCGCGCTGCAACGCAACACCACCACAGGTCACAGAAGAGCCCTCTCCCCCAGTCCGCACACGGCACAAAACGGTTGTCCCTCTCACCGAGACAGATGGGGGGAGAGAGGGATGGCTTTATATGGTGCTGTAAACCTGAATAAATGTAATAGCAGGAGATCACAGAGTTATATTTCAACCCGGGGGTCTCTTGGTATTCCCATTCACCCATCCGCCTTTCCCTCGACTGCTTCCATGGGCTTCCATGGGCTTCCAGGGCCTCAGAGCTGCCATTTTATATTTAGACCCCATGGCGGGGCCTTTGCACAGTAATTGAGCGCATGCATTTGCACGATCAGTCTGTGACGCCCTGTGACAGGCCCTCTGTGGAGGTGGTGTGAGCCTGGCTAGTCATCGGCTGATCTCTCAAATCGTACTCTAATTGGGCGATATTAAACAAGCCATCCCACTTAGCCTTTGGGAGGGTGATCCATATTCACTGCTCCTCATATTCACAACGTCAAGGCTTACTCAACCTCACACACCAGACACACATAGCACACGCACACACTCCCCCACACCCGCTGACTCTGTGGACACACACATACACACACGCAAACACACACACACACACACACACACACACACACACACACACACACACACACACACACACACACACACACACACACACACACACACACGCACACGGACACGGACACGGACAAAAAGCACAGAATATATATATAATCAGTATATATGTATATTCTAAAACACCATAACAACATGTGCTATTTATGTTGGTTCAAGGCATCCACAAAAGAGGCAGAATGTCAAGTGTTTTGATTCATTCAACATTCCATTATTAATGCACAATCCTAAAGCAAATGTATGAGATGTTTGTTGTTTAGAGACAGTGTCACTGCATGGCTGGATATTCAGCATGTCAGTCTCATGGGAATCCTCTTTGAAGAAATATCAACAGTGGACATGTAAAGGCCTCTCCTCACGGACAGTATGTGCAGTAATGTACAGACATGGATTTTTTATTCATTTTTTTTACTCTAAACCTTTTTATAAAAAAATGAAATACTTTTCAGCTTCAGAAACAATTGATCAATCGGAAGATATGAGGTACTCTTATCAGCGTATTAACTTTAGAAATCAATATCTTTCCTGACATAAATATAGCTCATCGTAGGAGTCTTTAAAACAATGATTTCTAAGGGAGGGCAATTGTATCATACTCTATTCTATTGCTGTGTGTGAAACTATGTGAGCTTGTTAAGGACAATCTGTACAGTCAGTGTGTGTGGCTATCTCTCTCTCTCTTTCTCTCTCTCTCTCTCTCTCTCTCTCTCTCTCTCTCTCTCTCTCTCTCTCTTTTCTCTTTCTCTTTCTCTCTCTCTCTCTCTCTCTCTACACAGAGCCCTTGAGAGGTCGATTCAATTTTCCAGGGCAGCAGTACATTAGCATAGGCTAAAACCATGGCCGTAGGGTCCACATTTTAATGATGAAACTGTTGTTTCTCCAAATCAGGGGTATTAGTTATGATTTTTGACAAAAGACAGCTGTGATCAGTTGGCCTATTTTGAGTGCTGGGACAGTGTTTATAAAAAAAAAGGATGATTTACAGGCGAGACCGCTCGCGCAAATTCTCCCCCTCCTCACCTATATTAAAAACGTGCCAATATTTATTAATACATTATGCGCCAGGCATAGGAATGCATGTATTGAGGAGCATAATTGCTGCGAGGAAGCATTCCTCGGAGGAGCTTGGCACATATTAAAAGCTAAAACTTGAGACATGCTTGTGATAATATTCCCAGTAAATCCTGCGCAGGCCTCAGACTCCTGACGTTAAAAGCAACACAGCACTTCATCTTCGTCGGGCTCCACGATTTAAGATTGGTCACAAGCAATCTAAGCGGCGACGGATTGCTAAGGCAGACGCAGCGGCATGCACTGCTCCGCTCATAAATCTCCTCTTCCTCATATGCAAATGATGCTCCATTTTAATTGATAATTTCTCGAATAGCCCGGCTCTGTTGTGGACCCAAGTGTTCTAATGAGAGCGAGGGGGAGACCTATTGCATTCGGCTCCGAATGAAGGATCACGTTTGCAAGTGGGGTAATTATTTAAGAAAGGCAGGGGCTTGTCTGTGTGCTTCTGTACGTATCCACAGGAACATGCAGCTTTACTCAAGGTAAATGTGTGAATGTTTGTAACTGTTCATCTATATGTTTATATGTTAACGTGTGCAGCCAGCACAGTATCCATAAATGCACAAAATAGGAATGTGTGTGAGAGAGGGGAGAGAGAGAGAGCAAGTGCTGCTGATTGGCTTCGTAGCCTAGAAGGTTATATTGTGTGTGTGTGTGTGTCTGTGTGTCTGTGTGTGTCTGTGTGCTTGAACGTGCTTGCGTGCATGTGTATGTGTGTGTTTTCTGTGCGTGGGTGTGTATGTGGGTGTGTGTAATAGAGAGGAATAGAGAGTGTGTCTATTCCCTTGTCCTCCTCTCGCTATGTGGGTCACAGCTGAGGACCTCCAGGAGGACAATAGAACAGTGTCAGACACACACCGTGATGAATGGTGGAGGCCCGAGCCTATCCTCTACACCATTACACCACTCCAGCCCCAGCACCTGACGTCACCAAGGCATTATTTTGAATTTCATTTGATTTCTTGCAAATTATGGACTGGGATGGAGAGGATAAAAAATTAATGGAGAACTTTGGAAGCCCCGTACATTATTAAGACTGATTAATTCTTAATAACCGATGTCAAAAAATCACCATCTTGTGTACAGCTAATTCTCATCAAACCACTTTAGTGTACGCGTCTTCAGCCGTCACAGTGGCCCTTGCTTCACAGCGTGTTTGCTTGACTTCACCGACATTTGAAGAGAAGGGATCAAGCGTGTTCATTCTTGCTAAACATTTTGTCCATTTTCTTTTCTTGATCAAGGGGTGGGGGGAGGCTATCAGTACCTTTCTTTCAGACAAACTGACGTTAGCAGCGTTCAGTCAGTGTTATGAAGGATGTGGGGGTGTTTTTGCATCGTGTTTATGCCCGCCTGTGTGACTTGTGTGGAACACATCCCTGGTGTAGAACAGGGGATTTATGTTTATACTGTATCTGTTAAGATAAGATTAGGTCTGATTTATCGTGCACTTTTAGCCCTCTGAGAGACTCTACAATGATCAATATCTACGTGCTAGATATCTACATACATACAGTACCTCAATGGAAGGTGTGGCACAGCATTGGCTTGAGGTTAAATCTGATCCAAAAACAGTATTATTCCTGATTTGTTATACGGTGTTTCACAAAGAATCAAAGAAATTGATGGTTCCCGCGTCCTGTATGTGTAGCATGAGATATTAGGGAAACAGGAATATAGAAGCATTTCAAAAGTATATGTTGCATTTATGTTGTGTGCCTAATGCAATCTGGCCAGAGATACAGCCCCAGCAAAATATGTTGTACCTTGGTTAGAATATACATTTCAGCGCATGTTTACATGAGTTGGAGATTAACACCGTGGTTTATATGGTGATGAACATATAGAACGTCATGACGGTGTGATCATTATGGTTTCACACCAGTAGGGGGAAGAGTGTCCTAAGGAACAACCGTTTGCACAATAGCAAATCGAAAAGTGTTCGGCTTCTTCTCAAACAGCCCCAAAATGTACATTACAGACAAGCATGTGTCATTTTGATAAGCATGTCAACTTTTGGGGGGTCATTTGAAGTAAACTTTAAGCCCAGGAAATGAGGAAGAAAACATTGATCTCAGAACACCCCCCTGTTCACCACGTCCTTTGGTTATTGCAGCAGAGTATATAGCCAGACACTCTGTACTGTGTCCAACTGTGTCTGTGCGGTTGCAGCAGTATTGTAGTAATAATGTTCAGACAAGCAGTTCACATCGTCTAATCGCTACTTTGTGCAGTACCTGTGATCATCTCACACACCTGTATACTACACACCGTACAGAGACACGTACATATCCCAGAACATGTGCGTACACATGCTCATGCACACACAAACATAGACACAAACACACACATACACAGTACAATGCTACCATTTTAACGATGCTCTCATGAAATCAGACTGTTTTTATTTATCTTATTAAGGCCTCCTGTATGGAACTCTTTCCCACCCCCCCCATTTAACAATCTGTACATGGAGCAAGGCGGCATCGCAGCCCAAACTGACATGATTTTGTTTTAAGGGTTCAACAACTCGCTTGTTGTACAGCGCCGTAATTAGCACAGCACGCTCACATTAATTAGCACTAAGTGTTATCATTTTATTAATCGCTACTAGGGAGGGGCTTGAAGAGACGATACAGTTTCTATAGGATCATTTAGTGGTCTCCAGTCTCTGACCGTCAAACACAACGAACAACACACACCACGAGCATCATGGCAAATGGCTACACCATTCATTAAGACCTTTTATGCAAATTCTGTTTGTTTTATAAACAAATTAACAGCCCAGATTTCCCGAAAACAGGTGCTGTGGTGTGACTGCGCACTAAATGATGTGATACTGAAGGAATTAATTAGAGCCCAAGCAGTAATTAGATGCAATAATTTGTGTGATTAGCGGGCTGTTTAAGATGGAAGACACATACAGCCACACACACACTCACTCAGCATGCACGCAAGCCCTCGAACATACTCGCACGCACACACACACACACACACACACACACGCACACACACACACACACGCACGCACGCACGCACGCACGCACGCACGCACGCACGCACGCACGCACACACACACACACACACACACACACACACACACACACACACACACACACACACTAACGTATACACCGTGAATACAAGGCTGTGGTGTGCTTGTTGTCCCTCTTCACACACTGAAGAGATCTCCCATCAACGCGTTTAGAAAATGTTTCATTAAAAAACGCTGACATGGCTGAAGCTAATTACAAAAATAAGCGGTTGGGGGGCTTGTGCCTCTTTTTTGCTCTCTCTCCTTCTCTCTTCCCAAGTTAAAGAGCCTCCTAACCTCAAAGCAAAGGAGAGGTTTACACACACAGCACTTCTATATTTGGAAGAGGCTATGATAAAAGTTCGCCATTTTTACGCATGTTACATATTATCAAAATCATAAAGTGCATAATAAATTTCTGCAGATTCAGTATATTAGGTTCTCATTCTCATTCTGTTAATGGGGCTGCCCTGTTTTTCTGTAGTAACATAGTCAGGGGGAAAAGTTTTATGAAAGCCAGAAAGAGAAAAGAGAGGCAAATATGTTAAAGTTGTGGCTAAAACGAATATTACAGGAAGTAAAATTGCTATTCCTTGTGGTGACATAACATCATCAAACATTTGAACCCAGATCTATAGAAACACATACTGTACATCTACACCCACTCAGTTCTGTATTTGCATGTGTTGAATGTTGCCGTTGATAATTCTTGTACTGTAACCTGAGATCGTACCTTCTCTCATGTAGCCTAAAGGGCCTGTACAATCATGATTGGTAGTACAGCATACTAATCCTTCAAATCAGAAGAAACTTGTCCCTAATTCCAGTTTAATCAGGGCCTTTGCATGATACTTGAGTTTACAGGGGGCAACAGGGCAAATGTTTCCATACCTCAGCATACCTGCATTGCCCTGTGAGTAAAAGTCCAAAGTAGAGTTGGGCTTTTTATGGTCTGTCGATGGGATTTTCCCATCAGCACCCTCCTCCCTCTTCTTCTCTTTCTCCCTTCTTCCATATGTCTCCTGTGACAGAATGGATTCCTTGGAACAGGTTGCATATCGCTGCTTATTTGAGAGCTCTTGGAGTTTCACACAGCACTCAATAAGTTAACATCACCCCGAGCAGGCCCCTTCTCCCCCTCTGAGCCCTCGTCTCTTCTCCTCTCCGTTCCACCATATTGTTCATCACAGCTCTTCTATCTGAGAGGTTGAAATTCATCTCCGTCTCATACGCAAATACACAGGAACATCCATTGTCTAGGCCAGCGATCACAGAAACCGATTCCTCCATGCATAGCTTGTTTTTTTAATCAGAGTTATAGAGACATGAGAAGGAGTTTTGGTGTAGCATATTGCAGTGTGACGACAACTGAGGCTGGGGAGGGAGCAGGAGGCTTGGTGGTAGGCCTACATGAGCGAGTCTAAAGGTGACATCATTGGCCTTATCCATGTACAACCAAAGGCGATCTATTATATTGACAAGATAGCTGACCTACCGCTCTAACAATGGAAATACATGTCCTCAACGATTGAAAGCAGGCGAGATCAGGTGGAACCATTCTAGCCAATGAGAAGGGGAGATATGCGTGTGAACAACGGGCACAACTAAGTTCTTGCCGGAATGCCACGTGCATCCACTTATATCAGTACATTTGTAACAGCCTAAACATTACAAAAACTTCTATTTGATCAAATAAGCCTCTCATAATTCGACACTCTCTCATAGTCCTCCATACAAAAAAACGGAGGCGCTATCTCAAGCCCAAAAAATCCTCTCTTCCTCTCTGGTATAACAATAATAATTGCAGACTGCAGCTCTCCTCACTGTACAAAAACAATTGTTGCTCAAGGTATTTCTGAACAAAAGACATTTGAATAACTGACAACTCCAAGCAAGATGGAGACCGCCTCGAAGCACTCACGCCGGTAGCCATGAAGTGCTTTGATGGCTCACAGCATCCTCTCAGATACCCTAGACCCACTCAAATTCACATACCGCCCCAACAGATCCACAGATGACGCAATCTCAATCGCACCCCACACTCCCCTTTTCCACCTGGACAAGAATAACACCTATGTAAGAATGCTGTTCATCGACTACAGCTCAGCGTTCAACACCATAGTGCACACAAAGCTCATCACTAAGCTAAGGACCCTGGAACTAAACATCCCCCTCTGCAACTGGATCCTGGACTTCCTGACGGGCCGCCCTCAGGTGGTAAGGGTAGGCAACAACACATCTGCCACACTGATCCTCAACACTGGGGCCCCTCAAGGGTGTGTACTTAGTCCCCTCCTGTACTCCCTGTTCACAACAGTGGTAGGCCTGATCACCAACAACAATGAGACCACCTATAGGGAGGAGGTCAGAGACCTGGCAGTATGGTGCTAGGACAACAACCTCTCCCTCAATGTGAGCAAGACAAAGGAGCTGATCGTGGACTACAGGAAAAGGCGGACCGAACAGGCCTCATTAACATTGATAGGGCTGTAGTGGAGCGAGTTGAGAGTTTCAAGTTCCTTAGTGTCCACATCACCAACGAACTATCATGGTCAAAACACACCAAGACAGTCGTGAAGAGGACATGACAACACCTTTTCCCCCACAGGAGACTGAAAAGATTTAGCATGGGTCCCCAGATCCTCAAAAAGTTCTACAGCTGCACCGGTTGCAACTGCTCGGCATCTGACTGTAAGGCACTACAAAGGGTAGTGCGTACGGCCCAGTACATCACTGAGGCCAAGCTTCCTGCCATCCAGGACCTATATACTAGGCGGTGTCAGAGGAAAGCCCAAACAATTGTCAGAGACTCCAGTCACCCAAGGCACAGTTTTCTCTGCTACCGCACAGCAAGTGTTACCGGAGCACCAAGTCTAGGACCAAAAGACATAAGACTGCTGAACAATTCATCAAATGGCTACCGTACTATTTACATTGACACCCCCCCTTCATTTGTTTTGTACACTGCTGCTACTTGCTGTTAATTATCTATACATAGTCACTTCACCCCTACCTACATGCACAAATTACCGTGACCAACCTGTACCCCTGCACATTGACTCGATACCGGTACCCCCTGTTTATAGTCTTGTTATTGTTATTTTATAGTGTTACTTTTTATTATTTTTTACTTTAGTTTATTTGGTAGATATTTTCTTAATTCTTCTTGAACTGTACTGTTGGTCAAGGGCTTGTAAGTAAGCATTTCTCGGTAAGGTCTACACTTGTTGTATTCAGAGAATGTGACAAAAAAGTTTGATTTGATTGGAGATGTGGCAATTATGCTATTGTTGTTTAGGTGATATCTGGGCCCCAGACATCATTTCTAGGTCTCGGAGCCATAGGACCATAAGACCCATTGTACCGCGCTGTTAACCCTCATGTAAGAGAATGATAAGAGCCAACCACCATGTAGACACACACAATGAAGGACAGATTGTTCTGAACCCTCTCCTTCCTCACAAAAAGTCAAGCAGAAATACTGGGACCATAATTGTAGAATAACAAGAGAAACCTCAGGGATGTAATTTGTCATCCGGCACATTAAAAAGGAGAGCAGAGTGGGGAACAACATGTATTGCTCTTCTATTTAATGACCGCCCATCCTCCCCTCCCCTGATTACTAAAACTTTGATATCTACCTCCTTTAACAATGAGAGAAAATGGTCTAGGCTGAGAACGTATGGCGTTTAAAAAAGCATTAGCAAAGGGATAAATATTGTTGTTGGAAACAAGCTGCTTAGAAATAAACAAGCGCATGATGAATTGTGTGATTTGTGGACAGAAGCTCTGCACATCCCATTCAAACCCATTTGAGTGGGAACTTTGAAACTCCAGAGTTAGAATTTGGTTTTGGCTAAGGAAACGATGAATTTGAAAATGTTCCTTGCATAAAGGTTCAACAAGCAAGAAGCTGGTTTGAACATGAAGATGGTAGAATTATGATGGGATTCATCCAGATGAATTAGACCAAAGCCTCTCCAGAGAACTTAGAACGCCACACCACATAAATTATTACCAAACACAATTCCAGCTATTAGCTCTCATTCCTGAATACCTCAAATAAAAATTTGAAGTAGAAATGAATGCTGCTAAAAGAGAAATAATGGAGGGTAAAGACCAGGGAGCATTTTTTTCTGACTGATGGGGGGGGGTTCTGTGTCTGAGGAGTTTTGACACATTTCTGTGTGAAGTTGGAATGAAGCGAATCTATTACCATACAGCTTATCCATGGTGAGCATTACCGCACCGCAGAGAGAATTAGCATTCAATGAACAAAATAGAAAGGAAATGGAATAAAACAGGATTATGTGTATTATACTTCCCTCCTATTTTTTTTTACTAATCTTCACCGGGGTCAATGTTTTATCAAAATTGATTTCCTTTTTTTCGGGGATATCCTGTGGTATCATATCACGGTACAGTATTCATTGGTTTGTGGCTTTGTCTTCATGTAGTTACTGTGCTTGGATGGTAATCTCTGTGCTGGTGAAAGGTGTGGGGATTACAATGTGATTCATTCATATTTAGACCACAAAACACAACCAGGGTGAATAGGCATATGTAGTCATACACACTGGAATGGGCGGGTCACCCAGGATGGTTCTATCCACAGATGGACACCACAAATGATGGCTAGATCCACAGTGTGTAGACAGTAAGGGTTGCTCATCAGCTGTTGTATCTTGGCGTAGTTTCACTGCCAGTCAACGTCTCAGCACAACAGAGATAGAGATACCGCTGTCATATTGGCCATGTGTCTATGATTATTGAGTAAAGCATGTCATGACATTCTCCTCAGCGGCAGACAGAGAACTCCCCAATTAAAACCCCAGGGTAATCACACAGCGGTATGATATGTTGTATTTAAATAGCTGTTTGAATATATTATGTGAAATCTTAGCTTTTGTTTGCTGGTTATTCTTAACTCTAAGGACTTAGCGATAAAAGTAAAGTTCAAAGCACATGCTGGAGGGTTCATAGCCGCCACTCACTTGTTTGGAGGTTGGTTTGGATTTGTTTTCCATTATGCACAACGACCTCTCGCACAGAGCTGGCTTCTCCTCTGGTGAAGGGTTACTCTGCTGCCTTCATTTCCCCCTGATTATCTTGAGGCCTGTCATCTTTCTACAGCTAACACCCCCCCCACCATCCCAGTCCTCTTCCAAATAGATCTGAAACACTCCAGTCAATAATATTTTACGTGTCTTCCCTATACTCGTCTCTCTCTGTGTGATCGGCAAGACTTTAAAGGAGTCAGGAGGGAGGTTCACATCGGAAAGTTCAGCCAAATGTTATCAACCACGGGATATTTCCTCCTCCCCTCCTCCCCTCCTCCCCATCCCCCTCTCACCCCCTTCTAAAACCTGCAGCCAATAACAGCCAAGCGTCACTGATAACATCAACAGCTGTCAAAGGCCCAGGCAACTGTGGTTGTCTCATAAACCCAAACACCTGTATTCCCTCATTCCTTTGATTGTTATCCTTCACCCCCTCCACCACCCCTCCGAGCCTCCCTCTCCTCCCCATCACTCACTTCAGTTTGATTCACCTGTCAGATGGCCTCTGCCAAGATCTCTGCAAGGGGGGTTAGGGTTCGGGGGAACGGAGCAAGGAGGGAGGCAGGCGATTTATAAACTGAGAGAGTGCCTCTTCAAAAGTTTGGCATGCTTTGAAAGGGAGAGCTGAGGCCTGCAGAGAGCATGTCACCACGGCCTCTTCAGTGATTTCTTCTTCTTCTCCTTTCATTTTGTTTTACAGACCACTAGGGGACGAGGGAGGGCTTTTAATTATTATTATTTATGTTATTATTATTATTTATTTAAATTATCTCACCTTACTGCCCTTATCTGCAGTGCTTCACCACCACCGCCACTACCGCCACGGCCTGCCCAGGATGCTCTAGTGCCCCTGAGAGACAGTGGCACCCTGGGCATGAGGGCACCAGGATCCTGCCAGGGATAATACACTTCCTGGGGCTTTGAATCGCATCACAGGCAGCTGTCACGCTGCTGCTCCCCATCCATCATTTAGTCAATGAGAAATACGGATTAGAAAACACAAACAAAACTCTGCCCTTTGTTCTCCATTTGATGGGAAACATGACAGCGTTGCTGGGAGACACCAGCTCAGCAGTCCAGCGCAACACAACTCTTTAAGACAAATACTGTGGTGTGTTTAATCATATGCAATGTCGATATCTCTAGGTTTAAGATGGGAAGGAGGTGGTTCCAATGCTGTTCTCTTCTGATGAGTGTGGAATGGTTGTGACTGCCAATCATTTGAAACATAAAATTACTATTCATGATCTGTGTGTGTGCTGGAGAAACAGGAAACTCTTAATCATAGACAGGAAGGAACACAGAGAGAGTTACAATGTCTCTCTCGTCAGAACGGAGAGAGAGAGAGAGAGATACAGAGAGAGGGAGAGAGAAAGGGAGAAAGAGAGAGCTAGAGAGAGAGTTAGAGAGAGAAAAAGAGAGACAGAGAGAGAGAAAGCTAGAGAGAGAGCTAGAGAGAGAAAGAGAGAGGGAGAGAGAGAGAGAGAGCACAAACTGCATTTCCAGGGTTTGCAGATCGCCCCTTTCTCGTTATTTGGATTTATGTGTGAGACACATTAACAGTAGAATGGAATGCAGCACTCATACACTTCCCCAACATGTGGCTCTTTACCCTTCCCAGATAGCACAGAGACTGAGCCCAGGGGAGAGTAAGAGGTAAAGAGGACCCTGTGTGTGTGTGTGTCTGTGTGTGTGTCTGTGTCTGTGTGTGTGTGTGTGAGAGAGAGATACAACAGTTATAGGGGGCTGTCTTTGTCGATGGACAGGGATGGCACACTGGCCCACTCTCCTTGACTCCAATTCCTCCAATAATAGTGACAAAATAAAGGGAACATTTAATTTTCACTAAATCAGAAACATAAAATATTGAGGGATACAATTACAAGTTATTCTTGTATCAAAAATCAGTAAACTCCACATGGAAAGGAGTTTGGGTCTTTGCGTCTCAAAAAAGACACTTTATATAGCACTATAAGCTTTTAATTTGACACGTCAAATAACAAAGTCCTGTTATAGAATGTTGTGTGTGCTGGATTTGCATGCGCAAGCCAAGCGCCAACACTGTCAGTAGCATTGTCAAAGCTGTAAAACATCAAAAATAATAATAATCTCCAAACAAGCACACACACACCGGCCACAATGTGTTTACAATAATACCACGCTGACAATAAGCCATCATTTGTTTCGACCAAATAGGAAAACGTCTGTGTGAGCATTTGAAATAAGATCAGGATCAAATGAGCAGCATCAAAAATGTCCCAGAGGCAGGGGAGCAAGGATGATGTTCCTGCTGCTGCTACTGCTGCTGCTGCTGCCAGCCAGCCAGCCCCACACCAAGCAGTTACACCTGACTCCTCCTAGCTAGTCAAAATACAGATTAATAATCAAGGATTTTGTCAACATTGATGACAGTTTAGAAACTGAAGGTAGGCCTTCTCCCTACTACTTTGACTTCAGTTGCAGTATGACAAAGTCACTCACAAATATCTTTGATACAGATGGTATTAGCAACTTCTGGGGTAGCTGGCTAGCTAGCTAAACAATGACCAGAAACTGCAATCATTTTCTATTTTCTTAGCAATGATTTAAGAATCCATATGACTAAGTATTAAACTCAGAAAAAGAAGAAACGTCCTCACTGTCAACTGCATTTATTTTCATCAAACTTAACATGTGTAAATATTTGTATGACAAGATTCAACAACTGAGACAAACTGAACAAGTTCCACAGACATGTGATTAACAGAAATTGAATAATGTGTCCCTGAACAAAGGGGGGTCAACATCAAAGTAACAGTCAGTATCTGGTGTGGCCACCAGCTGCATTAAGTACTGCAGTGCATCACTTCCCGATGGACTGCACCAGATTTGCCAGTTCTTTCTGTGAGATGTTACCCCACTCATCCACCAAGGTACCTGCAAGTTCCCAGACATTTCTGGGGAGAATGGCCCTAGCCCTCATCTTCCGATCCAACAGGTCCCAGACGTGTTCAATGGGGTTAAGAGCCAGGCTCTTCGCAGGCCATGGCAGAACACTGACATTCCTGTCTTGCAGGGACGTTAGGCAGCCACTTATTGTTCTCCTATTGAAATTGAACTTCAGTTCATGAAAATAACTACCAGTAGCTAGCTAGCTAGATAACGAAGTAAAGAAGCTAGCCAGCTAATTAGCCCTGCTGCCCCAAGCTAACGTTATAAGTTGATAGCTAGCTTCATCTGGCTTGTGTGTGTCGCTTGACCGGACTGGGTCCGACCATCATCAACCAAATACAAAACATTTGTTATAAATTAGGGGGGATTCTAGATGATGACACCTATCTAGATACCTAGCTACCTGTCAATAGCTGAACGGATCTCGTTTTGCCTCTGTTTTTTGGGGTGAACATTGCATCCATCAGCTAGTTTTCTTTACATATCACCAGCACTGAGCATGTGTGTCTGCCTCGTGCATCATCATAGTAGTCATACCATCATCATAGCAGTCATATTCATATTCAGGTCCTGAATATGACTGCACGTCATATAATCATTTAACCTTCATCATTTTTTTTTGACATAGTTGTTACACAGTGATTACACTATCACTCGTATTTCATATGTCACAGCTATTCAGAGATAAGCTTATTTGATGCGCCAAATAGTGTTATTTGACGTGTGTCTTTTTTGACAAACAAATAAAACATTTATTTTGTTCCATCTGCACAGAAATCTGACATCGTAGCCACCTTTCCCTCATACCCAGAGTGTTTTATTACAATCAGTACCCATGTGCAAGACATAATTAAACAAAGCGGTTCGAGGGTCTGGATTGAAGGGTTCCTGTCAGAATTCCAGTGGTGTAAGCAATTTATTTCTTAACACATAGTTCATATTGTTTAAGGCACACTATATATCTGTCAGCGATTACAGGAAATATGGCTTTAATACAGCATCACACACAACGGGGACAGAAGATATATTTCTAGCGATCTTTTCCAAAAAAGAGAGTAGGCAATTTTATTATCTCTCAAAGAGGAAATGGCAAAGCTAACCGGTAACCACACCATAATGCAATGATTCACCCATTCAGTATTCACTTGTTTCCTTCTGATTATTCTGCTTGAAAAAAAGACATCTACTGAGTGGTTCATCATGCAGCTCAATGTGTAAAAACCATGCAACCATGCAACCATGCAACAAAACAACATATATTTGGCCAAGTCAAACTTGACAAGAGATTTAAATCCTCATGCATACTGCACATGTTCTACCTTTTTAATATGTCTACCAAATGTGATTCAACTCCCAGACTAGATAACAATCTATCACATCAGGGCAGAATTACTTAAAACAATACACACTGTCATTGTTATTTATTAAAGGATGACATTCAATGTATGCTGCCAAGGAAGGATGTGAATCAGGTATAACTGAAGACTAATTACAAAGCTAAATCCAGCCACATTTGCTACTCATGATAAAAAAAGTATACATATTTAGCCTTTCTGCATAGGATGAAGGATAAGATACACATGGGGTAGTCAAATACAAAATTCAATGCATAAGCCAATTTCAGCCAGAAGGAGCACTTATTACCAATACTAAAACCAACCAACAGTGTCATGCCCTGATCTGTTTCACCTGTCCTTGTGCTTGTCTCCACCCCTCTCCAGGTGTCACCCATCTTCCTCATTATCCCCTGTGTATTTATACCTGTGTTCTCTGTTTGTCTGTGGCCAGTTTGTCTTGTGTGTCAAGCTTACCAGTGTTTGTTCCTGTCAGAGCCTGTCTTTTCCCAGCCTCTCTTTTACTCTTCCTCCTGGTTTGTGACCCTTGCCTGTCCTGACCCTGTACCTGCCCACTTGACCACTCTGCCGGTCCATGACCCTGAGCTTGCCTGCCGTCCTGTACCTTTGCTCCTACTCCGGATTATCGACCCCTGCCTGCCTTGACCTGTCGTTGCCGACCTTGATGGTTACAATAAACATCGGTACTTCAATCAGTCTGCACTTGGGTCTTACCTTGATTCCTGATTCGACAGCACTGATTGGGAAAGGGCGATATGACAACAGACATTTAACCACTCTGGCCACATGCCAACCTGTGATTACAACCTAATCCTATTGTGAACACATCCTTAGAATGTTTTCTCAAAGTGTGATTAGCTACTGGCTAATGTTATGCTCATGCCATTTTGTATTTGGGTTAGACATGTTAGACATGTGGAGGCGTGTTCAAGTGGAGATGTGCAATGTAATGACAGGGCTAGCTACAATATAGGGAAGCACTCCCATTCAGATGGGAATCCCAGTAGGTGAACCTCTCTCTCTTTGCGACTACCAGCTAGGGTCAGTATTATCTCCATATTCACCTGATTTATGCTGGAGCTAGAGGGGAGCTAGAGCCTAAAGCATTGATCTCCTGTGCTGTCTGCTAGGGAGCTAGCCATCTACCTATTCAACCGAACCGGTTAAGTGAGGTTTAAGGCTAGTCAGCTGCCCTCAGGAGAGCAATGGTGCCTATACACCCAATTACAAATATAATCGTACAGTTTGGATGTTACAGGTAATCAAGAAGATAAAAACAAAGCACATTAACATTTGGTGGCAATGATGTAGCTTCTGTAAGTTTTCTCAGATCAGTATTTGAGCTAGCATGCTCAGAAATTATGCTAACCCATACTTTGTATTTGTCAGTTGGGTTTGTTTATTTGTTTTATTTTATATGCATGGCGAGGCAAGATCTCCCAAATGGCCAATGCTCACGTTAGCGGGCTACAAGTCAAAGTAAACTCAAATCGTGGTCTGCTGCCAATCCTCCAGACATTTTCCAGACACAAAAAAACAGTTAAGCAACACAGATGTAGATCTGACCTGTCCCTTTAAAGCATCAGAGAAAGAGACTAAACCACGTCTGCTATACTATTTGGTCCCTCTGTGTTTTTAAATAAAGTTCAACTTGGACAGTTTTTTCCTCTTTCCTCTGTAAAAGTCTCAGGTTCAGTTGTATGAAAGCCTGCGGGGTGAGAGGGGGATGGCAGAATAAACACTCACTAATTAAGAGCGCACAATATCCGCTATCATTGCATTTTTTGTTCCGCCAAGGACTTCAGAGGAGGCAGGGCTTTTTGCCTTCAATTTTCCCACACGTCAGCCACTCTGCCATGGCTCTGTGCTGTGCAGCTGAGAGTCACTCGTCTGCACAGCCCTGAATGCACCTACTGCAGCCCTGGGCCTCTTTAATACCAATTAACAAGGCCACAGATACCCAGCTAACAAAGCAGCTAGCTCTGAGCTGACAGAGAGGAACCGAACTGCCCAGAGGGAGGAGAGAGGGACACATCCGCATCTCCCCTGTCCCTTCTCCCCCAACCCCCTGTACCTCCGTTTCCCCTTCCACACACCTCCCCCTGCCTCTCCTGTCCCCACCTCCCCTCTTACTCCTCCTCCCCCTTTCATGTCCAAATGGAAATGATGAGGAGGAGGCCTGTTTTAAATTGTCCATGAACACAAAATTGAATTAGGTGTACCTAGATGATTTCATTGTAAGAGATAATTCAAATGAACATTCATGTGTTTTATTTTTTATTGGTGCAAGAAGATGGATTCTCACGGTGTTAATTTGAGTGAGGATGCATTTAAATGATTTATAATTTGCGCATTGTTAAGTCTTAGTTGGAAATGCCACAACACATTGTGCTTTGTCAGTGGTATCCATTGCAGTGTGAATGTATTGTATGTTACTCTCACTTTATATTGGAAGGTTCAGAGACCTGCAAAACACCACAGAGCTGTAAAGAACACTCCATAGGTTGAGTACATTGGAACAATTTGATATGCCACTGATGCATATACAATACATACAGGACAATACAATACCCAGACAGAACCCAGCAGTGATGTACTGTGCATCACAGCCTGATAAAACCCAGTAGTGTTGGACTGTGCATCCCAGCCTCAGTGTTGGACTGTGTTTTGTGTAGAGCTGGGGAGGGGCTTCCCTGGGTTGCAGAGGCAGTGTAGTGGTGGTGGGTGTAAAACGCTTTGATTGTTTTAATAACGGGGCGGACGTCCCTCAGTGTAATTAGCTTGCTGCAGGTTTCCAGGCCCAGCTCATTTGTGTCAGGCGGGAAGTAATTGTGTTGTAAAATATCGGCCCAGTGAGTGATAGCGGGAGCGAGCCGCTGGCTGATTTGTGGGGCTGTGGCCTGCTGTATGAATTACTAAACAATCCTGATATTTTTATATAAAAACCAAGATGGAGGACAGCTTCAGCTAGACATTGAGGTACAAGGCAGAATCACAGTGACAGTGTGTGTATGTGTATAAACTACACTGATGTGTGCCAGAAGAGATGGATGCCGTTTTATGGGTACCTAACCAATTGTGCTATTGTGTGTGTTTTTTCACGTTATTTGTAACTTACTTTGTGCATAATGTTTCTGCCGCTGTCTCTTATGACCGAAAATAGCTTCTGGATATCAGGAGAGCGATTACTCACAGCGTACTGGACAAAGATTTTTTTAACCAGTCAGACTCGAAGGATTTACTTCAGGCACACGACAAGGCCCAAATCCCTGTCATTAGCTTGAAGAAGAGGTGGAGATATCAGGGATGTAGGTCGGGGTGCCAGGTAAGGATCCGACAGCGAGTGAGTAATCCCCCTCTACCATCAGTCCTATTAGCCAACGTGCAATTATTGGATAACAAAATGGATGAGCTCCAATCATGACTATCTCACCAACGGGACATTAAAAACTGTAATATCTTCTGTTTCACTGAGTCGTGGCTGAACAATGACATGGATAACATACAGCTGGCAGTGTTTTCGGTCCATCGGCAAGATAGAACAGCTGCCTCCGGTAAGACAAGGGGTGAAGGTCTGTGTATATTTGTAAATAACAACTGGTACACAAAATCTAATATTAAGGAAGTATCAAGGTTTTGCTCGCCTGGGGTAGAGTATCTCATGATAAGCCGTATATGACACTATTTACCAAGAGAGTTTTAATCTATATTTTTTGTAGCTGTCCATTTACCACCACAAACCGATGCTGGCACTAAGACGGCACTCAACGAGCTATATAAGACCATAAGCAAACAAAAAAATGCTCATCCAGAGGCGGCGCTCTTAGTGGCCGGGGACTTGAATGCAGGGAACCTCAAATCCATTTTTTCTCATTTCTACCAGCATGTTAAATGTGCAACCGAGAGCACCAGGTTAAAGGTTAGAGCTGCCGCTTTCAAGGAGCGGCACTCCAACCCGGACGCTTATAAGAGATCCTGCTATGCCCTCCGACAAACCATCAAACAGACAAAGCCTCAACACAGGACAAAGATTGAATCGTACTACACCGGCTCCTACACTCGTCGGATGTAGCAGGGCTTGCAAAATATTATGGACTACAAAGGGAAGCACAGCCATGAGCTGCCCAGTGGCACAAGCCTACCAGACGAGTGAAATAACCTCCATGCTCACTTCGAGGCAAGCAACACTGAAGCTTGCATGAGAGCATCAGCTGTTACGGATGACTGTGTAATCATGCTCTCCATAGCCGATGAGAGTAAGACCCTTAAACAGGTCAACATTCACAAGGCCGCAGGGCCAGACAGATTACCAGGACTTGTACTCTGAGCATGCGCTGACCAGCTGGCAAGTGTCTTCACTGACATTTTCAACCTGTCCCTGACAGAGTCTGTAAACAAACTAGTTTCAAGCAGACCACCATAGTCCCTGTGCCCAAGAACACCAAGGTAACCTGCCTAAAAGATTACCGACCCATAGCACGCATGTCTGTAGCCGTGAAGTGCTTTGAAAGGCTTGTCAAGACTTACATCAACACCATTATCCCAGAAACCCTAGACCCACTCCAATTTGCACACTGCCCCAACAGATCCACAGATGATGCAATCTCTATTGCATTCCACACTGCCCTTTCCCACCTGGACAAAAGGAACACCTATGTGAGCATGCTATTCATTGACTACAGCTCAGCGTTCAACACCATAGTGCCCGCAAACCTCATCACAAAGCTAAGGACACTGGGACTAAACACCTCCCTCTGCAACTGGATCCTGGACTTCCTGACGGGCTGCCCCAAGGTGGTAAGGGTAGGTAACAAAACATATGTCACGCTGATCCTCAACACAGGGGCCCCTCGGGGGTACGTGCTCAGTCCCCTCCTGTACTCCCTGTTCACCCAAGACTGCATGCCCAATCACGACTCCCACACCATCATTAAGTTTGCTGACAACACAACAGTGGTAGGCCTGATCACGACAACGATGAGACAGAAAAAGGAGGACCGAGAAAAAGGTAACAGAAAAAGGAGGACCAATTAACCCCCATTCTCATTAACGAACTATCATGGTTCAAATACACCAAGACAGTTGTGAAGAGGGCACGACTCAAAAAGTTTGACAGCTGCACCATCGAGAGCATCCTGACTGGTTGCATCACTGTTTGGTATGGCAACTGCTCGGCCTCCGGCTGCAAAGCACAACAGGTGGTAGTGCGTACAGCCCAGTACATCACTGGGGTAAAGCTTCCTGCCATTCCTTTACCAGGTGGTGTCAGAGGAAGGCCCTAAAAATTGCCAAAGACTCCAGCCACCCTTGTCATAGACTGTTCTCTCTGCTACCGCACGGCAAGCGGTACCGCAGGGCCAAATCTAGGTCCAAAAGATTTCTTAACAGCTTCTACCCCCAAGCCATAAAGCTCATGAACAGCTAATAAAATTGCAACCCGGTCTATTTGCATTGTCCCCACCCCACTATTATTTTTATACCGCTGCTTCTCTCTGTTTATTAACAATGCATAGTCACTTTACCTCTACCTACATGTACATATTACCTCAATTACCTCAACCAACCGGTGCCCCTCGCACCTTGACTCTGTACCGGTAACCCCTGGATATGGCCTTGCCAATGTTATTTTATTGTTGCCCCTTAATTATTTATCTTGTAAAGTTGTTTTATTTATTTTTTAAATGAGTTTATTTTTGTAAATACTTCAACACTTTTTTTCTAAAAACTGTATTGTTGGTTAAGGGCATGTAAGTAAGCATTTCACTGTAAGGTCTACACCTGTTGTATTTGGTGTGTTTGTGTACAGTATATGCCAGTCTGTGTTAAGGTGCACAGTAGAACATAGTCTGTCTGTGTGTGTGTGTATGAGACCCAAGCTGTGTTCGAATACCCACACTAACATACTGCATACCATTAGTTAATTTTAGTATACTGTAAACAAACGGTAACTTTTCAGGTGAATGTACTAGCGCTTTGTCTGTCTACCAGAAGTTGATGCTGTTGATATGCAACTTCTTGCTAGCTTGAAAGCATGGCTAACAAAATACTAGCTAGACATCTTATAACTTCATTAACAATGCCCATTGAGAACACACAATGACTATACCACTTAGCTTAGCTAAGAATGACGTGAATAATCAAGTAATTAAACGTTGGATAGTTAGTTAGAGAGCATGCATTTAATATACTGGCAAGTTCGATGTATTAGTAGCCAACTAATGTTAGGATGGTAGCTAGCTAATGAGGTACATACAACTGCTATAATGATATGCTATGCAGTTCGTAAGGCTAGCATAGCTAACAAAAGCCATTATTTTATTAAAATGCTCAACATTTTCCTAACATTTTTCATAATTAGTTAAAGCAACGAATATGTATCTGCTTTCGTCCGACTTTGGCTGCATATTTTCTGCCATTTTTTTGAAATATTAAAATGTTGTGAAGCCACGCCTATTTTCTGAAGAATTGCATTATGGGCCCCAAAAGCACAAAAATAGTGTCCACTGCTTGTATGCTTTGTATTTTGGCGAATGTAGTACGACATCCGTGAACTTTTGCATACTAACTATGTCCATACTATGACCAATAAGCATACTACATACTCAATTTACATCACAAGTAGTATGGTTAGTGCGGTTAGTATGAGTTTTCGAACACAGCTCCTGCCTGTCTGTGATATGTATGTGTTTCTGTATGGTGTGTAACACAAGTGTGTATTTATCGCTGCAGGGTACAGATACAGTGTTTGTGTGTGTGTGTGTGTGTGTGTGTGTGTGTGTGTTCATGTCTGAATTCCATGGCTATGTAAGAACAGGCACTCCAGGCAAGCCTTCGGCAGCCCTGAGGGGCTTGGAGACAACAGGGTGAGTCTCACCTGCTCTACACAGGGAGAGGAAACACAGAAACCATAGAAAGACGCAGGCTTTACATTACACTGGGTTCTGATCAATGTCAATGAGATAACACAAAACACACACACCTTTTCTCTCTATATATCTCCCTCTCTTTCAAAGGAAAAAAGGTAGACTCAGCTGCTGAATGAATCAAAGTAAGGCGAGAACAGGAAGGTAGCTATTAGCACTGCATAAACGTTGATTATAAGATATTGTAGGTTCACTCTAATTACACGATGGAGTTGCCTGCATGTATTTTCCTCCTTTTGACACTTTTTTTAAGCACAGACACTCATTATCACAGCCAGGGAGTATTTGCTTGATTTTCCTGCTTTTATGTCTGGAGGTGTCATTAGCGCTGTCTGAAACACAGCCGGTTGGTTCCCTGATCCACTCCAGCACAGTCTGTCTGCCAGGAGATCAAACCACACCATACACTGGGGGCTCGGGCTCTATGGGAACGTGTGGGAGAGCCAGAGAGAATGTGTGCATGTGTTTGTGCGCATGCACACGTCTTTTAAATAATATTTTACCACTCATCTCCATGTGCATGTGGAAGACAGATTGTATGACAGTGTTTTTCAGCCATAGAGTGTATTATGCACAAAAAAATGAACGTGGTTTATGCCTCACTGTGCCCAAAACGATGTGCCCTAAAGAAAACACTGTCTGATTACTATATTTGCAATTATAGCCCCACTTTCACTTATACAGTATAGCCAGCCCTACAGTTTAATACTGAAACAAAAATATAAACACAACATGTAAAGTGTTTTTTATGAGCTGAAATAAAAGATCCCAAAAATGTTCCATATGCACAATAAGCTAATTTCTCTCAAATGTTGTGCACAAATTTGTTTACATCTCTGTTCGTGAGCATTTCTCCTTTGCCAAGATAATCTGAGGAGTATTTATGTCTGTAATGAAGTCCTTTAGTGGTAAAAAAAACTAATTCTGATTGGCTGGGCCTGGCTCCCCAGTGGGTGGACCTGGCTCCAAAGTGGGTGGACCTATGCTCTCCCAGGCCCACCCATGGCTTCGCCCCTGCCAAGTCATGTGAAATCCATAGAATAGGGCCTAATGAATTTTTTTTAAAGAACTAATTTCCTTTTATGAACTGTAACTCAGTAAAATCTTTGAAATTGTTGCATGTTGCATTTATATATTTTTCAGTTTAATACAAACTACCAGATCAATAATTCTCTCAAGCTTTCTCTCATTCTCCTTTACTCTTTCCTATTTTCTCTTCCCCCTGCAATACAGTATGTCTAACAGAGTGGGAAGAGGATCCTAAATGAATACGGTATTTTACAGGCACATCAGATGGAGAAGGCTGTCAGACACACTCCTGCTCTCGTCTCCTGCACACTCTCCATGAAATATGCAAATGATTCCTCTAGTATTTCCCCCCTGCCCTTGCTCTCTCTGTCCGCTCTTTACTGCCATTATAGCTACAGCAAATGATCAGAACCATGGCTCTTTTAACCTTATCCATCACCCTGAGACGTTTCCTCTCCGCCGGCAGTCCAATGTGCCAGCCCGGATTAAGGACTTCTCTTTGGATGGTGCCTAATTCACAGGGAAACGCAGAGTGCAATGAACTATAAAAATAGGGCTGTGAATTCTTAATCACCATCACAGGTAGAGGTAGTGGTTTTTGCCCACCTTCCTTCCTTCCTTCCTTCCTTCCTTCCTTCTTTCCTTCCTTCCTTCCTTCCTTCTCTCTCGCCCTCCCTCCTTCCTCCCCTGCTCAGTGCAACCCTTGTCTCACACACACTTTGGTAGGTTACTTATATCAGGAAATGCTCTTTTCCCCAAAGTATAGGAGATGCCAGGAGGGAGCGGCGGCGCATATGTCACATCGTATCTGGTGACAGGGCCAGTGAGAGATACAGTATTGCTACTGCCGCAGTACTGGAGGAACGCTCAGCCATGCTTATCTGCGCTACACGGGTCGAGCATTACTTGTCTGCAAGGCCCGGATCACTTTGGACAGTATCATTAAATGCCACGTCATTACCTGTTATGGAGTGATGCTCTCACTCCCGTTGCCTCCTGGGACGGGGGAGATCAGGGAAGGGGCTGATGGTTAGATGGGGGAGGGGGGTGAACATGTGTATATGTTTGTGGGTTGGGGAGATGGTGGTGGTGATAGTAGTGGGGGGGTCAAAGGGAGGAATCCTCAGATGGACGGGTTGAGAGATGGAATTGGCATTACATTTTCAATGCGGGCAAGATTGACTTTGACTGGAGCGAGAGGGCTGTTAGCTTATCTTTAAGGCTGTGTTTGTCACAGGCTCAGGGCAGCTTGCCGACATGCCGGCGCAGGGAAGTCGAACCGGTGGTTGAACGATATGGATAGGTGAAGGCTCCCGGTGGGACGGGCTGCCGGGCAGGCGCGCAGAGAGAGGAGAGGCCTAAATTGAAGGTTTATTTATCCAATTCGCTGTCAAGGTCGGCTTGTCGGAGAGCTGTCCTGTGTGTGTTCACAAAATGCCAAAATCCAGACGAATTGTTAAAAAAGCATAAGGCCCTGAAATCAATGACCTTTGTGAGTCAGGCATCAACATGCCAGAGTCTCTTAAGGCCGTCCTTACTGGCTATTATTGTTGCCTTTTAAAACAAGAGAGTGGAGAGGAACTGTCTACTGAGAGTCATCCACTATAGACACACACACAGACAACACACGCATACAACACATCCATACACACACATCACAAGTTACTCTACCCTTTCTCAGGTTCTTTACGTCTCCTAACCTTAAAGCCTAGCACTGTGGAAGACATTATTTCTGAATGCGTCTGGCAGGTTGTTAAAATACATTGTAAAAACCAAGCAGAATAATGTTACAGTGCATTTCATTACTCCCCTTTGGAGAACGGTTAAATATCTTCAGAATTCCTCTTGAAATAAATATTCATGGATGGATGCTAAACTATCTCAACCCTGAGGTGATGTTTGCCAAATGGGTTTTAGCTCTCAATATGAAATAATTCTGACAGCAGTCAAATAAAATCAAGACAATATGAAACAGAGATCTCTAAGCATTTGTAACATTTAATATCACACCCGTCCCTAACGACCACCCCTCCGCTTGCTACTGTATGTACATGTATTATTACTGCCTATGCCAGAAACCAGTCGTTCATTGTTTTCATTGCCAGAGCTTACAGTGTGTCCATCATATCGCACCACAGTTTGGTCTGTTACTTAGATTTCTAATCAGTTTGCATGATTGACCTGACACCAGCTTGATGCAAAGCTTAATTCCTTTTCCGTAAAGCGGCCCGTGCTACAGTGCTATCCTTTGGAGGGACCCCTCATCAAAGTTTTGGAAGGCCCCTGTCAGCAGGAAAAGAACATGACCTTTAAATTGTATCAGCATGTTTGCTGGTGCATACGGGGAGTAGAAAAGGTTCAGTGGCCTGCTGGGAAAAAAAAAGCGGCCTTCTCAAAGCGTACACGTAATTCACTTAGAAGGGCTTTGAAAGAGCAGTTTGTCGACACTCGACAGTGGGGGCTTTAATACTACTTTCAAGCACCACATTTAAAAATATATATTTCATTTACCTGCATGGCATCTTAATTCAAGAGCACATTTCACGTTCATTTGTTAATGTCAAATTAGATTTGACCAACATTAAGATTAAGGTGTAGGATTCTGTCATGCAGTATCAACAATTCATCCACTGTAAACAGTTATTTTTGTCTATGTCTATCCTCCCCATCTGTGGACAGAGCGCTTGATGCGGTTTAGCACAGGGAATTATGCAAGTGATATGATTAACTCGGAGTCATTGATTTCTTAGTCAATAGTTTTGAGGTCACTGTGGTATAAGATGATAGTTTAATGAGGTGCTCTGCGATACACAATGGTCCTGGTTATTATACAGCTCAAACTAAAGAACTTTATTATTCATGCTGGCATGATCACTCCGTTAACATTAGAGCAAGACAATGAGGAAAAAAGTGTCAGCTAAGAAGGATGAAAGTAATTGACAGCAAGCCACTTATCCTATGAAAGGGCTCTTCAGATAATAACAAACTAAAAGCAGAGATCTGCAGACGGCATTTGAATAGTTAAATGCAATACTAGTATAATCTTTGGGGATGTTTTATGCAGTAATCCCCACTGAGTATGTGCCGGGACAGGATGCTAAACAGTTCCGCTCACGTTGGTTCTATTTGCATTGCGCTGATTCTTTAGAGTGCAATGCCCTGTAGTGCGTTTGTTTCTCTCCACCGTGGAATAGCACCGGCTTGCATTTTTATCCGACACTGAACTGAACCTGCAGCACAATAGATTGTTCTGTTTGCTATTTAACTTTTCCTGGACACGGTGGGAACGTGATGCAGATGTTAATCACAGGAACGCTTTGGGAGATGTACGACTCAAGGAAGACGCAATTCTTTTTTTAAATTTTTTTAAACATGCTGGGCACTGCATATTTCAGATAGGGCCTGCCCAGGGATATTCATCCCGGAGAACACGATAGCCCCTACCGTCCAAACTCTGATACAGTGAGAGAAAACGCAATGTACATTTTTATCACAGCATGCTTAAGGGAAATACGCAGCTCAAGAAAATATGTATTCCGAAAGACAATCTTTAAAAAAAAGAAGAAGATGCCAGCACTGCACTTTTTTAGAAATCACACTTGGCAATGTGTACCACTAAGAACAAAGAAACCAGCTCTATCATTGCTTAATCTCTTATACTCTGGGGATGTGTAGCCTATTCTACGGTAAAATGTGTGGTCAGTTGTTTTCTCCATGAAATGACACAGAGCCTTGTGGTTGTTACGTTAGGGAATCGGTGCATGGCACACTGTGGGAGGAGTTGCTGTATGTGGGGCCGCAGACGAGAGACACAAACAGTCTGTGGACAAGGTGTGGGCGGTGACTGATGACCAGCATCACATGTGAATCAAGTCTCCATAAGACTCAATAGATAGTCAAGGGGGCTCTGGAGAACGTGACACCTGAACCCACGCTACTCACATCATGTGCTCAGCACAGCCATTATGAACTCAAAATGCACAGGTAGGGGATTTACATCATTCCCATGATTAAACCAATAACACTCTTAAAACTAAACTGTAGGTATATCATATAAGAATATGTATGTTGGTACTAGTCCAGCATTCAATCAATTCCAGAAAGTGGATTCTGGAAAACAGAAAACATTAGACATTTCACGGGAGCGCTATGCTCTAGCAACAAGCTGCCTCCCCCCTTGAATTGCTAGCTATATCACAGCAGCTAACTACAAATGTCTGCTAGCTAGCTAGTTAGTAAGAAAGTATTCTAAGTGAGCAATCCTTGGTCAAGTACAACCCACTATAACAAATGATCAGTAAATAGATGCAAATTACTTATGCGAAATTTGTGACAGACACACAAAAACATCTGGTTCCCCCACACAATTTCCCTTACAAAAAAAAAGATTTCAGTCAGAGTGCAGTATAACGTCAGTACACTAGAGTATAACTGTAGTTAGAGTGCAGTATAACTGCAGTATGCTGCAAATACTGCATCCAAAATAACACTGCAGTAATTGTGCAATGTAACTGCAGTTAGAGTGCAGTATAACTGAAGTTCAACCTCAGATCACTGCAGTTATTCTGCAATTACCGTATCGAAAATACCACAGTCGACTTCAGTTACTGCACTTTTACTTTATCTTTTTCGCAAGAGTTTTAATGCAGTGAATTTCAATCACAGATGAAGACAGTAGGTTACTGAAGACAGAAACAATAAGAGGGAGGTTGGTCGGTGAGGATGGGTGAATGTATAATGCAAAGGTCTAGCAACCCAAACGTTACGTGTCCAAATCACACGATGGACAACTTTTCTTATTTTAAGTTTAGCTAATTAGCAACTTTGCAACTACTTACTACTTTTTAACTACTTAGCTTGCATGTTACCTAACCCTACCCACCTTTACCCCTAACCTTAATCCCTAACCGCTAACTCTAACCTTAACCCCTAGCCCAGCTAACATTAGCCACCGAGCTAACATTAGCCACAACAGAAAATTGTGTCCTGAACACATACATTATGAATAAAAATCATGTGGTGGACAAGAAAAATGATGTACTGGACACAAATGCGGTATAAAGAAAATCGTGTGGTAGACACATTTTTAAGAAGTCAATTGTGTCTATTTCACAATCATCTGTGATAGTTTGTTGACAAGTAAGCCTTGTCCGAGCCAGAACGTTCCCAACCTAGCTAGTAGTTAATCATGTCAATCAGCAGACAAATGTTATTCTGGTGAACACATGACTAACAGAATCACACCTTTCCATTTTGTTTGCCATTTCAAAATGTCTACATTTCTCTCTGTACCACTTCCGGGTAGTAACTTTGTAGGCCTGTATAACAACTCAACCTCCAACCCACTATAGTGTTTGTAGACAGCTGAATTCTGACAAGAACAATGTATGTTGTGTGCTGACAGTTTGGGGCTGCGGGTTATAATGGTGGAATGGTGTTGGTGTTGCAGCGGTGAATGCTCAGGTTTTTAAGCACTTGCCCAGTCTAATCACCATTTGACAGATCCACTGTAAATCAAAAGGTCCAGTGTCGGTAGGTGCCAGCGAGTCTTTGATCTTATTCCAAGGCCTTGAAACAACTTGCTTATTTTCTGCTCTGTTTTTTTCTCCCTGCTAAAGTAAAACATTGAGAGATGAATGTTCTGACAGGTCATTGTGTGTCAAACTGCCACTCTGTAATGGGTACATCTTTCAACTGGAGAGTTGATGGCTGGAGAAAAGGCTGAAAGACTGTGGGAGAGAGGGGAGAAAACAGAGAGCACACTGTACCAGAGAAAGAGAGGGAGAAATAGAGTGAGGGGGGAGCAAGAGGGGAGAGCAAACAAAATAAAACAGCAAGATGCTTCCCTTCCCAGCTAACGGCACATCTTTTCTACAACCAAACACTTGTCATGTTGAAGGAAAGTTATATACATATTTAATGATATTGGGTACAACTGGTGCTTTGAAAATCTGCTGCACTCAAAAAAAATAAAAAATAATCTTTGTTAGCTAAGGCCCGCTAATGCATCAGAAACGCTAGCAGCGTGTCCTGGGGAAAGCGTTATAATTGTGTTGTTCTAATATCGTTCCTTCCCTAATGTTCTACTGGTACTCAAGCCAAGCAATTTTTTTTCTCCCATTTAATATATTCTGTTATTGCATCATATCTCATACAGATGTTGTCAATTACATTTGCCTTTGTATGACAGTCCCAATAATTATATATATATTCTGGATTTCTCTGTGTGGGCTTGGTTAATCAACCCTTGAAAGACTTATTACATTGTTTACACAAATTCCTTGTCCTTCTCTCAGGTTCTTCCTACCAGTTTTCACCTCTCATTTTCAAACTTAATAAGGTAGAATGCATTTTCTAGCACCCTGAGGCTTCTGATGCAAACTAACACATTCAGACATTACTATGTAGAAAATAAAGTGTGTGTGCTCTGGTTAATAATGGAAGCCATCTTCCTTATCAAGATTTCATTGGACTGGTAACTACAGTCAACGGAGCACCACCAGAACTTTGAACAAACTGAGCAAAGACAAACTTAGGTTTAAATTCTAAGTCTGAGTTTATATTTATATTTCATTTATAGAAATGACTTGTGCCTGTGATGTGATTGAAAGGAGATTCGTGTTTAAATATGTGGCCTAGGGCCCTCAGTGCCCGCCAATCACTTCAAATCTCTTTAATGCTTTTTTTCCTGCCACTGAAGGAGAACTCAAAGCTGCCACATGCCATGCGCCGCACGGCCCAAGGAGAAAACCGGGAAAGACTGTTACAGCCGATACATGCATTATTTATCCAGTGATATAAACTACTTCAGGACTGTTATTAAAACAAAGATGTTCACTTCAGATAAATTATACGAATGTAACATTCACACTCAAACATATTTGAAACTATGAGAGGGAGAGACGGAGAGAGAGAACGAGAGCGATAAAGTGTGTGAGAGCGAGAGAGAGGGAGAGAGAGAGAGAGAGGCGTCTAAGAACGAAAGTTCTGGATGAACAGAATGTCTGTTTTAATGCGTGTGCTTGTGTGTGTGTGTGTTTGTGTGTGTGTCTCTGTATATCTGAGAAAATGTAGGTGATAATTGAATTGATTTAGGTATGTAGGCACACAAGTGGGAGTGTTGTTGTGCTGCGCTACCTACTGAGACCCCCGCTTTGTGAATAACAGACCTCTGGCCCCCAAAGTTTATGCAGGTCAGCCCCATTCCAAAGCAGCCCAGACATTTACCCCCAAGATCCAGGCCTAACACAAATCATGTCTGGGCCGGGAGGGGGTTCAAGTAATCCTCAAGTTTTACCCTCAAGGTAAGATGGAAAACGAGGAGGAGAATTCGGCCAGGCCCAGTGAGTCTTGCTGCCCATAAAGAATGAATGGCTTTAGCGCTGCACCAAGACAGAAAAATCAATGCTTCATATGAGGAGGCTGCGGGGGTTAGGCTCCCATGTTCATGTCAACAAGGCTATTGGTTTTCTTAATACTCCAAAGTTGGCGTTTCCCTGCTGCAGGAGGGCCGACATGGTGACTTGTGTGGTCAAAGCTTAACAAAGGGATTGTGCCTCCAACCCTACCGCCTGGCTGCGGAGGCCCAGACTGGATTAATTATCAACACTATTGACTTGACATTAGTTGTATTCTCCCCCCCCCCCCTTTGACTTTGTCAGGTAATTCTGTAGCACCACCAAACTGCTGCTAAAGGGAAGCTACCAGAACTTGGCAGAGGGGGTTGTTTCATGTACTGTAGAAACAATGTGGAATAACATAGCCAGTATCCATGTATGCTGTTGTAAATGTATGCATATTGATAATGGACATATTGTATAAACACACAGAGGATCACAAATGATCAATCAGAAAATGTATATGTTACAGTTCTTACATTTGCGTGTAATGTTTACATTTTACAAATTGATGGGACAAGTTTCCTGTCTCAAGACAACCCGAACATGTGAAACAATATCCATGCGGTATTTAAAACACTGGCCTTTATATCCAAGAGGGATCATACGATCACATATATTTCTGCTTTTCCCCACCATTGAACATGCAAAAGCATTTCATTTCTGCTGCACTCTCTTTAATTGAAATGCATGGGAGAATGGAACAGGATGTACACTGTTCGAACAAATAAGTGCTATCCAGAACCTAAAAGGGTTCTTTGTCTGTTCCCTTTAGAAGAACACTTTTGGTTCAAGGTAGAACCCTTTAAGGGTTCATGTACTGTAGAACCCTTTCCACAGGGTTCTACATGGATCCCAACAGGGTTCTACCTGCAACCAAAGTGGTTCTACCTGGAACAAAAAAGGGTCCTCCTATGGGGTCATTTCCATAGTGATTATGCACAACTTTAATCAGAAGTGCTTTGTTCAAACCCATTAATAATTTACTGGAATAAAAATAATTATTGAACACACAGAACGCTGTTCAATAAAACTTACCAGTGAGTAGTCAGACATGACTCAGTTCTAAACCATGAGAAATGGTATCAGCTTGCTAATTCTATTAGCTTTCTCTGTGTCTTTGATGCTCTTGTCTCTGATATATTCTCTAATAAGTGAAAGAAGAAACCAGCCAGGTAATTGCAGCCTGAGTACCCCTACACACACACACACACACACACACACACACACACACACACACACACACACACACACACACACACACACACACACACACACACACACACACACACACACACACACACACACACACACCAGGACAACCTCTCCCTCAATGTCAGCAAGACAAAGGAGCTGATCGTAGACCACAGGAAACGGAGGGCCGAGCACGCCCCCCATCCACATCGATGGGGCTATAGTGGAGCGTGTCGAGAGCTTCAAGTTCCTCGGTTTCCACATCACTAAGGAATTAACATGGTCCACACACACCAACACAGTTGTAAAGAAGGCACGACAACACCTCTTCCACCTCAGGTGGCTGAAAAGATATGGCATGGGCCCTCAGAACCTCAAAAAGTTCTACAGCTGCACCATTGAGAGCATCTTGACTGGCTACATCACCGCTTGGTACGGCAACTGCTTGTTATCTGACCACAAGGTACTACAGAAGGTATTGTGTATAGCCCAGTACATCACTTTAGCCGTCGAGCTCCCTGCCATCCAGGACCTCTATAACAGGTGGTGTCAGATGAAAGCCCTAAAAATTGTCAAAGACTCCAGGAACACAAGTCATAGACTGTTCTCTCTGCTACCGTACCTTAAGCGGTACCTATGCACCAAGTCTGGAACCAACAGGACCCTGAACAGCTTTCATCCCCAAGCCATAAGACTGCTAAATAGCTACCCGGAGTATCTGCATTTACTCATCACGTATGCTGCTGCTATTGTTTATTATCTATCCTGTTGCTTAGTCACTTTAACCCTAACTATATGTACATATCTACCTCAATTACCTCGTACCACTGCACATCAACTCGGTACTGGTACCCCGTGTATATAGCCATGTTATCGTTACTCATTGTGTATTTTTACAGCGGGCGGGTCTAATCCTGAATGCTGATTGGTTAAAACCGCATTCTAGCTGGTGTCTATTCCACAAGTTAAATCTAAATCTAAGACGTTAGAATGGCTATTTACTCTGTTCCATCTGACTGCGCAATCCACTGTCTTATCAGCCCAGCCATCCAATTTATAAACTTGATCTCTACTATAAAAAGCATCTAGACATTATCTCACATTTCTATAAACCTTGCTGTCTGTCTCTCCAACATTTGCAACCTTGTTTCAATATTTCCAGCTTTTCCATAGTAACGAACGTGTCGTGAGTCGGAACGAGACAGCCAGGTAGGCAGCTTTTCTCAGGTAGTCGAAATCATGAATCAGGATCATTTTTATGGATATATACAAAGAACTATCAATTGAAGGTAGTTTGCAGTCTTTCCAGCTTCAGTTTGAAGTGATTGTGTTAGCTGTGTTGTTGAATTGCTCCTCTGAACAACAGTGTCCTGACAAGAGGGCACATTTTCTTTTCCAGGTGAAATAGCGCATCATTAGCTCATTGTTATGGATGTACAGTGCATTCGGAAAGTATTCAAACACCTTGACTTTTTCCCTATTTTGTTACATTAAAGCCTTATTCTAAAATGGATTTAATAAAACAATTTCCTAAGCAATCTACTCACAAAGACCCATAATGACAAAAAAAAGTTTTAATTAAAAATCTATGTATTTACATTAAGTATTCAGACCCTTTGCTATGAGACTCTAAATTGAGCTCAGGTGCATCCTGTTTCCCATTGATCATCCTTGAGATGTTTCTACAACTTGATTGGAGTCCAATCACCTTCCAACAGGACAACAACCCTAAGCACACAGCCAAGACAGCGCAGGAGTTGCTTTGGGACAAGTCTCTGAATGTCCTTGAGTGGCTTAGCCAGAGCCGATTGAGCATCTCTGGAGAGACCTGAAAATAGCTGTGCAGCGACGCTCCCCATCCACAGAGCTTGAGAGGATCTGCAGAGAAGAATGGGAGAAACTCCCCAATACAGGTGTGCCAAACTTGTAGCGTCATACCCAAGAAGACATGAAGTTGTAATCGCTGCCAAAGGTGCTTCAACAAAGTACTGAATAAAGGGTCTGAATACTTATGTAAATGAGCTATTTCTGTTTTTATTCTTTATCAATCAGCAAATATTTCGAAAAACCTGTTTTTGCTTGTCATTATGGGTAATGTGTGTAGATTGAGGAGAGAAAGGCATTTTAATCCATCTTAGAATAAGGCCATAACAAAATGTGGAAAAAGTTAAGTGGTCTGAATACTTTCAGAAGGCACTGTATACACT
Source organism: Oncorhynchus tshawytscha (assembly GCF_018296145.1). Classification (NCBI taxonomy): domain Eukaryota; kingdom Metazoa; phylum Chordata; class Actinopteri; order Salmoniformes; family Salmonidae; genus Oncorhynchus; species Oncorhynchus tshawytscha. The sequence goes on from NC_056432.1 coordinate 56,080,173, forward strand.
CATAGACAGACAGACGGACAGGCAGACAGACAGCCAGCCAGCCAGCCAGACAGACAGACAGACAGACAGACAGACAGACAGACAGACAGACAGACAGACAGACAGGCAGGCAGGCAGGCAGGCAGGCAGGCAGGCAGGCAGGCAGGCAGGCAGGCAGGCAGGCAGGAAGACGGATACTCAAGCAGGCAGACAGACAGAGTAGGACAGACAGACATAAACACTCATAAGACGGACAGAGAGACAGGCCCTGTATCCAAATAAATGTCACTAGAAAACAGCCTTAACAAATGCAAATGCTACTCCGTTGTTATTCTGGTTGCACTGTTTTGACGTGACTGTAAGTTAGCTGTAGTTGACTAGCTAGCAAGCAAGGGATAAGAACATTGCCAGCCAATAATGGCAACGGAACATTTAGAATGAACGTCTGGGTCGCGTCCATAGATACAGAACAAAAAGACTGAATGACTGGGTCGCGTCTCTGGCAACCGAATTTGTATAAAGCCGGTGTTTGGAGGATATATGTATTACAACACCTGTGCCAATATATCCTCCAAACACTGGCTCCTCTGGCATTATCACTTCATTATTCCCTTGTGTTAGTATTTTTTCTATGATGTTTCTATGTTTCTCTCTGCATTGTTGGGAAGGACCTATAAGTTAACATTTCACTGTTAGTCGACACCTGTTGTTTTACGAAGCATATGACAAATGCAATTTGATTTTAATTTATTTGACAAACACACCGTTCCTATTTTCTAGTTGTTTAGTAATTTGACACTAATTTAAGCTTTTGTTACCCTTAAGTACCTCTCTCAGAGCTTTTCCCCAGACCCCACTCTCTGCAGGCCCGACACCCCTCACATACTCGCTGTCGTTAGCCACACAGTGCTAAAGGTGGTAAAGCTGGAGGGAGGGGTTGGTCGGCAAGGGGGTAGTGAGCATTGCTCACCCGGAGCAATCGGATGAAAACGCAGTGCAGATGTAATTTGTTTTCAATGGCTGTTTCAAAAGAATAATTGTGGTGACACTGGCCAATCGATATTATGGATTTTTGTTTCCGAGTGCAGTGTGTGTGTGTGGTGCTAAGAGTAGTCAGGAAATACAACACTGCAGTCCGAATACAATAAAAATGGATTGAGGGTCTGTGGGTATTTGTAGGGCTGGTAGCCATCACTGGGCCACAGACATCATTGGTGGGATTACTAAACGTGTCCTCTGGGCTGCCTGCCCTGCTCGCTGTGGATGTGTGGCTGCGTTTACTCCTGTTCCTCTCCCCTGCTACTCTTTCAGGGGGAAAAACATTGACTACACTTGAATAAACTCAGTTAAGATGAAACACAGCAAAGGGAGAAAACACTGAGTCCCCTAAGCTCAGGGAACAGTATGGGGACGTGGGGAGAGGGATCAGCCGTGGGACTGCCTGGTCTATAGTTTCTAGCTACACAGGCTTGTTCTGGGGATGTGCAGGCTGGCGTGCGTGCGTGTTCCTGGGTGCATGCGTGTGAGGGATGGATGGATGTTTTTGTTTGTGTTATGTGGCGTGTTGGAAAGCGCAGTAGGATACAATGTGGATGTAATCACCATCTACAATAGGGCAACATCAATAGTAAATATGAATTTGTTTATGGGATTGTCATGCCCATACTTTGATATGCAAATGAGAAATTATATAAGCAAAACGGCAACCATTTGCATGATTTTGAGTCTATTCTCCAGCTCAAATGAATTCGAAGAGATTAAAATGTAATTAGGTGGATTGTTGATCCCCCTTACCTGAACATAATGTTACATCTCCTATAGAATTCTGTTTGATGACGTTTCATTGAATGTTGTGAGTATCCCAGCTCATGGAAGGGAGACAGCTTCCATTTATTGATGCTTGTTGAACCAAAGAATAGCCCTGGCTTTAAAAGAAGCCTGGAACGGCCTGCTACCCTGTCCTGTGTTAGATATCTAACCTCTCTCCTCTTACTAAGGCACCTGCATGCTTCCTTTCTTCAAACCATCTATTCATTTCGCATGCAAGGCCAGATTCGTCCACAGCTGCCTGATGTTTTATACAAACCTTGTCCTCTTTATAGATCTGTGTCTGTCTTTTAATGAACAGATGAAACTAATGAATGTGAATTATCCATGTAATTAAAATAATTAAAGACAAATAGATAAACCCAAACATTCAAGCATAAAAGTATTAGTTGTAGAATAAATACATGCATGTTTGATTTTAACCGTGGGGTGGTTGACCTAACGTAGGCTAATGTGATTAGCATGAGGTTGTAAGTAACAAAAAAAAAATGACCAGGACATAGGCATTTCTGATATGGCCAGAAAGCTTAAATTCTTGTTAATCTAACTGCACTGTCCAATTTACAGTAGTTTTTTACAGTGAAAGAATACCATGCAATGGTTTGAGGAGAGTGCACAATGATGAACTTGAAAATGTATTGATAAACAAATTAGGCATATTTGGGCAGTCTTGATACAACATTTTGAACATAATATGCAATGGTTCATTGGATCGTTGGATTATCTTACATTTCCATATTTCCATATTGAAGAATAGGCATATCCTTGCTTCAGGTCCTGAGATATAGGCAGTTCGATTTGGGTATGTCATTTTAGGCAACAACAAAAAAGAAGGGGAAAAAAGGGTCAGATCCTGATGCATATTGGCCTCAACTTAATTTATTTTGAGTGCAGTCTGTCAAAAATCCATTGAAAGCATATTTACTTTCAGCACTTCAAAAATAGAATACAGGTTCATACGAGACACTATTATCTACATGTTGTAATTCACATGCATAATCTCTTTCCTTTCCTACCATACTGTATATTTACATGCTGAACAAATAGGGTGTTTTCCCTTGGGTAGTTAGCTGTGTTGGTAACATCAGATGGGGGTGATTTGTCTCTCTCCTCCCCCCACCAGTGTCCTTAGGCCCTTCCCTAAATGGTCTCTCTGTGTAGCCAGATAATGGCCAGTTTGCGCATTTGCCAAATCGGACACTAGTATTTTCCTGGCATCTGGGCAAAGCAGTCAGGGACACTTCTAATTTATCAGAGGGAGAGGTGGAGGGGTGGTGGGGGTGGGGGGGTCATTGAAGGGGACGTGCTGTGGTGTTGGAGGGGTATGGGGGGGGATTGCTTGGCAGTGGGGGTGTTTAACACTAGAGAACACCATTCCTCTCTAAGCCCCCACATGAGTTTACATGTATGCAATATTTCTCTCTCTCTCTCTCTCTCTCTCTCTCTCTCTCTCTCTCTCTCTCATTCTCTCTCTCTCTCTCTCTCTCTCTGCAGTATTCCCCTGCTGCTGGCCACCAGAGACTCAGGGCTGATTTATAAGCATGGCCCCAGTTCCTGTCCTCTGCCTGACTGCCTCCACAATGGAGAAATTTCCCCTTTTTTAAAACAGCACATAGAGCCCAGAGAATGGGGTGTACATTGTAACATAACTCCCTAATACAGTGTCTTGTCTTCTGTTTGCAGACTCTCTGTCTACCTATCCACCTCTCTCAATCCCTCTCTTTTGGATTCCTTTATGTTCTCAGTGTAGAGATCAATGTATATGCTTGATCCAACTATGCTTTGTTGGATTAACATGAAATATAGGCTAGTACATAATATATTATAATAAAAATAAATCTGTACTTCTTTTAAGGATCTGTAATTCATCTTTTATTAACCCAACGCACAATGTTTAAGCTGGAGATGCTCTAAAGGGGTACTTCTCATATGAGTAAACATACTGTAGGTATCTATGTGCCCAAGAATGAAAGAAGGATTTCAGACAGCTATAATCAGTGGTGGACAGCAGAGGGTTAATGTTCCCCTTATAATATAGAGACAAGTGCCTGGGTGTATTAGCCGGCTTCCCAATGAGTGGCTTCTGGCATATCATCAAATGCACAGGACCAGCAAATCTAGATTATCTTGATATTAGTCCTGTGATTGGTATGTTTCCCTTAACGTTGACATTAAAAAATCATTGTGGGTGCCATAAAGGCCCCTAGATCATAATAATTACAGGACGGCGGCCCAATCCACCTCTGCACAAGGAGGATCTGCTAAGGCTACATAGTAACATAGGCATTGAATTCTAGCATCAGGAAGAGAACATTGGCACTGCAGAGACTGTGAAAATAAATCTTGACAATCTGCTTGTACAATACAGTTGACACTCTTAGAATGTTTTCCAAAACATGGCAGAGGTGTTTGGCTCAGTTTTATAGTATGCTTGCACTGTGGACCCGTGTGTTTTTGCACCCTGTTTGGTGGTGAGCGGTGTAGAAGACTCCATCCACCCCACTGTCGCCCATGTTGCTCTCTGGCTTTGCGGAAACCTTTGCCTAATTGCAAGTGGGATGAAATAATTCTAGTGTGGCTGACAGGTGAGAAGCAGCTGGAGCGTGACCAGAGAGAGATTTCTCTAGTGGCCTGGTGAGGGCCATTCCTGCTTAGATACACCCCCTTCTCCAGGGACCCCCCATACACACACAAGCTGACATATGATATAGTTGGACACCAACACTGTCACACACACATTAAGACAGACAAACAGACACTTCCATACCCAGGTGAAGCCCCAGCTCCTGGGTGCTGAGATCATGTCGAAAATGCAGATGTCTTTTTCTGCTTCTACATTTAACTCCTGTATGATCAGGCCCTGGAGCCAATTAGAAGTCCCCTATGGGCTAGGCCACAGGGACAGGCCAAAAGGAGCCATGATCAGCCCCAGCAAGCCCCTCCACCCTGCCTGCTCTCAGGGCAATTCTGTGCAGTAAAACGCTGGCACATATAGTATTGATTTTCATTTAGATAACTTAATGTTCAGAGAATCTGCGCCCCCCAACACGGGCCAAACTTGGATCTACGAGCTTGCCTCCCTGTAATCTGCCGCCATTTCTCTTCTCCCGTTTTTTTTGGATTCATTTTTCCTAAACTTAACTGATTTCGGAACGGGGAGATATAAATGAAAAGTGCAGGCTGCATCGATCAATCACACGCCGCGCAAACATCCCCACTGGCCTTTCCCAACATCCTATTACCACCGGGTAGTTGGCCAGTCAAACGGGGATAAAAATTACACTGAAAACATCATAAGTTAAGCTTGATTTGTCGAGCAAGAAGCCTGACAATTCAGTGAGACTTATATACCCAGGCCAGCGCTGAAAATCAGGCTTGTTATGGCTCAGGAACGTCTATAAAGATTGTTCATTTCATATAAAGCAGCTACCTGTGCCGAGAGCTGTGAGAGGAAGAGTGATGTACTGTAGGGCATAAATACAGAGGAAAATCTATTTGTCAGGCCCTGCCTGGCTGGCCTGTGTTGGAAGCTGAAGCTGGCCAGGGCCTTAGTTGTGTTATAGGCAGCGGGGGGCCGGGGTGGAGGTTGAGGCGACGGCCATCATCTCTCTGCGTCAGATAAGATGAGATAAGGCGCTGATGTGTGACCGTTGGCATCGCGGCGGACCCTGCCCACCACCGGGGCGGTAATGAGGGGGAAGGAACGGGGACTCGTCTCGACACGCCATGACGCACTCACAGCCACGGTGTTAAATGATGGCAAAGCTCTCGCTTGGCCCTCCCAGCCCCCGATTGGAATGAATGCTCTACTGACTAATTACCGCAGAGAGATTGCATGGTGTTTTTTTTTGCTTTATTGTCCTATTCTTCTAAAACAGGCCCTGCCCACCACCGGGGACTTAAGCGAGCATGTGCACACATGCAATAACATACAGTTAGACACAGAAAGCTAAATGGAGAGTTTAATCAATTTATCAGGTCAGGTTGATTATTGTCCTTCTGAATCAAACTTCTATCTTTGACCGTCTCTCGGCCGTACAAGTTCTTAGTTCAGACTGTGATGCACACTCAACTTGGGAGCTTATATAAATGCATTTGTATTTGTTATTATACATTTTGTATTTGCAAAATGACATTGATTATTTGATTTAGTATTCAAAAACACGTTTGGTCGTTCTGTTCATTCACATTATGCGACACAAAAGAAGCACCCACCGAACCAACAATATCAAGCCAGTACCAGTGTTGTCCTTTGATAGAGAATAACTGTGTTATGTGTCATTCACAGACATGGTATCTGAGACAGTAGGGATTGAGATGGGAATAATTCCTCCCTCAGCCCTCAGCCTTTGAGTTGTGCGCCATTTTTGCTCTGACACTTATAAGAGTAACACTTTATTAAGTGCTATTACTGGTCAGTGCTTGCCAGATAGTGAGACAATATTTACCTCTGGCTAGAAACCATTTACAAATGCACTTACACATTCTTATAAGATGAACCCTTATGTATCATTATACAACCTTATTTTCAATAGTTGCACAGTCGACCAATTGTTCATTTCTCACTTTTGGGTGGGATGCATTGGTGCTCTTTCTCAGTAATAGAAAAGGTTGGTTTTCATGATCTGTCTTGACCCAGGTTTGAAATGTCCAGGCCAAACTTCTATCCCAGACATTATTCAATCGTATCATTCCTAACAAATTACCCCTTACCAGATCATATCAACACACTTACCAATTCTCTGTGATTGTCCATGTATGGTGAAGTCTCTGGTGTGAAATGGTAAGTGTAACACCTTGGGTAGGTGAAACAGTGGAGGAGGTGTACTCGAAAATTGTTCAATATTTCGATCTTCATACCCACCATTCATTTTTCTGAACCTGTTTAATAACAGAAATACTGAATCCTCTCTGATGCCATGTGTGATCAGTACCGAGCTACCTAAGCTCTGAGTAAACTCTCAAATCATCTAGGAATGATTTAACAACATTTACAGTGTGACTGCTAAAAGGCTACCTTGTTAAAAAGTGGTAGAACTATGAACATTTATCGATTAGTTATTAACATTTATAACTGCTAAAAGTGCTCGACCTATGACATTTATTAATGACTTACCAACATTTTTAACAGGCAAAATGAAATTGTCAATCCATTGACTATTACCAAATGCATCACTACAACATGTTTAACTGCTGAAAATATACATTTCAAGAAACTGGTAACATACGGATCCTTTATGAATGATTTATCAATATTTGTAACGTCTGAAAAGACACGTTAAAAGAAATTGGAAACCCGGTAACACATTATTTGGATAGTCCATCTGTAGATGCTCTGTCTACCAGTAACATGTCAACTGCATATCAGTCACATCTTAACAGCATATTTTTGTTGTCATTCTAGTAATTATCTGGAGGTATGCTTTGGAACTATCCAAATAAAGTGAAACACAAATTGAGCTTAGTTGATGGTCTACAGACCATGGTACTTCACATTCAAAAATGTATCGACTCTTGAGTATGTTCAGTGTTTTCACTTACACTTGTGCTTCTACATCTGCATCGCTTTGCTGTTTGGGGTTTTAGGCCGGGTTTCTGTGCAGCTCTTTGGGACATCGGCGGATCTCAAAAGGGTTTATGAATACATTTGATTGATTGATTTGATAGTAACCCTCTGTAGATGCATTGGGAATGTCTAAAGCAAATGAAAGTCTGTTTAATTAAGTTCAAATGCAATAATCACTCAACACATCCAAATGTGCAACTGTTGATGCCATGATTGAAATGACCTTTTGACACTGAAGCACCTGGGGAAATAAATCAAGAGGGAAACAAACAGTGCTATGCTTAAACTTGTCTTTCCTGTTGGTGATGAAGAAATGCATCAGAGGCATGATGTTAAAATGAATATTTTAATTCACAAAAATCCCAACATTTTGGGCTTACTGGCTGCCAGTGGAAGTTGGGCCATTGCCTGAGAAGAGAGTGATATTTTATCTTTATTTAACTAGGCAAGTCAGTTAAGAACAAATTCTTATTTTCAATGACGGCCTAGGAACAGTTGTTCAGGGGCAGAACGACAGATTAGTACCTTGTCAGCTCAAGGGTTTGAACTTGCAACCTTCCGGTTACTAGTCCAACGCTCTAACCACTAGGCTACCCTACCAAGTTAGTTTAATTCAACCAGCGCAAAGTTTCAGTATACAGATTACAAAATGACTGTAAATGTGCCCCACCAGACACTCTTCGGGGGCACCATTACAGTAGTGTTGCATGGTATACCAAAACTTCAGTAGTATCACACGATCATTAATTGGCACACGAGATGCACACACACAAGGAAGCACATTTTAGACAGAACATAGGGTGCCGTCACTGAAACATGCTCCAACCTTGCGGAACCTGATAAAGAATGGCTGCAACAATCTCATGTTGGACATTTTGTCAAATTGTGCTAGCACCACACAGTTTTTGGGGGCATGGTAGTGTTGCATGGTATAACGAAACTTCATTAGTATCAAGATACCATAATTTCTCAAATTGTTCAATACAGGAACTGTCGAATGTAACAAAGGTACTGCTGTCCTACAACAAGAAAACATGTTTGTTCGCTTATCTTCAAATCAAATTCAAATCAAATCAAATTTATTTATATAGCCCTTCATACATCAGCTGATATCTCAAAGTGCTGTACAGAAACCCAGCCTAAAACCCCAAACAGCAAGCAATGCAGGTGTAGAAGCACAGTGGCTAGGAAAAACTCCCTAGAAAGGCCAAAACCTAGGAAGAAACCTAGAGAGGAACCAGGCTATGTGGGGTGGCCAGTCCTCTTCTGGCTGTGCCGGGTGGAGATTATAACAGAACATGGCCAAGATGTTCAAATGTTCATAAATGACCAGCATGGTCGTAAATAATAAGGCAGAACAGTTGAAACTGGAGCAGCAGCACGGTCAGGTGGACTGGGGACAGCAAGGAGTCATCATGTCAGGTAGTCCTGGGGCATGGTCCTAGGGCTCAGGTCCTCCGAGAGAGAGAGAGAGAAAGAGAGAATTAGAGAACGCACACTTAGATTCACACAGGACACCGAATAGGACAGGAGAGGTACTCCAGATATAACAAACTGACCCTAGCCCCCGACACATTAACTACTGCAGCATAAATACTGGAGGCTGAGACAGGAGGGGTCAGGAGACACTGTGGCCCCATCCGAGGACACCCCCAGACAGGGCCAAACAGGAAGGATATAACCCCACCCACTTTGCCAAAGCACAGCCCCCACACCACTAGAGGGATATCTTCAACCACCAACTTACCATCCTGAGACAAGGCTGAGTATAGCCCACAAAGATCTCCACCATGGCACAACCCAAGGGGGGGGGCGCCAACCCAGACAGGATGACCACATCAGTGAATCAACCCACTCAGGTGACGCACCCCTTCCAGGGACGGCATGTGTACTTCCGGCGCCGACAGAGATGGCCGCCTCGCTTCGCGTTCCTAGGAAACTATGCAGTTTTTTGTTTTTTTCCGTGTTATTTCTTACATTAGTACCCCAGGTCATCTTAGGCTTCATTACATACAGTCGAGAAGAACTACTGAATATAAGATCAGCGTCAACTCACCATCAGTACGACCAAGAATATGTTTTTCGCGACGCGGATCCTGTGTTCTGCCTTACAAACAGGACAACGGAGGGGATCCTATGCAGCAACCCAAAAAACGACCCCGAAAAAGAGGGAAACGAGGCGGTCTTCTGGTCAGACTCCGGAGACGGGCACACCGTGCACCACTCCCTAGCATTCTTCTTGCCAATGTCCAGTCTCTTGACACCAAGGTTGATGAAATCCGAGCAAGGGTAGCATTCCAGAGGGACATCAGAGACTGTAACGTTCTTTGCTTCACGGAAACATGGCTCACTGGAGAGACGCTATCCGAGGCGGTGCAGCCAATGGGTTTCTCCACGCATCGCGCTGACAGAAACAAACATCTTTCTGGTAAGAAGAGGGGAGGGGGCGTATGCCTTATGGCTAACGTGACATGGTGTGATGAAAGAAACATACAGGAACTCAAATCCTTCTGTTCACCTGATTTAGAATTCCTCACAATCAAATGTAGACCGCATTATCTACCAAGGGAATTCTCTTCGATTATAATCACAGCCGTATATATCCCCCCCCAAGCAGACACATCGATGGCTCTGAACGAACTTTATTTAACTCTTTGCAAACTGGAAACCATTTATCCGGAGGCTGCATTCATTGTAGCTGGGGATTTTAACAAGGCTAATCTGAAAACAAGACTCCCTAAATTTTATCAGCATATCGATTGCGCAACCAGGGCGGGAAAAACCTTGGATCATTGTTACTCTAACTTCCGCGACGCATATAAGGCCCTGCCCCGCCCCCCTTTCGGAAAAGCTGACCACGACTCCATTTTGTTGATCCCTGCCTACAGACAGAAACTGAAACAAGAGGCTCCCACGCTGAGGTCTGTCCAATGCTGGTCTGACCAAGCTGACTCCACACTCCAAGACTGCTTCCATCAAGTGGACTGGGAGATGTTTCGTATTGCGTCAGATAACAATATTGACGAATACGCTGATTCGGTGTGCGAGTTCATTAGAACGTGCGTTGAAGATGTCGTTCCCATAGCAACGATTAAAACATTCCCTAACCAGAAACCGTGGATTGATGGCAGCATTCGTGTGAAACTGAAAATGCGAACCACTGCTTTTAATCAGGGCAAGGTGTCTGGTAACATGACCGAATACAAACAGTGCAGCTATTCCCTCCACAAGGCTATCAAACAAGCTAAGCGTCAGTACAGAGACAAAGTAGAATCTCAATTCAACGGCTCAGACACAAGAGGCATGTGGCAGGGTCTACAGTCAATCACGGACTACAGGAAGCAATCCAGCCCAGTCACGGACCAGGATGTCTTGCTCCCAGGCACACTAAATAACTTTTTTGCCCGCTTTGAGGACAATACAGTGCCACTGACACGGCCTGCAACGAAAACATGCGGTCTCTCCTTCACTGCAGCCGAGGTAAGACATGAGTAAGACATTTAAACGTGTTAACCCTCGCAAGGCTGCAGGCCCAGAAGGCATCCCCAGCCGCGCCCTCAGAGCATGCGCAGACCAGCTGGCCGGTGTGTTTACGGACATATTCAATCAATCCCTATACCAGTCTGCTGTTCCCACATGCTTCAAGAGGGCCACCATTGTTCCTGTTCCCAAGAAAGCTAAGGTAACTGAGCTAAACGACTACCGAACGTAGCACTCACTTCCGTCATCATGAAGTGCTTTGAGAGACTAGTCAAGGACCATATCACCTCCACCCTACCTGACACCCTAGACCCACTCCAATTTGCTTACCGCCCAAATAGGTCCACAGACGATGCAATCTCAACCACACTGCACACTGCCCTAACCCACCTGGACAAGAGGAATACCTATGTGAGAATGCTGTTCATTGACTACAGCTCGGCATTCAACACCATAGTACCCTCCAAGCTCGTCATCAAGCTCGAGACCCTGGGTCTCGACCCCGCCCTGTGCAACTGGGTACTGGACTTCCTGACGGGCCACCCCAGGTGGTGAGGGTAGGCAATAACATCTCCTCCCCGCTGATCCTCAACACTGGGGCCCCACAAGGGTGCGTTCTGAGCCCTCTCCTGTACTCCCTGTTCACCCACGACTGCGTGGCCACGCACGCTCCAACTCAATCATCAAGTTTGCGGACGACACACAGGCTTGATTACCAACAACGACGAGATGGCCTACAGGGAGGAGGTGAGGGCCCTCGGAGTGTGGTGTCAGGAAAATAACCTCACACTCAACGTCAACAAAACTAAGGAGATGATTGTGGACTTCAGGAAACAGCAGAGGGAACACCCCTATCCACATCGATGGAACAGTAGTGGAAAGGGTAGCAAGTTTTAAGTTCCTCGGCATACACATCACAGACAAACTGAATTGGTCCACTCACACAGACAGCATCGTGAAGAAGGCGCAGCAGCGCCTCTTCAACCTCAGGAGGCTGAAGAAATTCGGCTTGTCACCAAAAGCACTCACAAACTTCTACAGATGCACAATCGAGAGCATCCTGGCGGGCTGTATCACCGCCTGGTACGGCAACTGCTCCGCCCTCAACCGTAAGGCTCTCCAGAGGGTAGTGAGGTCTGCACAACGCATCACCCGGGGGCAAACTACCTGCCCTCCAGGACACCTACACCACCCGATGTTACAGGAAGGCCATAAAGATCATCAAGGACATCAACCACCCGAGCCACTGCCTGTTCACCCCGCTATCATCCAGAAGGCAAGGTCAGTACAGGTGCATCAAAGCTGGGACCGAGAGACTGAAAAACAGCTTCTATCTCAAGGCCATCAGACTGTTAAACAGCCACCACTAACATTGAGTGGCTGCTGCCAACACACTGACACTGACTCAACTCCAGCCACTTTAATAATGGGAATTGATGGGAAATGATGTAAATATATCACTAGCCACTTTAAACAATGCTACCTTATATGTTACTTACCCTACATTATTCATCTCATATGCATACGTATATACTGTACTCTATATCATCGACTGTATCCTTATGTAATACATGTATCACTAGCCACTTTAACTATGCCACTTTGTTTACATACTCATCTCATATGTATATACTGTACTCGATACCATCTACTGTATCTTGCCTATGCTGCTCTGTACCATCACTCATTCATATATCCTTATGTACATATTCTTTATCCCCTTACACTGTGTATAAGACAGTAGTTTTGGAATTGTTAGTTAGATTACTTGTTGGTTATTACTGCATTGTCGGAACTAGAAGCATAAGCATTTCGCTACACTCGCATTAACATCTGCTAACCATGTGTATGTGACAAATAAAAAAATTGATTTGATTTGATTGATTTGATTTGATTGATGATCTTAGTTGGAAGGGAAGTATCTCCCCCTTTTCTCTTAATCTCTGTGACTTTTACTTGAATCACCCACCATTTTGTTCAGTGTTATAATGTTGCCATGGGTGCGTTCAGTTTCACAGAATGGTGTGCAACGTTTAATTAAGAGGAAACAGTACTGTACTGAACGACCAGTTGAAGAATGATGTGATTACGGTGACCTAGAGAGCGGACGTGTATGGTGTTTGCTGCACATGGGTTTAGCGTTTCAAATGGTCACAACTATATTGATCACAGCCTCAAATGTTCACATTCCTTACATCCTTGAAAAGTCAGCCCAGGACTCCATGTTTGGGTGTCCTGCCCAACCAGTATGTCCACTCTATGAAGCAGAGCTGCCTCTTTAGGGACGTCTATGATCCGTTTCTAAGCAGACACCACACTTCCTTCTTTCAAGTCTGCCACGCCCTGCTGATATTCTGAATGTGCAGACCTGTACGCGGGTCTACATCATTCTGACTGTGGTTGACCTTCACATCCTTGTAGCCCTCCTGTGAGAGACATGCATACACTCTCCACTCATCACTGATTACCATACTCTGACACTTCACATGATTCTTGATGACAGGAACCAGGGTCCCTTTGTTTCTCCTCTTCACAAGCTGAAGTTTTGGATGTCTGGAGTTGCCCTGGATCTCCAACATTCCAAACATTCTTTCTCCTCCATGTATTGGCAAAGCGTCCTCTGGCATAGTGGAATTAAATCATGTCAATGTATCGTTAGTTACTATAAGTGCACAGACGCAATGCACACAACACTAAATAACGTTACTTCCTCCAAGCTAGCTATCTGAGCACTGTAGTTGGCATTGCCATTATAATTAAATCACAAATGGTTATTTTCCATGAAACAGCTGCCTGTGTTAGCTAGCTAGCTAAAGCTACTAACTAGCTTTAGCTAGCTAGCTATAGCAAGCAGCTTGGTAGAAACAAGACAAAACAACCAACTAGTTAGCTGACTATATACATCAAAAGACTGCAACTATTTCCATGAGACAGAGAACAATCATTCAAACAATAATTCTGTCAGGGAAGAAATGTTGTGTATAGTGATAAATTAGGTGATGCTCTTACATAGTGTCAACCTCAGCAGTCACTTTCACTAGCTAGTGGTACAGACAACCAGTTGTACTCTAGCCAGCGAAATGAAGGCTAGAGTCATTTGTTTTTATCTGTTGGGTTTAGGTTATGGTTTGTCATGTTTGCTAGGGGCAGATAGTCATAGGCTATACGTTGCCTTGTTTTCCTATTATTTGACAGCTTAGCGGTTGTCTTAGGGTAGTAAATGCCCACACAGTGGAACTCATATGGTGAGTTGGATATTAAATTTACATAGCCAGCTAACACGTTACTTGTTTTGTCCTGTTTCTACTGATGCAATTCATTTGGCAACTGTCCCAGCTCTGTAACTAATCAGCTAACACTGTCAGGCAAGAAAGGAAGAGTTGATTGGAGGAGAGAGAGATAGAGAGAGTGAAAATGAGAGAGAGGGGGGGTGAAAGTGAGGGAAGTGATGTGGAGAGTCAGGGCTCAGCAGCAAAAGGCAGGGAGGAAGTGGAGTTAGAGATGATTGGAGGGATAGAGATGTGGAGCAAGGAAGGAGGGAGGAGTGGAGCGAGAGGAAGAGGAGAGTGAAGAGGAGAGTGAGGAAGAGGGAGAGGAGGAGGGAGAGGACGAAGTAGAGGGAGAGTATGAAGCAGAGGGAGAGGAGGAAGCAGAGGGAGAGCACACCCGAGTGTGTCTGCCCCAAGTCCCACCATTCAGCCTTGTACCACACAACCTGGTCACAAAGTGACAGTGGCAGGGGTTTTGGAGTTGGTTTTAAAAGTCGAAGGAACTTACATCTATTCCAGAACTTGTAGTGGATTGCAACAAGAAAATTTGCGGGTTGACCATATTCAACAACTCAGGAGCTATTACAATGTTGGACACACAGGCAGAAAATGGTGGAAGTATGTGTTTTGGGGGATGCTCAACATTTGGGGGATGCTCAATACATGTGTACATTGTGGGGGGGACGCTGCAAAGGCCTCTTCCCAGAAACTGCAGGCGCTGATCCCTGAAGGCATTGAAATTGCAGCTTGTGCATTCACTTTGTGATATGGCTACAGTGGCAGGAATAGGGGAGCCAAGAGTGTGGCACCAGGCCGTGTGGACCGAGTTGTAACTCATTTGAAAGCAGGTGAAGTTTGAAGGGCACAAGAGAGGGTGTGTGCTGTGCATCCGGAGTGGATGCTGGGCAACGAGTGGGAGATGTGTAGAAACTTCCCTTGGGTGCTCTACGTGATCTGTGCCACTTTGCAGGTTGGGGCAGTGCTTCCAGAAGTTCCATGACATGTTGTAAGGTAAATGCAAACACCAAAGTGACAGTATGGATCTTTTATTATCTCTGAACAGTTGTTATCTTGTATCTTATCTCTTTATCTGTCTCTATCTAATACTTGTTGCATTCACTGTAGGCTACTATTTCCACATTTTTAGTCAGTCCTGGTCTGTACTAAATCTTATTGAGAGAGGTTACTATTTCCTATTGGAAATCAAAAGTAATCTGATTGGATCCTATAGGATTTCGATAAACCTTTAGGATTTAATTACACCAATCAGAGTCTTACTATAACGTTTTTCTTAATTGAAGCCATTACATTATAGTGTTGTCATTAGTTCCAGTACAATACAGCAACATTAATTACAGCATTTTCATTGATCGGAAAATAACAGTTAAAAAAATAATAATCTGTTTTAATCACCTGTAAGAAAGCCTGTCCTTTAAGAGTGACTGATGACGTCACAGCTGGCGCGAGCTCACAGTGTTAATTAACTCTGAAGTTCAGCTCGCCACCTGTGGCTGTGCAGAGAATATCCGGTTTTCTAACATTATTTCAACTGTTTTATCCTTCACTGTGCATGAATGCAAGAACTGCGAGTACAGTATTTGTTGTTAATGTTAGTCATATTTTCATCATTGTACAGCATTTGCACTCATTTTTATGCTAGCTAAGAAACTAACTACTGTTAGCCACATTTTGCCTGTCAGCCGACTAGTTAAGTTGTAGCCATTTCTATCTCATTTTGAGTCGCTGTATTGTTATAGCAGATGAGAAATGTTTATCCTGTTTGTTATTGCTAAATATATCTGTTTTATTATAGGCAAATCAAACCTGTTTTAATGATTTGTGGTAGTTCATCAAAATAAATCACATCACGTTTTTAGACTCATTCAGCAGTTTAAAAAAAAACCCAAATGAAGTAGAATACTATTGGAAATTGATGTTGAAAGTTCCATTTATTTTCCTAAAACATAATTTGAAAATGATGCTGTCGCTGCTTCCCCATTGACAATCACTTTTAATACATAGCCCATGTTAAAACACAGTTTTGAAGTGTCCAAATCAACAATCAATAAACAGTTTGATATATTGAAAACCTAAGCATAAAATGTACTACCTACACATACATCTGCCACATTAGTAATCAGATGACTTTTTAAACAAGCACAGTATAAACTGCATATTCACCAAAAAAAACCTGTATATCGCTGGTTAGAGGACAACTTGCAGAAGAAAGCCAGCTAGATTTTGGATCATTGCATTTTGATTCAAGTGGGTCACCAACGCTGAAAAGGTAAACACAACACTATTCTGTTAATCACCCTTATTGATATACATTTGAAATCAAATTAGTGGTGGAAAACGTTTGGGGTGTATGCTCTGTTTAAATTAAAACTATTCAAAGGCCACCCTGAATCTGAGAATAATTGTCATATCACTGGTTAGAAGATCATTTGCTGAAGACAGTCATCTACATTCTAGAATGTCGGATGGAAGTTTTGGGAGGCTGCCAAAACAGGGAATGGAACAAATCAGTTGTTTTGTTATTTAACTTCAACGAATCACAACCAGCCGTAGAATATCAACAGTGACCAGGGTAGGCTGTTATGTGATAGTATAGGTGTGAGGCCAGCGTGTATGACAAAATCAACAGTACAAAACCAATGATATAGATCTGTATAGAACAATCGATTTTGTATCATTGTGATTACTAGAAACGTTTATGTTAATCACTAATCTGAGGTAAAAAGGATGTGTAATTACCCTAATTTCAATGTGGTCAAATAATGAGGCTGTGAAATGTAGTAACAAATTCTCTCCAAGTACAGGAAATTAGCACAATAAAACATCATCTAATATGTAAAAATAAATTAACATTTCAATTTAGTCTGATAGTATGTGCTACCCACTCACAAATTCTCACCTCAATCACATATTTCTCTCACTGGTTTAACCATTAAGAGAGTAAAACAATGCTCTTGCGCAATTCAACCAGGCACTCTAGAAAGAGCTCCCATAGTGGCTGTTGCAGCAGCCCATTCATTCGCTCTGCCTACTCATTATAACCTGTCAAGCCATAGTGTTAATATTATTCTATTCATTGTTATTTCAGACAACAGTGTATGGACACTACAATCCGATAAATACAGCTTGATTGGACAATCTCACAGATAAATATGGCACAGAAACCTCAACCTTTATGTTAAACTGCAATCAAGATTAAAGATCAGTAAACTGAGAAACAATCTCCCCTCTCTCTAAAGACCCCCACAGACTGAACGATTTGAGTCATCCTATGATACAATTTCGCCGTCCCAGGCAAATCGTTAGGCCATAAACGATTGCGGTCATAGCTTCCGACAAAAGTTCTTTCAGTTCTATACTTTTTGAGCCTTTATAGTGTAGTGTGGCTGGTGTTATGAGCTGTTCCCGGTTACTGACCAATAGGAAAATGGCCAGCAATGGAGACATGCATTCAAAAAATGACTATAGAATTCACACACAGTATATTGAGACTTAAAATCAAATGTTATTTGTCACATGCACCGAATACAACAGGAATACAGTGAAATGCTTACATACAAGCCCTTATTAACCAACAATGCAACAATGCAGTTTTAAGAAAAATACCTACAAAATAAGAAATAAAAGTAACAAATAATTAAAGAGCAGCAGTAAAATAATAATAGCGAGGCTATATACATGTGCGGGGGCATCGGTTAGTCAAGGAACTTGGTGCAAGTAATGGGCTGTGTCTAGTTACAAATAACATAAATAAATCTCAATGTCGAAATCAAAATGCTTGTATTGAGTAATGCCAAACGTTAAGTGGAGACGGATATCACATTTGACCTATGAGTCTTATATTCAGCTTTTCTATGTTGTGATGTGCCTCTTCAATTTGAGAGTTGAGCTTTTCATTAATTCAAATACTTTAGAACTAATTATAAAATGTCCACATGCTTGAACAAAACATACCATCTTAAAATAAAAACAATTCAAGGATCTGAACCATAACCAAGAAAAAAAGTTATTTATACTGTTCCGGAACAGGACTGTCATTTCAAAAGCATGGGAACCGGTTAATAACGTTCTGTAAACGTTCTGGGGCATTTTTTTTCCAGACCCACAAAGGCAACAAAGCGTCTATACAAAGCCCTGACTTTGCCACTCAGAAACGTATTCCAGTGTCTGCCGGCCTGCCAGCTGAAACTCTTTTTGTGTGTGTGTGTGCTACCTTTCCCTCCCCATCCCTCCGAAGTATAGTCTACTGTAGCTACTGACGTTCAGAACATAGGGAGAGAGATTTTTTATTAGAGAATAATTAATAAACTTTTTCCTTTGCTAGTTACGGATACTATAGTTATCACGTTTCACATTTGATTTATTAACTACAAAAAGGTAATACATATTTTAATTTTGGTGCCGCTCTGCACACACAAACTTGTTAGCTAGCTAGCTAGCGCTGATCTAGCTCTTCTAAAAAACTGTAGGCGGCATTATGTGTAATGTAATGGAACTGAGAGTCATGATCAAAGGCTAGCTCTGGTCCAATGTTAGTTAAGCCAACTCTCTGAAGTTCAAAGACATTCAAAGTTCCTTCATAGAAGCCGCTCCTCCGTAGGTATAATTCTGTGATACTAATTCAGATAATGCATATCATAACAACAAGATGCCCAGCGCTTCATGCCCAGCACTCTCCTCACCCGCAAAATTTGTCGCATCTCGCTCCCTATGCTAGACTTGTCTGTCCAATGCATGTACGAATTCAGAGGTTTAAAAAGAAACATTAAGGAACGATAACTGTTCCTGATTTTTGGTTCGAACCTGTTCAGAACTTTATTTTGCAGGTATGTTCAGAACGAAACGATTGGAAAATGATTTTGGTTCCAACCCCCATAGTGGTAGTCATGTAATAGATGACAGCATGCCACAAAAACAGAACAGCTATTACGGCCTTCCCCAAGTTTGTTCGCCTTTGTTTATTTCAAATGAATACCAACATTTCCTGTTCACGTTTCAGGTTGAGATGGGAGACTTGCCAGCTGTGGACAGTCCACAAGGAACGGACTCCATGTCGGCTAGAGTAACATCACATTCAACTCCGCAAAAGAGATCCAGCTCTCCTGAGTTTGCAGCTGACTAGTCCTCATCAGACAGAGGCAGGCACAGAGCCTTTTACCTCTGGCGTGTACGTTGCCTTGGCCCCGCATGGACACTGCATCAGGTAATGCTATTATTTTGCTGTCATGATGTCCTAGCTATTCATGGATAACTTACAAGTTTTCAGTTGGGCCTCATAACAAGTTTTCAGTTGGGCCCATACATAACATTTAAAAAAGAAGTAAAACTTAATTTGTGTGGGATGACATGTTTACTGTTGCATTTTTTTTACATGTATTTTTTCACAAGTAAGGCCAAATGGACAACAGAACATACTTCATTGATGGAAAACAGTATGGTCTCTGCTGAGGGGGCCAGTGATCCCGCTGATTCCAGTTATGTGCCTTTCACCAGCCCCTCCGTCTCCAGCAGGGGATCAACCTCTGACAGTGCGCCAGAAGATACTGGCGCACTGTCAGAGTCTAAACTCATGGAGCTTTTCCAAACATGCCACCAATGTGGAGCTGTCTTGACTGATAGAAGAATAACCGCTTTGGGCAGCAAAATCAAAGTAACATGGAGTTGTTACAATAGACAGCAGAGAATGTCCTGATACATGCGGAATGGCAGAAAATAACTTGCTTATACTGTATGTACATGGATGCATCCTTTTCACTGATTCGACATGCACGGAATTTGCTCATTGGGCTGCTGAACCTTCAAATGCCCAAGACAGCAGCCTTCGACGAAATACAGTCAATATATTTGCTTCCATTTATTGAACAAGCATACTGCGACCAGCAGATTACAATCTTGCCGAGACTGATTGGAAATGTGTGGTGATGGACAATCCTACCTACTACTTTATGATTTATGACTTTTTAGATGATTCCACAAAATACATTATTCACTTTGAATTGGTTCAGGTAAGATTGTGGAAATGTTCAGCCAATGAATTTGACTAGGTGGGCTACCTAACAGGCAGTAGTAATTATTACTTTCTTATCCCCTAAGGTTATAGAGGCCACAAGATCTCCTGCAATGGAACCAGTAGGTTTCCACAGGGGACTCAAAAATCTTCTTGGTGAGGGAATAGAAATCAAGGTGGTCACAACAGACAGATCGCCTGCCATTCGAAAGATAATGAGAGAGTCCTATCCGGACATTGAACATCAGTTTGACACCAGGCATTCATGTCAAGGTTAGTGGACTGTAAAGGCAAATTCACAGATGACGCAATCTCAAATGCACTCCATACTGCTCTGCGTTCAACACCGTAGTGCCTTTCAAGTGCATCACTAAGCTAAGGACCCTGGGATTAAACACCTCCCTCTCCCTGGATCCTGGACTTCCTGACAGACTTCACACAGGTTGTGAGGGTAGTCAACAACACATCTGCCACACTGACCCTCAACACAGGGGCCCCTCAGGGGTGTGTGCTTAGTCCTCCTGTACTCCCTGTTCACCCTGTTCACCCAAGACTGCGTGGCCGCACATGACTCCAACACCATTATTAAGATTGCAGATGACACGACGGTTGTAGGCCTGATCACCCACAGTGATTAGATGGCCTAAAGGAATCTGATCATGGACTAAAGGAAACGGAGGTCTGAGCACACCCCCATCCACATCGACGGGGCTGTGGTGGAGCAGGTCCAAGTTCCTCGGTGTCCATATCCCTAAGGAATTATCATGGCCCACACACACCAACGCAGACATGAAGAGGGCCCGACAACGCCTCTCCCCCCCAGGAGGCTGAAAAGTTTTGGCATGGGCTCTCAGATCCTCATAAAGTTCTACAGCTGCACCATTGAGAGCAGTTTGACTGGCTGCATCACTGCTTGGTATGGAAACTGCTTGGTAACCGCAAAGCGCTACAGAGGGTAGTGTGTACAGCCCAGTACATCACTGTGGCCAAGCTCCCTGCCATCCAGGACCTCTATACCAGGCGGTGTCGGAGAGAGGGCCTAAAAATTGACAAGCGGTACCAATGCACCAAGCCTGGAACCGGAAGGACCCTTAACAGTTTCTACCCCAAGCCATAATACTGCTAAATAGTTAGTCCGGGTAGCTATTGGTTAACTATTCAACTATCTGCATTGACCCTTTTTGCACTAACTCGTTTGACTCATAACATATGCTGCTGATACTGTTTATTATCTATCCTGTTGCCTATTCACTTTTCCCCATCTGCAGTATACAGTATGTACATATCCACCTCAATAGCCTTCATGCACATTCCATGACCGAAAGTTCTAAGCAATTTCCGGTGGCGCATACTATAGAACCAAAGTCAGTCTAGTTGTTATCGACAATATAATATTATGACCACAATGTCAGCGATTTTTTTACTGGGTGTTTCAGGACTTGCCTCAAATTAATATTAATGATATACATCGAATTGTTAAATCAGCCTCCGAGACTTGCTAGCTAGTTACTTTGTAAAATTATGTAACGTTGACAGAATCTACCTGAGAGTGTGTATTTTCGATAGCTTGCTTAAGAATTATGCTTGCTAGCTATATTTGCTAGCTAAAAATAATTGTTATTCATGTCTTCTAAAGATACGTTGATGGGGAGATCACCGTGAGGGCTGCCTGTCACAGCCCTCACGTGATCTCCCCATCAACGTATCTCTGTTAGATACTGTGTAGAAGACATGAATAACAATTACTTTTAGCTAGCAAATGTGAAAAGCCGCACAGCATGAGAATAGGGAAAGGTTATAGATAGCTACTAGCGATCTTGTTAAACATTTCCTGTGGGACACTGTCATGATGATGTGTTGGAGACAGTGTCAACATTTAATCTTATCAAGAGATAGATATTAATGATGGGTCCCAATCCCAATTTAGAATTGCCCACTTAACAGGTTATTTGGTAAAGATCTGTGTTTGGTAATTTTGTTACTGAGACACAATGTATTCCTGTATAGTTAAATGAGCCCCTAGTTAAGAAGACAAGACACTACTATGTTTATTGTTATTTATGGGCCGCATTATTCTTGTTTCTCACTTCAGTCTTTCATCACACTTATCTTCACAGATGGTGTTAAAGCACTCCGTACCAGTGATAGTGGTCAAAAGCCACTGCTCCTGTGTTGCAGGAAGTTCTATGTTCAATCATCTGGTGGCCCTTCTTTACCAGACAGCGCACTACTCTCAACTAAACATTCCTGCTGCACCACCAGTTCACAGCTGCACAGACACAGAACAGCGTTGGCACAAGCCAAGAACACTTGTGAGTCTATCAATATCCATAAAAAAATGCACCTGAAAAGTATTCAGCCTATATAACAGTAAATCACTGTTAATTAGGGTGTGAAGCCAGGTCTGGATGATGGGATAGAGTTCCGTAAACCTACCAAGTCGTGTGCTGATGGAATAAGGTACGATGGAGGTTCCTAGAATGGAAACATTTTAGAAAACATTTTCTGGTGCTTTAAAAAAAATATTGTATCCAGATGATAAACCTAAACAGTGGAGTCTTTACGATGTAATGACAAATGTTTGGGACAAAGACTGGGGGGAAATATATTCAAATCTGTATATTTTAATGCATTTTATTTGAACTTTCGGGTTTGTGCTGTTTCTGGAAAAGTTACATGAGTCTTTGTCATAGTAATCTCTCCAACCTGATGTTAAGGTTTTAAAATGTTTTGCAGAAGTTCTCGCTACAAAGCACTCAATGGATACATGCCTGGTATGCAGACCAAGGAGATTAAGAGGGGGCTAGCCATGGAGCCAGTGGCTGTACAGGAGTACTGCACACTGAAGAATGTTAACTTCTTTGTCATCTGTGCATAGGAGGACATCCTAGTTGAAGGGATATATATATATATATATATATATATAGAGAGAGAGAGAGAGAGAGAGAGAGAGATCTACAGGTTTCAAAAACTATAAGAGAGAAGGTTGACCACTTTTATTTTTACCAGTACTTACAGAAGTGTCTATCTCGCACCTGAATGGATCCCCTGCATGGGTGCCAAGTGAAGTGGTATCATGAAAAATAAATATCGATGTTCTTGTGAAGAAAACAACAGTAGAATGGATTTGTTTCAACAACAAAAAAATGTCAGCAAATGTTCAACAGTTAATCAATTACACATCTCTAACATTGTATTCGAACTTGCATTCTGGCTGTTCTGTGTTTACTTGATTTATTTTCCCCACCCCTAAACTCATTGCCTAATTAAAGCCAATACAAGATCCACACAAACTGATATTGACTACAACACAAATTATTGATACATGTCATAGATAAACAAATTATTATTTTGCTGCTAGCAAATAAACACATGTACATGGACACTGGATTGGCCCATGCTCTGACCAAAGGTCCGTTTTGATAGTTGACCAACAGGCACGCCACTGCAAATAATTGGTTGATGCTGCCTGAGATGGTCAGGGGGATGACTGCATCAAACAGCTTGAAGATCTCCTTGTCACTCACAGATCCAGCACAGTGACATTCCCAACATGCCCTTAAAGGTACAGTGTGACTAATAGGAAGAAAACAACTCAGTAGTAGTGAAGATGGTGTCTGGCAGCGGAGTTCAGTCAATCACTACTTGGGTGTCTGGATAGTCCTTGAACTCATGTAGCAGGTGGGCTTTGATGGTATTCTTGGGGTCCATATCCGTGCTGATCCAAGCAGACAGAGGAAGTTGGCCTAAGAGATTTTTTTATTTTTATTTAACTTTTATTTAACTAGGCAAGTCAGTTAAGAACAAATTCTTATTTTCAATGACGGTCTAGGAACAGTGGGTTAACTGCCTGTTCAGGGGCAGAACAACAGATTTGTACCTTGTCAGCTCGGGGGTTTGAACTTGCCGCTCTAACCACTAGGCTACCCTGCCTAGTGGTTAGTGGTTAGTGGTTACCCTGGATAATCCGGCACACTGTCTTCTGGTGGATGCTGAACCGATGGGCCAAATCCTTCTGCTTCAGACCCAGCGACAGATGAGTCATAAACCAGAAGAACGCGTCGATTGATGGCTGTGTCTGAACATAAAGAAAACCGTTTTAGAACAATATATAGTCCTTACATTCGGTCCATAGCACAAAAAGTTAATAATGTTTAACAATTACAGTATAGATTAAATAATATATATTAAGTACTGTATTTAATGAAGTTGTCCCTTACTGGGTTTCTACGATGAACACTTGTTTCAGATGGATTGGTGCTTGTGACTCTTATAAACTTGGTCTCTGCTGCCCGCTCAATCAAGTGCCAGAAGGCCATCAGGTGGGTGTAGCTTGCAAATCTAAAGACAGACAGAGTATTTGAATACCAAAAAAGCTCATTGCTATTATTGCTCATCTTCTCTAAGCATCAAGTAGCACTAGACATGACCTAGCTGCTATTGTAGCTGTTGTCATGACGTACTGCCACCAACCACCTTTTCCTGAGCTCTACATCGACCCGGGAAACTATGGAAGCTCACAATACCATTACATTTAGAAGAACCTGAACACAGAGGCACTGAACAATGTTCATTAGCACCTCCTTCGCGGGGCTGTAATTTAAACGTAGTCATTGTGAACCATTTCAGTCGGAAATGCATCGACGACAGTTAGATAGCTAGTAAGCTAATGATTAAAACAATAGTGGTTATCGCTCTGGAATTCAGCACCCAGGTAGAAAGTAAAATAGAATGTGGGAGGTAGTATAATGCATAGAGCCTATTACCTTGTACCCCTGCACCTCAATTACCTCGCACTCCTGCACATCGACTCGGTACTGCTAACCAGTATATACAGCCAAATTATCATTACTCATTGTGTATTTACACCTAGTGTTATTTTTTTCTATTTTTTTCACTGCATTTTTGGAAGGGCCCATAAGTAAGCATTTCACTGTTAGTCTACACCTGTTGTTTACAAAGCATGTGACAAATAAAATGAATTGTCACGGTCTTCCTCCTCTTCATCGGAAGAGGAGAGGCGAGAAGGATCAGAGGACCAAGATGCGGCGTGGTATGTGTTCATAGTGAATTTTAATAAAGAGAACACTGAAAACTGCAACACTATACAAAAGAGTAAGAAAAACAATAAACCAATGACAACCGTGAAGCTACAAATGAGACCTGTGCTGACACAAGCCACTAACATAGACAATCACCCACAAACAAACAGTGCAACCCAGGCTACCTAAGTATGATTCTCAATCAGAGACAACTAATGACACCTGCCTCTGATTGAGAACCGTACTAGGCCGAAACATAGAAATACCCAAATCATAGAAAAACAAACATAGACTGCCCACCCCAACTCACACCCTGACCATACTAAATAAATATAAAACAAAGGAAATAAAGGTCAGAACGTGACATGAATGTTAATGTTATTTGACCTCATGCTGTGCGTGAAGAGTATCTGCAATCATCTGTGGTGGAGTTGTAGCTCACGTGGAGAAGATAAGGAGGTAAATACATAAATCAATAGTGTAACTGTAGAAAAACAACCCCACTCATGTCTCACTCCCCTCAGCTGGTCTCAGACCACTTTGAAGTGTTTGTGACAGTATCACCATCCCACATTGGTGCCAAGAGGTCTAGGGCCATAAATCTGCCCTGTCTTCCAGGAGCCAACAATCTACTCACCCTGACAGCCCCCGCTCTTTCAAATCTCCATTTCCCAGAACAGTGTGCAGATATCAACAATGCTTGTCTGTTGAACTCATGCCTGTTTTTGATCAAATGTCATTTTCAGGAGTTGAAGTGCAGGTTCAGGTCAATGCTCCATCACATCTGTGGGGTCCATCGCTGGGAAGAGGACGGAGTGGAACACCACTGTTACCAGGGAGTGCTAACAGAGGACCAGCAGAGGAAGAAGAGGTAACTACAGGAAGATTCACCAAACTACAAAGCCCTGTACTCCCTGGTCAAGGACAAACACCTGCAGAATGATCTTGATCAGATGGCACTGTTCAAGCACACAGGTGTGTTCCCTATTGAATTTGCATGTACACTACCGGTCAAAAGTTTATAAACACCTACTCATTCGAAGGTTTTTCTTTATTTTACTATTTTCTACATTGTAGAATAATAGCGAAGATGTCAAAATGATGAAATTTCACCTGTGGAATCATGTAGTAACCAAAAGAGTTAAACAAATCAAAATATATTTTAAATTTGAGATTCTTCAAATAGCCACCCTTTGCCTAGTCCCACTAAGTGTATCGCTGCAGATTGAAGGTTTAGTGAGCCTTGAATTCTAAATAAATCAGTGTCACCAGCAAAGCACCCAGACACCATCACTCCTCCTCCTCCATGCCTCCTCCTCCAGACCAAAGGACACATTTCCACTGGTCTAATGTTGTGTTTCTTGGCCCAAGCAAGTCTCTTCTTATTGGTGTCCTTTAGTAGTGGTTTCTTTGCAGCAATTCGACCATGAAGGTCTGATTCACACAGTCTCCTCTGAACAGTTGATGTTGAGATGTGTCTGTTACTTGAACTCACTAAAGCATTTATTTGGGCTGCAATTTCTGAGGCTGGTAACTCTAATGAACTTATCTTCTGCAGTAGAGGTAACTCTGGGTCTTCCACTCCTTTGACAGTCCTCTTGAGAGTTACATCATAGTGCTTGATGGTTTTTGCGACTGCAAACCACTTTGAAGACACGTTCAAAGTTCTTGAAATTTTCCAAATTGACTGACCTTCATGTCTTAAAGTAATGATGGACTTTCGTTTCTCTATACTTATTTGAGCTGTTCTTGCCATAATATGGACTTGGTATTTTAACTTGTCACATCACAACTGATTGGCTCAAACACATTAAGAAGGAAAGAAATTCCACAAATGAACTTTAACAATGTGTTATTTCATGTGTCTTATTTCATAGTTTTGATGTCTTCACTATTATTCTACAATATAAAAATAAAGAAAAAACCCTGAATGAGTAGGTGTAACTTTTGACCGGTAGTGTATATCAAATGAAACACACACAGAACTGTTCACAAGCAAAAGACTTAGGCACAACAGGTAACAAATATATACATGCTATGTTAATCAATGCTCCATCTAAGATTGTCTCTCTTCTCTTTTGTTATGTTTTACCAGTAATGCTTGATGTATTTCACAGTCCTATGTTGAAATACTGTCAAAAGCGTCTCCACTTCAGACTACGGCAGGAAAGCCCATACCCAGTTGACAGTTTTGGACCACAATGAGAATCATAACCAGAATAGAGAACAAGCCTCAAACATTGCTGGTAACTACTGAAACTATGACATCAATGTTCTGATATACACTTTAGCACTTTGTTTTGTCATTGGGATGGTAATGCAATCATTCACTGCTGTAGCACACTCCGCCAACCCTGATGTCCTAGCCGTGTCTGAATCCTGGCAACTACAACATATTCCGCCAAGGTAGAACTGCTAAAGGGGGTGGAGTTGCAATCTACTGCAGAGATAGCCTGCAGAGTTATATCATGCTATCCAGGTCTGTGCTCAAACAGTTTGAGCTTCTACTTTTAAAAATCCACCTTTCCAAAAATAAGTCTCTCACTGTTGCTGCTTGTTATAGACCTCCCGCAGACCCCTGCTGTGTCCTGGACACCATATGTGAATTATTTGCCCCCCATTTATCTTCAGAGTTTATACTGTTAGGTGACCTAAACTGGGATATGCTTGACACCCCAGCCATCCTACAATCTAAGCTAGATGCCCTCAATCTCACACAAATTATCAAGGAACCTACCAGGTACAAACCTAAATCCGTAAACACGGGCACCCTCATAGATATCATCCTGACCAACCTGCCCTCTAAATACACTTCTGCTGTCTTCAACCAGGATCTCAGCGCTCACTGCCTTATTGGCTGCGTCCGTAATGGATCCGCGGTCAAACGATCACCCCTCATCACTGTCAAACGCTCCCTAAAACACTTCAGCAAGCAAGCCTTTCTAATCAACCTGGCCCGGGTATCCTGGAACGATATTGACCTCATTTCGTTAGTAGAGGATGCCTGGTTATTCTTTAAAAGTGCTTTCCTCACCATCTTAAATAAGCATGCCCCATTCAAAAAATGTAGAACTAAGAACAGATATAGCCCTTGGTTCACTCCAGTCTCGACTGCCCTTGACCAGCACATAACCATCCTGTGGCGTACTGCATTAGCATCGAATAGCCCCCACGATATGCAACTTTTTAGGGAAGTTAGGAACCAATATACACAGGCAGTTAGGAAAGCAAAGGCTAGCTTTTAATTTTAAGGATAGGGTGCAGCATTTCCACTTTTGGATAAATAGCGGGCACAATTTCAACTTCCTGCTACTCATGCCAGGAATATGTTATATGCATATAATTAGTAGGTGTGGATAGAAACCACTCTGCAGTTTCTAAAACTGGTTCAATCATGTCTGTGACTATAACAGAACGTATGTAGCAGGCAAAACCCAGAGGAAAAACTGTTCCGAATTATTATTATTATTTTCCTCTGTCTGTTCCCTCAGTTGTCTTTGCCAAGGGAAATTGGATAGCGCCCATTTTACAGTTCCTACGACTTCCACAGGATGTCACCAGTCTTTGGAATTGGGTTGAAGTTAATCATTGGTGAAACATAGAAGAGGCACATCCTGGAACAATGTTACACTTTTGATAGTTACGCAAGAGGGAAAAATGGTGCATGTTTTGTTTACTTGCTGTATCGAATACAGATTCCCCCGTCTACAATTTGATCGATAATTAACGTTTAAAAATACCTAAAGTTGTATTACAAAAGTAGTTTGAAATATTTTGGCAAAGTTTATAGGCAACTTTTTAAATGTTTTGTAGTGACGTTGTGTTTTGGAAAGCTGTTTTTTTCCGGATCAAACCTGCTTTATAAATGGAGATTTTGGGTATACATGGATGGAATTAATCGAAAAAAAAGGACCAATTGTGATGTTTATGGGACATATTGGAGTGCCAACAAAGAAGCTTGTCAAAGGTAATGCATGTTTTATATTTTATTTCAGCGTTTTGTGTAGCGCCGGCTACGCTAATTATTTTGTATACAACTCGTTCAGGTGGTTCAGGGGGGGTGCATGCTATCAGATAATAGCTTCTCATGCTTTCGCCGAAAAGCATTTTTAAAATCTGACATGTTGACTGGATTCCCAACGAGTGTAGCTTTAATTGAGTACCCTGCATGTGTGATTTAATGAAAGTTTGAGTTTTATAGCGTTTTATTTGAATTTGGCGCTCTGCATTTCCCGAGGCTATTTTGGCCACTTGAGACGCTAGCGTCTCCCTATCCATAAGAGGTTTTAACAAACCTCCAGACGAGCTTCAATGCCATACAACACTCATTCAGGCCTCCAACTGCTCTTAAAAGAAAGTAAAACTAAATGCATGCTCTTCAACCGATCGCTGCCCACACCCGCCCGCTAAGAAAATGTGTACAACTAGAAAGACCTAGAGTCCTTCCAGACTCACATTAAGCATCTCCAATCCAAAATCAAATCTATTTCGCAACAAAGCATCCTTGCTGCCAAACATACCCTCGTGAAACTGACTATCCTACCGATCCTTGACTTTGGCGATGTCCTTTACAAAATAGCCTCCAACACTCTACTCAGCATATTGGATGTAGTCTATCACAGTGCCATCCGTTTTGTCACCAAAGCCCCATACACTACCCACCACTGTGACCTGTATGCTCTCGTTGGCTGGCCCTCGCATCATATTCATCGCCAAACCCACTGGCTCCAGGTCATCTATAAGTCTTTGCGAGGTAAAGCCCCGCCTTATCTCAGATCACTGGTCACCATAGAAACACCCATGCGCTCCAGCAGGTATATTTCACGGGTCATCCCCAAAGCCAACTCCAAATTTGGGCCGTCTTTCCTTCCAGTACTCTGCTGCCAATGACTGGAACGAATTGCAAAAATCACTGAAGCTGGAGTCTTATATCTCCCTCACTAACTCTAAGCATCAGCTGTCAGAGCAGCTTACCGATCATTGCACCTATACACAGCCCATCTGTAAATAGTCCACCCAACTACCTCATCCCCATATTGTTATATTTTTTGTCCTTTGCACCCCAGTATCTCTACTTGCAAATTCATCTTCTGCACATCTATCTCTCCAGTGTTTAATTGCTAAATGTATGGCCTATTTATTGCCTTACCTCCCTAATATTACTACATTTGCACACACTATATATTGATTTTCTATTGTGTTACTGACTGTACGTTTCTTTATCCCATGTGTAACTCTGTGTTGTTTGTGTCGCACTGCCTTGCTCTATCTTGGTCAGGTCGCAGTTGTAAATGAGAACTTGTTCTCAACTGGCTTACCTGGTTAAATAAAGGTGAAATAAAAGGGTTTCTTTGGGGGATGGTGCACCCTTTCAATTGTTTCAGAGGCATCATTTTTTCTCTGTGGGGGTGTTGGGGCCTGACTAACTTCACTACACTTACAGTTGGAAGTTAACATACACCTTAGCCAAATACATTCCATTTTTCACAATTCCTGACATTTAATCCTAGTAAAAAATTCCCTGTTTTAGGTCAGTTAGGATCACCACTTTATTTTAAGAATGTGAAATGTCAGAATAATAGTAGAGGGAATGATTGATTTCAGCTTTTATTTCTTTCATCACATTCAAAGTGGGTCAGAAGTTTACATACACTCAATTAGTATTTGGTAGCATTTCCTTTAAATTGTTTAACTTGGGTCAAACGTTTCGGGTAGCCTTCCACAAGCTTCCCACAATAAGTTGGGTGAATTGTGGCCCATTCGTCCGGACAGAGCTGTTGTAACTGAGTCAGGTTTGCTCGCACACGCTTTTTCAGTTCAGTCCCTTCTGCAGCAAAGCACCCTCAAAACATGATGCTGCCACAACCGTGCTTCTAAAACCATGACATGATTTTCTGTTATTTTCCAAGCTGTTTATTAAAGGCACAGTCAACTTAGTGTAACTTCTGACCCACTGGAATTGTGATGCTGTGAATTATAAATTAAATAATCTGTCTGTAACCAATTGTTGGAAAAATTACTTGTCATGCACAAAGTAAAAGTCCAAACTGACTTGCCAAAACTATAGCTTTTTAACAAGAAATTTGTGGAGTGGCTGAAAAACAAGTTTTAATGACTCCAAGCTAGGTGTATGTAAACGTCCGACTTCAACTGTATCTGATCATTTGCATCTAACCTGAGTGCAAAGCAGGAAACCAAGAGGTGTCCTTGTGTTCATATTGTATTCACTGGTTTTTGTTCTTCTCTTTTCATGTTTCTGGCACGCCAAGTTACAACATTGTTTACCCTAAACGATCATAACAGTGGATTGCTGGGCAAATGTATCTGCCCACCAGGAATGACCTGATTGAGCGCATCCTCAGAGACTCATGGACAAATCAGTGAAATACTAACAGACTTCATGTTCCTCAATCATCCCATTCTCGAGTGCTACAATGGGGACACTCCTCTAAATTAACTGGGCATCCAGGGGTTAATCGGACACTGAAATTCTGGTGTCCCAACATGATTGAGGATGTGAGATCCTTTATTGCGGCCTGTTACACCTGTGCCCAAAGCAAGTCCTCATAACAGCGACCGGCTGGGGATGGGCAGAGGTGGGAGCAACCCAGCCGGTCGCTGTTATGAGGACTTGCTTTGGGCAAGGGGAGGTACTGTCATGGTTCCACCTGTCACCAGAGGGCGGCAGAGACTGTCCTAGAGACATTAATGACACTCAGGTTTTTCCTATTACTCATTATGATTTCCCTGTTAAAAACCCCTTGAAACTAGGGGGCACTCTTTTCATTTTTGGAAAAATAACATTCCCAAAGTAAACAGGCTATTTCTCAGGACAAGATAATAGAATATGCATATAATTGACAGCTTAGGATAGAAAACACTAAAGTTTCCAAAACTGTAAAAATATTGTCTGTGAGTATAACAGAACTGATATTGCAGGCGAAAGCCTGACAAAAATCCAATCAGGAAGTGACTCTTATTTTGAAGCCTGTGCGTTCCTATGCCTCCCTATTGAGCATTGAAAGGGATATCAACCAGATTCCTTTTTCTATGGATTCCCTAATGTGTCTACAGTCACAAGACATAGTTTCAGGCTTTTATTTTGAAAAATGAGCGTGAACGACAACATTGCGTCAGTGGTCAGATGGTGGCTCTCAGAGTGATTTGTGCGTAATAGACAAAGGTGGCCATTGTTTCTCTCGCTTCTCCTAAGAAGCCAATTGTCCCGGTTGATGTATTATCGAATAGATATTTGAAAAAACACCTTGAGGTTTGATTATAAAAAACGTTTGCCATATTTCTGTCAATATTATGGATCAAATTTGGAATATTTTTCGGCATTGTCGTGACTGCAATTTCCGGTGGATTTCTCAACAAAACGTGAAGAACAAACGAAGGTATTTCGGCTATAAAAATAATCTTTATGGAACAAAAGGAACATTTGCTGTCTAACTGGGAGTCTCGTGAGTGAAAACATCTGAAGCTCATCAAAGGTAAACAATTTCATTTGATTGCTTTACCTGCTGCTAGCTGGACATATTGCTATGCTAGGCTATCGATAAACTTACACAAACGCTTGTCTTGCTTTGGCTGTAAAGCATAATTTCAAAATCTGAGATGACAGGGTGATTAACAAAAGGCTAAGCTGTGTTTCACTATATTTCACTTGTGATTTCATGAATATGAATATTTTCTAGTAAGATTTTTTGTCCGTTGCGCTATGCTAATTAGTGTAGTTGTTGACAATTTTATTATTATTTTTTTATTTATTTCACCTTTATTTAACCAGGTAGGCTAGTTGAGAACAAGTTCTCATTTGCAACTGTGACCTGGCCAAGATAAAGCATAGCAGTGTGAACAGACAACACACAATTCTCCTGGATCCGGGAGGGGTAGTTCTAAGAAGTTTTAAGATTTAACTGATATGAGTTGATATGCTGCTGATAGACCTACCGAGCAATTTGGTATCTGTCCTCATTGTGGTTTTACAGACGTGTTTAATTATGTCTTATTTACACACTTTATTTGAATATTTATGAAATGCATGTTGTTACATTTGGTAGCACTTATTTGTTTTTCCTTCACCTCCAACCCCTTTCGATGCGGGTGGGGCTAGGTCTACATAAAGGTGAAAAAAAAATGTTTTATCACAAAAGCTCTGACGAAGACCGTGAGGCCGATACTTAAGCTTATTGAAGATCAGTGATACTATCAAGAGCAGTGGGCGGTTTCCTTTTTCCTTCATCTTGTTCAACTGTTACCATGCACCTGCAAAAAAGATTACTCAGATGTGCGAGTGCCTTTTGAATTTTGAATGACTGTTTTTCACTCTGCACTCTGGAATCTTGTAAGTATACACAAGAAGAAAAAGACGTACCAAGTATACAATCGATCCGCTACGAGACATCAACTCACTTACCATGCATTGTGCGAGTACCCTTTCATTCACACAAGAAGATGCCAACAAGATTATTTTCCCTGCCTCCAACATGGACAACCTAGATTCCGAGAGAAAGAAACTTGTTTGTTCCTGCATGGCACCACTCTTAGCGAGTATTGGCTAAGAGGACTGAGAATACAGTAGGAGCCTAAAATAGAGAAAAAAGACAAAACTTTAGTCCAGAAATGGGGTGAAATCCTCAACAAATGTTCTTTAGATTTAGTGCTATTAATCGTTGAACATGTAGCGAAGGAAGTAAAATAAGTTGAAATTAAGATTAGCGAACATGAGGTTAGAATGAAGGAGATTCTAGGTCCAAATTTTACAGCCATAGACAACACGATCAATCAGTCCTTTGGGAAATACAGAGACTTTCTACAAGCAACAAAGATCAAGAAATATACAGCGAGACACAGAGGACTACCAGCTCAACCAGGTGTACGCATGGGAAGGCCCAAGGACACTAGCATGGAGAAGCGGACGTAGGGACGCACCACTGATCAGGGGACGCAGATACGCAGAAGCGGGAGGACATGGAAACTTGGATACAGAGGCATCCACTGAGAGTGAATTCCCTACGGACAGCGACTCCAGCTACCATCGCACACAGTCATTTGTTTTTTAGCCCAGAAGCAACACAATGCTCCACGAAAGAAAATAAACGATGTAGGAGAGGCAAGCGGTCGAAGAGGGGGAACAGGAACACAGGCCGTGGACACGGTGCTACAGCAGGACGCGGTAATTAACCTCTCCAAAAAATAATCTAAGGGCCTCTCTATTGTTCCTACATGTACAGATAAACCATTTGATATGAAAGTAGATCTGTTTAAATTCTTTTGCAAGATTAAACGTAAGCATGGCAGCCCTAGCTCACTATTTGGGAGACAGAGATACTAACGAATATCCACCAACAAACTTTATTCTAGAGCTGGCTGAAAATGTTTTGACGTATAACTATTTCAGGTTTGATGATGAATACTACCTCCAAATGAATGGAACATTGATGGGCTCCACATTCGCTCCGAGCTATGCTAACCTTTATGTGGGTCTTTTTGACGTTTTGTTAATAATGAAAACGAAAATCCATTTTTGAACTTCTTATGGCTGCAATCCTGTTAACGGGAGCGATATGACAACAGCCAGTCAAAGTGTAGGGCGACATTTTCAAAACATCAAATATCTCATCATCAACATTCCTCAAACATACATGTATCTCATACCATTTTAAAGCTATTCTCATTGTTAATCCCACCACAGTATCCGATTTCAAATATGCTTTACAGCAAAAGCACCACAAACGTTTATGTTAGGTCACCACCTAGCCACAGAAAAACACAGCCAATTGTTTTTCCAGCCAAAGAGAGGAGTTTCAAAAAGCACAAATAGAGATAAAATTAATCACTAAACTTTGATGATCTTCATCAGATGACACTAATAGGACTTCATGTTACACAATACATGTATGTTTTGTTTGATAAAGTTCATATTTATCAAAATATGAGTTACATATTTTACAAATACGCGTTACATTCACGAGTTCCAAAAACATCCAGTGATTTTGCATAGCCACATCATTCAACAGAAATACTCATCAGAAATGTAGATGATAATACAAGTTATACACATGGAATTATAGATATACCTCTCCTTAATGCAACCGCTGTGTCTGATTTTTTTTTAAACTTTACGGAATAAGACAGCCAGGCAATAATCTGAGACGGCGCTCGGAAACGTTTGTCATAATAGCCGATATGTTGACATCAACATAAACAAGAAATTACATGGGAAATATTCCCTCAGCCAGCTCTAGAAATATTCCCTGATGATCTACATCAGAAAGCACTCCAGGAATCCCAGGACCACAATAAATGTTTGTTTTGTTCGAAAATGTCCGTTAATTATGTCCAAATACCTTCTTTTGTTAGCGCGTTTGGTATACATATCCAAACGCTCATTCTGGTCAGCGTTATATCGGACAAAATGTATATTACAGGTCGAAGAAACATTTCAAACTATGTACAGAATCAATCATTAGGATGTTTTTAACATATAGCTTCAATAAAGTTCCAACTGGAGAATTCCTTCTTGTCTTCATGAGCAATGGAACACAAGTGAATACCATGAGGAATAAGCGTGATCAGAAAATGGCTGCTTGATAGACACCTGATGCATTCTTCTATCATTCACTCCCACAACACCATAGAATTCTCATTACAATTTCTATTGATGGTTGACATCTAGTGGAACCCCTAGGCAGTGCAACATCATTAATATCTCAAGGGGATTTCATTGGGGACTCTGGTGAATACATACACAGCTCAGATTTTTCACTTCCTGTTTTCATTTCTCCTCAGGATTTTGCCTGCCATATGAGTTCTGTTATACTCACAGATATCATTCAAACATCATTCAAACTTTAGAGTGTTTTCTATCCAATAATAATATGCATATATTAGCAACTGAGATTGAGGAGCAGGCCGTTTACTTTGGGCAACTTATTCATCCAAGCTACTCAATACTGTCCCCCAGCCATAAGAAGTTTTAATGAAGTCCTGAAGTGGTATCGATATATTGACGACATTTTTTGAATATAGGAAGGAATGGAAAAAGAACTGTCAGACTTTATGGCACTACTCAATGACATTGACCCCAATCTCAAATTCACTATTGAATGTGACACTCAATGTGTTCATTACCTCGATATGTGGATTGAGAAATCAAATGGAACCCTGTTTACAACTCCGTATAGAAAAGAAACAGAGGGAAATACTCTAATACAGGGGGACAGCTTCCACCCTGAGCCATTAAAAAGAGGACTTCCAAGAAGCCAGTTTTTCAGAGTGCGCCGTATATGCCACTCCACAGAGGATTATCTAGAAAAAGCAGCGGAGATGCGCACTAGGTTTCTAAGAAGAGGCTATTCGCCACAATGTGTGGATGAAGCTCTTAATTTGGCATTGGGAAAAACACGAGATGATCTGCTACAAAAAAGACCCGCTAAAGCTAAAGAACACTCCGTAATGTTCACAACCACATGTACTTTGAACTCGTGAAAAGTGGAGATGCGGTCAAGAAACACTGGCATATTTTATCATTGGACCCAGCTTTGCCGGCTGAATTTAAAAATCCACCACTTATTGTGTATCGGAGAGGTCGCAATTTACGCAATAAATTGGTTCATGCAACCTGCCAGCCACAAAAGAAATGCCCTTTTATGCCCTCTTCCAAATGGTAGCTATAAATGCAGAGGATGCGCAGAGTGCAACAATATGATGAAGAGTGAATATTTCTGCCACCCACATACAGGAAAACGGTTCCAAATAAATGACATTATTACGTGTTCCATCACCCATGTTATTTACATTATTAAATGTCCATGTGGGCTGTGCTATGTAGGTAAAACATCTCATTCTCTCAAACAGAGAAGCAGTGAACATAAAAATTCAATCAGGAGAAACGACAGGGATTATCCAGTCGCAGTACATTTTAATGACCTAAAAAGCATGACATTTCTACCTTCAGATTTTGTGGCACAGAGAAAGTTAAGACATCAGACAGGGGAGGTGACATTAATAATACTCTTGAGTATAAGAAAATGTTTTGGGATGTTCACCCTCCAGACATTATTTCGGTAAAGGTCTTAATGATGAAATGCCTATGTATGTTATGTTGTGAATTTGAACATGAATTATGCCCCTATTTAAGATTACTCTGATGTTTTTCGTACGATGTACCCAATGATTAATGAAAACTTGCTCGGTAGGTCTATGTCCTCATCGTGGTTTTACAGACATGTTTAATAAGTCTTATTTACACACTTTATTTGAATATTTGTGAAATACATATTGTTATATTTGGTAGCACTTATTTGTTTTTCCTTCGCCTCCAACCCCTTTCGATGCGTGGAACGGATGTGGGTGGGGCTAGGTCTACATAAGGGTGCTAATTTTTTTTAAACTCACAAAAGCTCTGAAGACGGCCGTGAGGCCGATATATAAGCTTATTAAAGATCAATGATACTATCAAGAGCAGTATGCTGGTTCCTTTTTCCTTCATCTTCTACCTGGAACCAAAAAGGGTTCTTAAAAGGGTTCTCCTATGGGAACAGCCGCAGAACCCTTTTAGGTTCTAGAGAGCACCCTTTTTTCTAAGAGTGTAGTCCCAAAGCATATGTATAGATAGGTCCTAGATTAAGATGTAACTGATATGCAGTTGATATGCTGCTGATAGACTCCAAAATGTTTGTTGATCATCAATAGATGGGCTTGGCATTTGTGCAAGTGAGGGGACGCTGTTGACATACTACTGACAGGCTACAGACATGCTGTTGAAATGCTACTGACAGTCTACAAATAGTTTGCTAAACATCTGTAGATGGACTACAGACACTTTACTTGTTGAAAGTCAACAGACATACAGTTGACATGCTACTGATAGTTTGTAGTGCATCTACAGATTGACTGTCCAAGTAAAGTGTTGCCTGGAAACCTACTGCCCATTTTTTAATGAGTTAAACGTTTATAACAGCAAACAATGTCCTCATAAATGTAAGAATATGTTGAAGATAAATACACAACACAGAGTTTGAAAGGATGAGAGTACTAGAGAACTAATAGTCAATAGCGAATTGTAAATAGGAGTTGGGTTTCAGTTCAACATCTGTTCAGAATCTGTGGGATGTCACTCCTGAACTCAGAACGTGTGCCAAGCTGGCATTTGTCTGGGGCAGGATACTTGTTATTTGGCCACTGTCCAAGTTGTACTGCAAGGACTTCTGATTGGTCAACCCCAGGCTAGGGTGGGAGGTTATAAATGGCATCCTGTTCCTTTGTTCGGTGGAGAAAAGCTGAGGCCAGGGGAGATTGAACATCTGAACATTCTCCTCCCAGCATAACATCTTGATTTTTCCTCTCTGAATAAACCTATTTTTCTCCCCCTGATTTGCTTTGGAGTTTGTGTTATTGAAGAATTATATAAATTGCTAACACTTGGTGCCGTGACCCGGATGAATTGGTCTGAACAACAACAACAACAAAAACTTATCAACTGTGTGTTGATCCAGAGAAAAGAGAGAAGGCTGTGCACAACCCACTTTGGGGAGTCGACACTTAATCTCCTGATTGATGACAGAATTGCTGGGTGAGTCTAGACCATTATCATTTTAAAAGAACCAAATCAGGTTAAAATAGTGTATGCAATGATTGATATGTATCTGTGATGTATAAGTGTTCAAGTCCTTTGTTTTATCAGAGTTTAGTCCTTACTCTATTAAAAGGTCGGAGTCCTTACTCTATCAAAAGGTTTGTGGCCTCTGTTTTTGTGAAACCTTCTTGTTGTATAGAAGTGAATTACTAGTTGAGTAGCAATTTTTACACGTGTGGTTAATGTAAGCCTTCAACAAGCTTTTTGAGGTGAACATAAGTTATGGGTAGCCAGGCCCTACAGAAACAATGTGTATTCTAGAAGAAGTTTGAGTCCTTAAAAGGGGTAATATAAATATATATTAAGTGATTAAGTGTTGACTCCCCAAAGTGGGTTGCGCATCTCTCTCTCTCTCTCTCTCTCTCTCTCTCTCTCTCTCTCTCTCTCTCTATATACATATATATATATATATATATATATATATATATATATATATATATATACACACATTTTGGGGATAAATATATTAACATAGAGATATATATTATACAACTTTTGACATTAATGTAATGTCCTTGTTAAATGAGAAAACCACTCTGGAAAAGGACGGAACAGCTCTTTCGGATGTGAGCATGAAAGAGATTTTAAATTCACTGTCTAGAACCATTTAAAAGTAGAGGAGGAGACATGGGTGAAAAAGTCAGACATGACCCCAACCTGTGGCCTCTCTGTT
This sequence comes from Oncorhynchus tshawytscha, assembly GCF_018296145.1. NCBI lineage: Eukaryota > Metazoa > Chordata > Actinopteri > Salmoniformes > Salmonidae > Oncorhynchus > Oncorhynchus tshawytscha. The sequence goes on from NC_056432.1 coordinate 56,119,676, forward strand.
CCCTCTATCATCACAGTTGTGCAAGGCAGATCAGGTTTCAAGCAACTGGTCAGCACTGCTTGTCTTTGAGTCAACTGATTCTGACTGCAGTGACGAACGATGTCTTAGGCCAAAAGAGAGTATAGACAAACCTCTCGAGACAGTAACTTTTTAAGCATCCACGAGACGTGTGTCTCAGAGTTGTGCAGGTTCCGAGTGAAACCAACAATTTTATTCGTTCAGTAAAAGAGAAATCTGGTGTATGTCATTATTGCGGGATTTCTGGTCACTGGCAACGAGAATGTCGGGGGGAAAAACGTGATTTTATGAGAAGTGGCCAGGGGAGGAAGGGTCCGTCTAAGGGAAAATGCAATCAAGACAACAGCCCCAATGACACAATAGTTTTGCTTGATTATGTGGAGGTAAACTAATAGACTCCCTCTTATGTCCAATCTCAGCTCGTGTACATATGAAATCATGTGGAATATATGCGAATATGATGGTTAACAACTTTGCAGTAGATTTATTTTTATAGATACGGGTGTTGAAGTCACTGTATTGCCCATATCTTATGCAAACATATATGTCGTCAGTACACGTGCAAGAAGATGAGAGCAACAGGATTGGGGGGGGGGAGAGGAAGACAGATATGAAACAAACCAAACCATTATCAATTTCCATTGGTCCAATGAAGATTGATGCAGGAATCTATAGTTCAGAACCATGCTATTTGCACTACGAAGGAAAATGAGTGTGGAACTTTGTATATGGAATCACTGTGCTTGACAGGGGTGGCCCCACCTTGCACAAAACAAGTAGTTAGTTGAAAAGACACCATGTAATCCAGCTTGCATGATGTATCCTACAGATAGCACATTACTTGAAAACGACTGTTGTGAGTTGTTTTGGATCAGCTCTCTGATCGGTTTATAGAGTAATTCGTTGGAAAACCCTGAGTTTATCTTATACGCAGACGGTTCAAGCATTGTGGAGGGGGGTGTGAGGAAGGTAGCATGGGTAGTTACTACAGTGGACAATGTGACCAGGCACGTTAGATTTGAGAAAAGCAGACGTTCACTTTATGAGTGACACAATGCTTAACTATTGCATACAACTCTCTAATGGGGAATAACCCCTGAGAGGGGACATGATGTAGTGCCAGGACAGTGGGTGACGGTAAGAAAATATGTGACAGACACATTAGGGTCAAAATGGGAAGGTCCTTATCAAGTCTTGCTCATAATGAGGTAAGCAGTAAACGTTCAGGGAAAATCACGATGGATACATGTCATTCATTGCAAGGTTGTCCATTTTGATGACAAAGCAGAGCCTAGAGAATAAAGAGTTGACTGATTAGCAATTGAGGACCAATCTCGGGTGAAGAAGCATAGAAGCTTATCGGGTTCTGATCATCTTACTATGTTGTATACCGCAGTCGTCATACTAGGGATATCTAGGTGAAATGTCAAACGTTTTCCTGAAAATTGGGACATGCTGACTTAGGGAATTTTTGTGAAATATCAATTTCCCATGAAACAAGGACATGTTACTTTCACTTTTTAGTTTCCTTCGTTACAGGTTATGAGAATCTATCGTCTGAGGCTGCAGCAAAATCCCTTGACTGTACCTGAAACGATAAAAGATCAACGATGAAGTGCAACCAGTGGAACGGAAGAAGAATTCCTCACTACCGGCAGACTGTCAGAACATCATTTTTAATAGTTATCTATGTGGGACTGATACCAGTGTGGAAGAGCTGGTCATTTTTAAAGGAATTTGTGAAGGATTACCTTGACAATAGGACGATTGAATATTATTGTCTTGTAGACAAGTTAAAAATGGTTTCTTGTGAGTTTCCTCCTAATACAGGATGTGGGTGGTATTTCCATTTCTAACACAGAGATGCATCAGCAAGATGAGGGACACTTGGGCATCAATCAGTTTCTAGCTCTCTCTCTACACTATGCCACAGTAGTCAATCAAAGTAGTTGTTGGGTTTGTACTCACGCACCATTCACATCAAGGGCAGGTATTTCATTAAGGGTTATACCTTTTAAACCAGAGTGAAATGTTGGGTATATGGAGAGATGTTAATTAGTATAAGGCAATTATTGGTACTAATTGGGATTGAGTATCAACATGCGAGAGTACCTAGTTCGGCAGTACATTCCTTCATTTGAGATTAGCAATGACACTAATCAGCAACCACCTTACCTAGTTATTACACATGCCTCTGTTGGGTGGTTATGTGTTAAAAAGTAACAGGCAGTTTACTTTGGGCACGTCAGTCAGGCGGAAATTCAGGTAACTAGAGATGGGTGTCAGTGGTGTTCACGAGAACGTGGTGGGGGTAATAAGGCTCTTCATCATCACACCAAGCCTCGTGATTGTGGTCAACGTGCCCGTGGTAACTGTCCTCTGGACTGCAATGAACCATCACAACTGTCAATACCTCTTTTATATAACTTTGTGTGGAATCTATTTCTCATGGCAAAGGCAAGTACAATATGCCCGTTGTTTTATAGAAATGCAAGGTGTTTAATTGATACATATAAATGATTTGATATTGAGATTTTTTTTTAAAGTCTGCATTTGGGCCTTTAAGCATTTTTCCATCGTGACTCTGACACCTTATGGAAATGTGGGAGAGAAGAGGAAGGTATGAAAATGTAGCACAGACACTACATCCTTCACGTACTTCTAGTGGGTGGGGTTATATCCTTGCTGTTTGGCCCTGTCTGGGGGTGTCCTCGGATGGGGCCACAGTGTCTCCTGACCCCTCCTGTCTCAGCCTCCAGTATTTATACTGCAGTAGTTTATGTGTCGGGGGGCTAGGGTCAGTCATATCTGGAGTACCTCTCCTGTCCTATTCGGTGTCCTGTGTGAATCTAAGTGTGCGTTCTCTAATTCTCTCTTTCTCTCTCTCTCTCGGAGGACCTGAGCCCTAGGACCATGCCCCAGGACTACCTGACATGATGACTCCTTGCTGTCCCCAGTCCACCTGGCCGTGCTGCTGCTCCAGTTTCAACTGTTCTGCCTTATTATTATTCGACCATGCTGGTCATTTATGAACATTTGAACATCTTGGCCATGTTCTGTTATAATCTCCACCCGGCACAGCCAGAAGAGGACTGGCCACCCCACATAGCCTGGTTCCTCTCTAGGTTTCTTCCTAGGTTTTGGCCTTTCTAGGGAGTTTTTCCTAGCCACCGTGCTTCTACACCTGCATTGCTTGCTGTTTGGGGTTTTAGGCTGGGTTTCTGTACAGCACTTTGAGATATCAGCTGATGTACGAAGGGCTATATAAATAAATTTGATTTGATTTGACTTCTACCATCAACATTATCATGATTTCTAAAATGTAGGTTTTTGCCTAGCTAGCTAGCTAGTTATGCTATCCACTGCTGGCTAATAATAATAACAACAAAAATAATAACAAAAATAGTGCTTACTTGCTAACACAAATACCACATATGAAATGGGTTAGCTTGCTAGTTATCATCTAGCTAGTTATACTAATATTAGCTTGCTAATGTTAGCTAGTATTCTAACACTGATGTTAGTGTGCTGACAAAGGATGTTACCTAGCTAAATTACCAGCTACCTAGCTAGAGACTGTAGCTAAGTTAACCAAATTTAGCGTGATAATCAAAAAAGCTAAACAAATTACATGGAAACTCTATCATGTTGATGTGAGCTAGATACCTAAAACGTTTTCTATCTAGCGTGGCTAACTATCTAGCAAAATGTATCTAGCTAGTTAGTTAGCATGTCAGCTAGCTACCTTGCATGCTAAATTGTTCAACAGTATTTCTGTATTCTAGTAGATGGTTTAGGTTTAGAGCGAGAGGTTGGGTTTACTCCACCCCAAATCTGTCCATGTTAAGGAGATAATTCATTATTAAGCAAGTGAGGAGTTTTAGTCAAGGTATAAATTAGTTTCATGTGTCATGGAATCATGTAGTAACCAAAAAAGTGTTAAACAAATCAAAATATATTTTATATTTGAGATTCTTCAAAGTAGCCACCCTTTGCCTAGATGATAGCTTTGCACACTCTTGGAATTCTCTTAACCAACTTCACCTGTTATGCTTTTCCAATAGTCTTGAAGGAGTTCCCACATACGCTGAGCACTCGTTTCACTGCCTTTCCTTTACTCTGCGGTTCAACTCATCCCAAACCATCTCAATTGGGTTGAGTTCGGGTGATTGTGGAAGCCAGGACATCTGATGCAGCATTCCATCACTCTCCATCTTTGTCAAATAGCCCTTACACAGCCTGGCGGTGTGTTGTGTCATTGTCCTGTTGAAAAACAATTGATAGTCCCACTAAGTGCAAACCAGATGGGATGGCGTATCGCTGCAGAATGCACTGGTAGCCATGCTGGTTAAGGGTGGCTTGAATTCTAAATGAATCGGTCATCAAGGTAAAGGGTGGCTACTCTGAAGAATCTCAAATATAACATATATTTTGATTTGTTGAACACTTCTTTGGTTACTACAAGATTCCATATGTGTTATTTCATAGTGTTGATGTCTTCACTATTATTTCACAATGTAGAAAACAGTAAAAGTAAAGAAAAATCCTGGAATGAGTAGGTGTGTCCAAACGTTTGACTGCTACTGTAAGTGTGATGCACGTGACATCCTGGCAACTTTGAGAAAAAACACTTTATATCAGAGTTGTCCCTGTTGAAATTCGAAAGACATCTATGCCCTTTCATGAGGCTAGCATAGCATCTCACTCTCCATTGAATACACCAGTTGACATCAAAACTCCTCATCGAATATTCAGAAAGGTTTTCAAATAACTACATGTATTCACCAATTAAAAGAGAGTAATAGGCGGGAGCTTGACAGCTTTCTGTTCCGCTCTGTGGACAACAAATCCCATTTTTAGGCCTGGGACACAAGCATTTCGTCATTATGTCCAGTATCTTTGGTTTCACCATTTGCTAGCTAGCTAACGTTTCCTAGTTTGGTAGACAGAGGTGCTAGCAAATGTTAGCTAGCTAGCTAGATACTTGTACTGAACAAAAATATAAATATACAGTGCCTTGCGAAAGTATTCGGCCCCCTTGAACTCTGCGACCTTTTGCCACATTTCAGGCTTCAAACATAAAGATATAAAACTGTATTTTTTTGTGAAGAATCAACAACAAGTGGGACACAATCATGAATTGGAACGACATTTATTGGATATTTCAAACTATTTTAACAAATCAAAAACTGAAAAATTGGGCGTGCAAAATTATTCAGCCCCTTTACTTTCAGTGCAGCAAACTCTCTCCAGTAGTTCAGTGAGGATCTCTGAATGATCCAATGTTGACCTAAATGACTAATGATGATAAATACAATCCACCTGTGTGTAATCAAGTCTCCGTATAAATGCACCTGCACGGTGATAGTCTCAGAGGTCTGTTAAAAGCGCAGAGAGCATCATGAAGAACAAGGAACACACCAGGCAGGTCCGAGATACTGTTGTGAAGAAGTTTAAAGCTGGATTTGGATACAAAAATATTTCCCAAGCTTTAAACATCCCAAGGAGCACTGTGCAAGCGATAATATTGAAATGGAAGGAGTATCAGACCACTGCAAATCTACCAAGACCTGGCCGTCCCTCTAAACTTTCAGCTCATACAAGGAGAAGACTGATCAGAGATGCAGCCAAGAGGCCCATGATCACTTTGGATGAACTGCAGAGATCTACAGCTGAGGTGGGAGACTCTGTCCATAGGACAACAATCAGTCATATATTGCACAAATCTGGCCTTTATGGAAGAGTGGCAAGAAGAAAGCCATTTCTTAAAGATATCCATAAAAAGTGTTATTTAAAGTTTGCCACAAGCCACCAGGGAGACACACCAAACATGTGGAAGAAGGTGCTCTGGTCAGATGAAACCAAAATTGAACTTTTTGGCAACAATGCAAAACGTTATGTTTGGCGTAAAAGCAACACAGCTCATCACCCTGAACACACCATCCCCACTGTCAAACATGGTGGTGCCAGCATCATGGTTTGGGCCTGCTTTTCTTCAGCAGGGACAGGGAAGATGGTTAAAATTGATGGGAAGATGGATGGAGCCAAATACAGGACCATTCTGGAAGAAAACCTGATGGAGTCTGCAAAAGACCTGAGACTGGGACGGAGATTTGTCTTCCAACAAGACAATGATCCAAAACATAAAGCAAAATCTACAATGGAATGGTTCAAAAATAAACATATCCAGGTGTTAGAATGGCCAAGTCAAAGTCCAGACCTGAATCCAATCGAGAATCTGTGGAAAGAACTGAAAACTGCTGTTCACAAATGCTCTCCATCCAACCTCACTGAGCTCGAGCTGTTTTGCAAGGAGGAATTGGAAAAAATTTCAGTCTCTCGATGTGCAAAACTGATAGAGACATACCCCAAGCGACTTACAGCTGTAATCGCAGCAAAAGGTGGCGCTACAAAGTATTAACTTAAGGGGGCTGAATAATTTTGCACGCCCAATTTTTCAGTTTTTGATTTGTTAAAAAAGTTTGAAATATCCAATAAATGTTGTTCCACTTCATGATTATGTCCCACTTGTTGTTGATTCTTCACAAAAAAATACAGTTTTATATCTTTATGTTTGAAGCCTGAAATGTGGCAAAAGGTCGCAAAGTTCAAGGGGGCCGAATACTTTCGCAAGGCACTGTAAATGCAACATGTAATAATTTAATTGATTTTAGTTACAGTTCATATGAGGAAATCAGTCAATTAAAATAAATTGATTAGGCCCTAATCTATGGATTTCACATTACTGTGAGTACAGATATGCATCTGTTGGTCACAGATACCTTAAAAATAATTGGCTTCACAATGGGCCTCAGGATCTCGAAATAGTATTTTTGTACATTCAAATTGCCATCAATAGAATGCAATTATGTTTGTTGTCTGTAGCTGATGCCTGCCCATACCATAGCCCCTCCACCACCATGGGGCACTCTGTTCACAATATTTACATCAGCAAACCACTTGCCCACGCAAAGCCATACACGTGGTCTGCGGTTGTGAGGCCGGTTGGACGTACTGCCACTTTCTCTAAAACAACGTTGGAGGCGGCATTCCTGCACTCAGCATGCAAATTGCACACTCCCTCAAAACTTGAGACATCTGTGGCATTGTGTTGTGTGACAAAACTGCCATTTTGGAGTGGCCTTTTATTGTCCCCAGCACAAGGTGCACCATGCTGTTTATCAGCTACTTGATATGCCACACCTGTCAGGTGGATGAATTATCTTGGCAAAGGAGAAATGCTGACTAACTGGCATGTAAACAAATTTGTGCACAACATTTTAGAGAAATAAACTTTTTGTGCGTATGGAAAATGTCTAGGATCTTTTTATTTCAGCTCATGAAACATGGGACCAACACTGCACTGTTGTGTTCATGTTTTGTATCCAAAAGTGAAACTAATTGCATAGAGAACTTATGGTCTCCTCTGTTAACACTTTCATCTTGTCAATAATGTTTTTTTCTTTCGCAGAATCTATTCTGTCTGGCCTTTGCACACTTTTTCCTAGCTACCTCCATCCTGACTCTTCACGACTCACTCTCACATGATATCAGTGTCAACACACATTTCTGGTTACTCCACAAAACAAGTTAGCTTTTGGCTGTCGTTATGTGATCATCGTAAAATAGATTTTTAGTTCAATCACTTTTTGTTATCTGTATGTACGTACAACTAAAAGGTACATGCATTCTGTTTTTATAGTTTATTGCTTGTTCTAATGGGGATATCAGATTACCTTTGAAATGGTGGCCATTTGTGACCTGAATAATCTCACAGCACTAGACTCTAGTCTGCCATCTCTGATCAGGTCATGCCTCCCACCAGTGCTAACCTGCAGAGATGCAGGGAAAAGGCCCCAGTTATCTATCCAGTTGACCAGAGGGCATTCATAGGAACCAGTGTAATCCTAATAGCACCATCCCACTGGGCACAGACATAAATTCAATGTCTATTCCACATTTGTTCAACGTCATTTCCTTGAAATTATGTGGAAACAATGTTGATTCAACCAGTGTGTGCTCAGTGGGATGTTTGCTTACAGCAATATGTGACCCAACTGTAATGCTGAAAAGGTCAACAGTGACCCTGGAACAAAGACTCTACTGTAACAAGGCTGGCAATCATCCTAATCTCAAAGAGACTGCCAGGGGGGCCACGAATCCTTGGCATTGTTGTGTTTCTTGTCTGGGTAGCTGTCTGCCATCTCGGCAGCAGCATCCAATACTTAACTCAGTGCCTTCCTTTCCCTTTTTTCTCTTCAGATGTCCCCTCAGGAAGAGGAGACACAGAGATGAGACATGCCTTCTTAAGAGACTTCCAACTGTGCAGAGGACACCATGCTGACCACAGCCAGTACATTCACTGCCGTCACCTTGTGTCACATCACTCCTCAAATGATCCACATTGAGGGACATTAGCCCAGTCAAAAAGGGGAGAGAAAAGTCACCAAACACGGTGTAGGGACGCTGACGCGATGGGCCCTGGCACTTTGACGTGGAGGAAAAGGTCGTTTTGTTCATCTCGAGTCACCACGAGGACAGGTTAGCTCAAAACATCACGGAGAAGCTGAGAGGAGAGACCAGATAGAGATAGAGGGGTTCCTTCAAGACGGGGCTTGACGGACAGGGGATCTAAACGTGGCCTTCTGGGAGCTGCGGGCGTAACCCCATCCCACGCTGGGAGGTGTACCTTTAGATCTGATGCCCAGAGTGATGAATGTTTTGATATGCACAGAGTCAAATGAGATCATGTGTGGATGTGGAATTAAAACGAACATGGAGCTATAAAGTTCAGAGGAGTGGAGAGGGGAAAAAGCGAGGCTTCACGTGCAACTGGAATTATATTAATTAACTAAGGCTAGTCTTATGGGCTGTTTGCCACTGTGTTCTGTCTTCACTATGATGAAGGGGAGGTATTCCAGTGCTTTGGATGGGGTAGAATGAATAGTGCTTAGGGCTTGGAGTGAGACACTCGAGTTTTAACATAAATCTGGGGTGCAATGGTAAGGGTATGTGTGTGTGTGTGTGTGTGTGTGTGTGTGTGTGTCTGTGTGTCTGTGTCTGTGTCTGTGTGTCTGTAGGTCGGCAGTGGAGCGTCCCAGGGGGGCCATTACCCGGCTCTCTGCTGCCTGGTGACATCCGTTTGGATGGGCGCGCCCCGGGCTAGGCTAACCCTCACAGATCCACTCTTTCCTGTAGTCAATAAAAGCCCATCACACATGCAGCTGGATCAGCCTACAAGGGACGGCTTTATTCAGAGGGGAATTTACCATTACGAGCAGGGTGTAAATTAAGACAAATAATAGCTATAATCTCCCATTGCCGGGTTCTCAAGTGTCGTAGTCCCCACTATCTCTGTCTACTGCATGTGGATCAGCGCCGACTGGGTTTTTTCTCCACACTGAGATTTGGTGTACTGTATGACGTGTCACCCCTCTCTCTCTGTGCATGTCCCAAACACGTTCCATGTAGCGGTGATAGACCCGGATTGCTCCATGGCTCATTTAAGGTAATTCTGTGAGAATTGGACCTGAATAAGCTTTTATCTCTCTTGTAGAGGCTCTCTGCAGTGCAGCCATGTTGTCATGTCCACGCACACACACCTTCTTTAGTTACATACTCAGATGGGTTTTCACACCCTGGTTGAGGGGATGACACGTAACTGGTGTGAAGATATTTTGGGCAGGAAGGGTTTGAGAGGGGACCAATGTTCAAAGCACTTCTCCAAGGAACAAGGGGAAAAGGTTTTGAATAGGTTTCTCAGCTATCCTCACTGTACTAGCCCACGTCAAAACCCAAACATATTTTTGTATATTTCTTCATGTTTTTGCTTCTGAGTCATATTAATAAATAATAATGACTCACAACATAATACCATCATTATCTTATCACATAAAAAAAAAGGTTTCTATAAAACTAGGCTTTTGTAATATGCCAGTTAAAGGGTGACTTGCGCTGCCTGATTTGGCCTTGTTTTTCACTACTGCTTATTTAAAGGAAAATTCCATTAATGAGCATTTTGATATTTGTTTCATTAGTCCATTGTTCATATAGTCCCAAAATGTTTTGAATATCAGCAATTGCGTTGTCTAGAGATATATATATATGGTATGATGCATTTCCCATCACATGATGCTGCGTTTTGCATTAGGAAATGCTAGCGGCCTTTAGGAAATGCTAGCAGCCTTTAGGAAATCCTAACAGCCTTTAGGAAATGCTAGCGGTCATGACTACATGGTAAATGAGAGTTGTGTTGGGTGTGGTTTGATGTGGGAGTTTCTTGGGTGTGTCTTTAACATTCAATCACAACAAACAAGGGCAGTAGTGAGTACATCTCAAGATGGTCAACTAATTCAGTTATATGTTTAGGCTAAAGCCTGCACGAACAAGAGGAATACCTATGTAAGAATGCTGTTCATTGACTACACCTCAGCCTTCAACACCACAGTACCTTCCAAGCTCATCATTAAACTCGGGGCCCTGGGTCTGAACCCTGCCCTGTGCAACTAGGTCCTGGACTTCCTGACGGGACGCCCCCAGGTGGTGAACGTAGGCAACAACACCTCCACTTTGCTGATCCTCAACACAGGGGCCCCACAAGACTGTGTGGCCACGCACGCCTCCAACTCAATCATCAAGTTTGCAGACGACACAACAGTGGTAGGCCTGATTACCAACATCAACGAGACAGCCTACGGGGAGGAGGTAAGGGCCCTAGCGGAGTGGTGCTAGGAAAATAACTTCTCCCTCAACACCAACAAAACGAAGGAGCTGATCGTGGACTTCAGGAGACAGCAGAGGGAGCATGCCCCCATCCACATTGACGGGGCCGCAGTTGAGAAGGTGAAAAGCTGCAAGTTCCTCAGTGTACACATCACTGATAATCTGAAATTGTCCACCCACACAAACAGTATGGTGAAGAAGGTGCAAAAGTGCCTCTTCAATCTAAGGATGCTGAAAAAATGTGGCTTTGCCCCTAAGACCCCCAAACTTTTATAGATGCACCTTTGAGAGCATCTTGTCAGACTGTATCACCGCCTGATACGGCAACTGCACCGTCCGCAACAGCAGGGCTCTCCAGAGGGTGGTCAGCCCAACGCATCACCGGGAGCACACTGTCTGCCCTTTAGGACATCTACAGCACCTGGTATCACAGAAAGCCCAAGATCATCAAGGACCTCAGCCACCCGAGCCACGGCCTGTTCATCCCGCTATCATCCAGAAGGCGAGTTCAGTACAGGTGCATCAAAGCTGGGATCAAGAGACTGAAAAACAGACGTCACTAGTAGGGCTGTGGCGGTCATTAAATTTTGTCAACCGGTGATTGTCAAGTAAATAACTGGCTGTCTCATGGTAATTGACCGTTAATTAACATAAACACATAAACACATCTCCTGGCTTCCACACATAGCCTACAAGCAACTGATGCAGACCTTTGGAACATCTACATTTTAAAAAGTCTAATAAATCCATGTAATGTAGCCTACACCTTCACAATGCATCCATAATTTATTTTAGACAGGTCTAAAGAAGCATGATATGAAGTAAATGTAGTCAATTTCAGAAAAACAGAAAAGCAGGCTCTGAGTATTAGGCCCTGATCTGGCTATGCCATGTGGCTGTGGGCTACACTAGTTAATTTCGCAGACAATATTTGCTTAGAATTCCATGGCATTATTTTATATTATTTTATAGTATGAAAAATACAATCGAATATAGCTGAATAAAATAGAAAGGACATTTTCTCCAAATGATTTGCACATGTGACTATTCTGTGTTGAGAGGTTAACAAAGAAAAAGGTCCTCCTATATGCTTCATTTAGAGGTATGTATGCAGCTTTAGTTGTGATACCAATGTTGGGCTATGTGTTTAGATTATAGATTGTAAGGCTGCATGGTGAGACTCTAATGATTATTTGAAGAAAGTCACATTAAAGGCATGAGCTCTGCTTTGTTTATTTGCACAGGCTACACACACTTCATCAGTCTCTCATTCCCAATTTGACATGCACTTGATAATGCCTCGGATTTCCCGGTGGCATCCCCTTTATGTGGCCATCATGCCCCCTAAAAGAATCCATGCCTGTTGCGGCCAGTACCTGTTGTGCCCTGGGGCTGAATAAAATAAATATAATTATCTTCTCCTGGTATCATGTTTCAGGAGAAGACCCAGATGCAAACCGTGTCGAAGTAACAAAAGCTTATTACTAGAACAGGGGGCAGGCAAAACGACAGGTCAAGGGCAGGCAAAGGTCAGTAATCCAGATTAGAGTCCATAAGGTACAGAACAGCCGGCAGTCTCTGGGTCAGGACAGGCAGAGGTCAATAATCTAGGGTGGTGTGACAAGGTACAGAGTGGCAGGCAGGCTCGGGGTTAGGGCAGGAAGAATGGTCAAAACCGGGTAAACTAGACAACAGGAACTAGAAAAAGGCAGGAGCAAGGGGGAAAATGCTGGTAGGCTTGACAAATAAAATGAACTGGCAACAGACAAACAGAGAACACAGATATAAATACACTGGGGATAATGGGGAAGATGGGTGACACCTGGAGGGTGGTGTAGACAGGCACAAAGACAGGTGAAACAGATCAGGGTATGACACCCGGCTGCTCTCTCCGAAGCACCTCTCACATGGCTCTCTCAAATATCTCAATTCTTATTAGCCAATGCCTGTTACGTGATTGGGTCCTTCTCACAGGCTACAAGTTAAGACAGACACATTGGAGACGCAGCTGCACTTGTCCTTATCGAATTCTAAGGTGCATATTTTTGGAAGAATTTTCCACATTTACTATGTCAAACTACTATCCCCATAGTATAAAAGTTGACCTGTTGATCTCAAATTAATACAACCTCTAACATAAAAAAAATCCCATCTCTAGAGCTCTGTCAGTGTGAACATCGGGATCTTGTTCAACTCCCTGACCAAGGCCCTTCTCCCCCGATTGCTCAGTTTGGCCAGGTTGCCAGCTCTAGGAAGAGTCTTAGTAGTTTCAGTCTGCTGCCATTTAAGAATGATGGAGTTCACTGTGTTCTTGGGGACCTTCAATTCTGCAGAAATGTTTTGGTACCCTTCCCTAGATCTTTGCCTCGACACAATCCTGTCTCGGAGCTCTACAGACAATTCCTTCAATCTCATGGCTTGATTCTTGCTCTGACCTGTGCTGTCAACTGTTAGACCTGATATAGACAGGTGTATGCCTTTCCAAATCATGTCCAAATACTTGAATCTACCATAGATGGACTCCAATCAATTTGCAAAAACATCTCAAGGCTGGTCAATGGAAACAGGATGCATCTGAGCTCAATTTTGAGCCTTATAGCAAAGGGTCTGAGTACTTATGTAAAGAAGGTGTGTCTGTTTTTATGTTTAATAAACCTGCAAAAATGTCTAAAAATTTGTTTTCGCTTTTTCATTATGGGGTATTGTGTGCAGATTGATGAGGGAAAAAAGGACATCAACCACCCGAGCCACGGCCTGTTCACCCCGCTACCATCCAGAAGGCGAGGTCCGTACAGCATCAAAGCTGGGACCAAGAGACGGAGAGACTGAAAAACAGCTTCTATCTCAAGGCCATCTGACTGTTAAATAGCCATCACTAACTGGCTACAACCCAGTTACTCAAACCTACATCTTATAGGCTGCTGCCCTATATGCATAGACACGGAATCACTGGTCATTTAAATAACAGAACACAAGTCACTTTAATAATGCTTACATAGTGCTTTACTCATTTCAGATGTATATACTGTATTCTATTCTACAGTATTTTAGTCAAAGCCACTCAACACTCAACGTAATATTTATATATTTCTTAATTATATATATTATATATACAATGTGATTTGAGTTTGATTTGACCTAGCTAGCATAGCTTGGCGATAGCTTTAGCTGGCTGTCCTATCAAACAGATATATCCTATCGATGTGCTTATGAAGACAGCATGCCTACACTTCACTTAACAAATCAAGTCTCCAGTGGGTGATGAAGTCCCTTCCTTGAAGTCCCTTCCATCTATGTGTTAGAGGTAGCGGACATGTGCAGTCAGGTGCCAGGAGGGATGGAGTGCAAGACACTCCATCCTGGATATGACAGAGTTTGCCTCATTTGTCCAACTGTCAGAGTTCAATAACTACAGGCAGGTGTGAGACGCAGGAGGATGCCACTTTTCTCATACTGAGTAGCCTACAGAGTGATATGAGAAGAACGCAATTGCTGAACTTGTGTAGATATCCTGTGTTTTGACAACTTTCAAGTGTAACAGCTCCATGTAGAATAAACCATCTTTCACATAATACTGTAGAAGCAGTGTTCTGCTAATAAAGCAATGTGCAAATATTACACTTGTCCTTCATCTTTTATAGACCTTTTTTCCAGTTCACGACACACTGACGTCACACACAGGTGCACGCAACTCTTGGCGGCAGTGAGGGGGGGGTTACAATAATGTTTGACTCTTGCTTGAACATTCGCTAAGATTATATTTGGTTGTGATCTTTGCAAAATAACTAGTTTGGATGCGGCATTTGTTAGCTAGAATGCTGAAGCTCATTGACATAAGCTGTGCAAAAGCTTGCCAAATAGCCATTTTACTCGTTGAATTTGAAGTGTTTTTTAAACATAATACAGTTGAATATCGATGATAACACAAACATTATATTAAACAGGGCATTCATACGAGCCTTAAACTCCAATTATAATCCAAAGTAGTGTGAAATGCACTCATAAGCAACATGTAAATAGAGGCCTTTTTTTGCTGGCGTTCTATAAGAACACCCCCTTGTTCTGCCACCAACTTGCATGCATCGACCTCTTGTGGCAATGTTTGTAAACACAGAAAGGGGTCGATTGTCATTCACAGCTGATACAGATATTGTACCTATCAACATTTTGTCTGGTGGTGCTTGGGCTACCTTACCAAACATGTCAGTCGTCATACCTTCCTGTGTTGTGTCCCATATTGATTGTGGCATCATTATTTGGGGCTCCCGAGTGGTGCAGTGATGTAAGACACTGCATCTCAGTGCAAGAGGCATCACTACAGTACCTGGTTCGAATCCAGGCTGCTTCACTCCTGGCTGTGATTGGGTTCCCCATAGGGCGGCACACAATTAGCTCAGCATCGTCCGGGGTAGGCTGTCATTGTAAATAAGAACTTGTTCTTAACTGTCTTGCCCCTTTAAATAAATAAAAAATATATATTTCACAGAGTCAAATGCATGTACAGTACATGTAAATGTATTTGGTGAATACAGATTATTCTGATTATGATATTAATACACACTATGTCCTTTCTTATTAGTAATCACCTTTTGTCTCTTCTGAGGTGTTTGACAGTGCCAGTAGATCAGCTCCAGGCCCCTCTCGTCACAGATACTGGTCATGAAGGAGCCTGACTTACAAATCCGACCAAGCTCCTATCACAGAGAAAAAGAGGGCGAGAGAGAAAGGCAATCACCATACAGCCATGGAAGCGAACAGTAAATGCACAGTTGAACATAGTAGGTCAGAGGTTATGATTCACCGCTAATTCACAAGGGACATGTGCCAGCATGGCACATACTGTTTGACATTGCTACTCCTGGCCCAGGAGTAGTCCATTGTGGCACCATGGATGGGGGGCACCTCCTCACAACATACAATACACACACATACGCAGCACTGATCACATTATCAATGGTGGTTATGCCCTTCATTACTCTGGAACCGGACTGGTGTTTAGCCACTGCCTCCTTATCTGGTGATCTGTCATCATTCTTTTTGGCCTAGAAAATACACATTCATTTTGTTGCTTGTTGGCGTCTTTTTGGGGGGGTTAGCTGTAGCCCTCAAATGCTAGATCGATAGGTTGCTTAATGATTTAGCAGGGATGGTGGGATCGTCACTAGTTACCACAGCCACAAAGTTCTAAACCCTAACTATTTCTTCAATTTATCTTCTTTTTGTAACAGTATTTTTATTGGAATTTCACAATTTTCACCCATATTAAGAGATACAACAACAGAGACAAAGCACACAGAACAAAAACAAGAAAAACAGCACCCACTTACACATATCTACGTGCATATATATACACATACATACACACACATACATATACCCATGCATATACACACACATACATACATGCACGCACACACACACATATACACACCCACACATACGTATACCATTTTCCTCTTCCCGCTCGGTGCTTCTCTCACCCCATCACCATCATTGCGTCTCTCAATACATACATTTTAAACACACTTACAAACAGAAATTAAACAAAAAAGCTCAGTTTAAACCAAGAGGTTAGGTTCCACACATGGAACGTACAGTGTAGTTCTGAAATACATAGATCCCCGCCATTCTAAGAGAATCCTTGCAGCATAATAGCTGATACCTCAGGTTCTAGGTAATTTAGATAAGGTTCCCATACTTTGTAGAACTGGTCTGTTTTAGAATGCAATGTACATGTCAGATATTCCAGAGGCACCCATTCAAATAGTATCTTATGCCAATCTTTAATAGAAGGAACCTTATCACTAATCCACTGTAAAATGATGTTTTTCCTCGCTGCGAAGGTAAGGATGTTGTAAAGCCTCCTTTTACCGACAGAAGTAACATGCCTACTAGGGAGACCTAACAGTAAAGAAACTGGGTCCAATTCTAGATCAACCCCTAGGATCTTTTCAATTTCTTGCAGAACACCAGACCAGTATCTTTGTATTTTGGTACATGACCATAAACAATGTGTTAGGGTGCCTGTATCAGTTTTGCATTTAAGACACTGAGGGGAAGAGGAAGTGGGGCTAAAAGCATGTCTGCGATTTGGGGATATATGCAATCTGTGTATTATTCTTAATTGGATTGCTCTAGTACGGTTACATATAGATATTGTTTTTGCATATCTCCAAATGTCCTCCCACATCTCTTCGTCAATAGTAACAGACAATTCTTTCTCCCACACTTGTTTCACCCTCTGTGTGTTGACAGCAGAAAAGGACCTTAAAGTATCATAAAACAGACTTACAGACATTTTCCTTTGTGGGAAAAAAAGCATTCTTTCAATGATAGACACATCAGGGTTACCAATTAAGGTGGTGCTCTTCAGAATATAATGTCTTACTTGTAGGAAGCGGAAAAAGTCCTGCTTTGGGAGTCGATATTTCTCGACCATCTGCTCAAATGACAACAAAATCTTATCAGCAAATAAGTCATTTAGCCTGCATATGCCCTTATTAAGCCATAAATTAAAGCCAGCATCCAGCAATCCTGGACTGAAATCTGGGTTGTTAAGAATTGGGGTAAGAGCAGAGGTTAGTTTGGACCTTCCCAGGAAGCGTTGAACTGACCTCCATACTTTGAGTGTGTTAAGTGTAACGAGATTATTGCAGTGATCTTCTACAGACTTGAAACTTCTGAAAAATAAAAGATCCTGTAAGGGGTATTTTGAAAGAGAAGTCTCAATGTCTAACCAAATAGAGGAGTCATCATTTGTGATCCAGTCAGAAATATAACAAAGGTGGGCACACCATTGATAGAACCTAATATTGGGCAGGTCCAAGCCGCCCATAGAACTTGGCAGCTGCAATATTGCCATCTTAAGTCTTGGCTTGCGTTTACTCCATATAAAGGAACTTAGCCATCCATTTACATCCTTTATTACCTTATTGGAGAGTAATACTGGGATCATTTGGATTGGGTAAAGTACTCTAGGTAAAATGTTCATTTTCAAGAGGGATATTCTACCCAACCAAGAAATCGGGAGAGAGTTCCAGCGCTCCAGATCCTGTCTTACTTATTGTATCAAACAAGGGAACAAAATTGGCTTTGTACATTAGCTGGAATTTAGGAGTTACAAATATACCCAGATACATGAAACCTGAGGGAGACCATTTAAAAGGGAAGGGGGGAGAAGTATTAGGTACAGAGTGTAGGCTACCAAGTGGCATAGCCTCTGACTTAGTAAGGTTAATCTTGTAGCCTGAGAATTCGCTGAATAATTCAATAATATTAATAAGAGATGTAATTGAAGTCTCGGGACTAGAGATGAATATCAGGACATCATCAGCATACAAGCTTATTTTATGGTGAACATCACCAATGAGCAGCCCCTGTATAGCAGGCGTTACCCTGATAGCCTCGGCCAGTGGTTCCATAATGAGTGCAAAGAGGAGGGGGGATAAAGGACAGCCCTGTCTGGTACCTCTGTGTATAGAGAAGCTATTTGACCGTAGCCCATTAGTAAGGACAGCAGCCTGAGGATCATCATATAAAACTTTCACCCATTTTATAAAGTTGTCCCCCAGACCAAATTTATTTAGAGCAAATAATAGGTAAGACCACTCCACACGATCAAATGCTTTCTCAGCATCTAGGGAGAGCACAAGACCATCCACAGCACTTTGTTGGTAGGCTTGAATTACATTAAGAAGCCGCCTGACGTTGTTGCATGACTTACGGCCCCTAATGAAGCCAGTTTGGTCTCCTTTCACAATTAGTGGCAGTGAGTCCTCTAATCTTGTGGCTAGAATTTTAGAAAGCAATTTTCTATCCACATTCAGAAGGGAAATTGGTCTGTACGAGGAACAAGACTCTGGACATTTTCCCTTTTTGAGAATAAGTGAAATGTTGGCTTCTCTCAGCGTTTGAGGGAGTTGGTCATTTGAAAATGAGTGGTTAAACATATCACGCAATGGCTCAAGGATCAGGCCATGGAACTCTTTATAGAACTCACTACAAAACCCGTCTGGTCCTGGGGCCTTACCATTTTGCAGATTCTTAATTGCGAACATTATCTGTTCCTTGGTAATAGGGGCATTAAGGAGGGACCTCTGCTCTTCGGAGATAGTAGGGAGCTCAATCTTACAAAAGAAGTTCTCCATTAATTTGGGTGCATCCTTTGGCAGTTCTGAGGCATAAAGGTTTGTATAAAATTTCTTAAATTAGTCACTTATCAATTTATTTTCATATAAATGATTACCATCAGAATCAGTAATAGTAGCAATTGACTGAGTCAGCCCTCTTTTTAGCTAGGTATGCCAAGTACTTTCCTTGCTTATCGCCATGTTCATATAGCTTTTGCCTGACAAATCTCGTTTTCTTTTCAGCGTCCTGTGTTAGGAGAGAGTCTAATGTTGATCTAATGACTGATATTTCCTTTAATAGGGCAGGAGTGGGCGCTTTAATGTAGTCCTCCTCTTTAGTTCCTAATTCACCCTCTAACATTTTTTGCTTTTCCCGCTTTTTCCGTCTCTTAGTAGCTGTGTATGACATAATCAGACCCCTGGCATACGCTTTACAGGTCTCCCAAAGGAGCGAGGGGTTATCTGTTGATTGAGAGTTAATAGAGAAAAATGCTTTAAACTCTGTTATAAAATATGATGTGAATGTATGGTCTTTAAGAATGGTTGTGTTCAACCTCCAATGTCTTGACCGATTGAATGCCCCGTTGAGTTTTATGTCCAGGATCACCTCAGCATGATGAGATATGACTATGCTTCCTATCCTAGCGGATAAAACAGACTGCAAAGACGTCTTGGGCATAAAAAAATAATCTATTCTAGTCTGACATCCATGAGGTGCAGAGAAAAAAAGTGAACTCTCTGTTGGAGGGATGAAAAGCTCTCCAGACATCCGCATACCCCAGATCATCACAAATAACTTTAAGTGACTTAGCTTGAGGAGAGAGTGAAGCTATACCACTGGGAAACTTATCATTAAGGGGGTTCAACAAGCAGTTAAAATCTCCTCCAACCACTGCAGTGTCTGAGTTTAATTCTGAGAAGTCTAGAAATGCCTTGGTGAGGAAATCAGGGGGGTGAGCAGGGGGGAAGTAAATATTCATTATGGAAATGTTCTGCCCTTATAAAGTACCATTAATTATAACAAAGCGACCAAATTTATCTTTCATACAATTCAAGACCTTAATGGTAAGTTCTTTTTCACCAGAATTGCTACACCTCTACTTCTGGATGTAAATGATGAGAAAAACACTTGACCAAACCCTCCTTGTTGTAACTTCAGGTGCTCCTTATCATCCAAATGAGTTTCTTGCAACAGGGCAATATCAATATTTTCTTTTTTCAAAAAAGACAGTACTTTCTTCCTTTTAATGGGGTTATGGCTCCCTCTAATGTTCCACGTACATACACGCAGTCTGTTATCTGCCATTGTATCTTGACCATTCAATATCCAGACTGGATCCTACTGTAAAAGTGGGGTGGTACCTTTTTCCATGTGTTGAACTCTCCTCTGTCTCACTGAGCATAAACAAAAAATATGAACCCTGAACTCGAACTATACTAAACCCAAAAATTAAACATGTAAAGATCCAAAAGGGGGTTTTCCCACTAGCTAACATGCAGGGGATTTCAACTCTCCAATGTAGACTCTTAAGTCCGCATTGCCGCTCAATAGCCTCATCCTTTACATATATGGAAAAGAAAATCAATAGAAGAAGATTGAGGCTCTTCCACCTAAAACCAAGCCTGGGCACCAATATGGATTCACACATATCTCAGCCTGAGCTATAGCGGCTATTACTTTAGCAAGAAAAATAATAAAGATACAAATATTACTGAGCCGGAGTACGTGAGGACTCACACCACTGTTTCATGATCAGATTCAACCAAAAATAAACAAAGTTATTCAATGCTGTTGAGGTGCAGCTTAAAGTTATTTACCCGAGAGAGTGAATAAACGCAGCAGCCTCTTCAGGTGTGTAGAGCTTTTTAGGTGATCCGTTGACCATAATCTTCAATGTGGCCGGGTACAACAGTGCGTAGTCCGTCTTCATTCTCCTGAGTCGAGCCTTCGCCTCATCAAACGCTTTGCGTCTTCTTACGACCGCTGTGGAATAATCATTGAAGAATGAGACCTTTGGACCTTTATGTTGACTACCATCAGAGCCGATGTTTCTAGCCGCATCCATGACGCGCTGCTTGTCGGTGAAGTTGTGGAACATTTGAAGTTGTGGGACTTTATAACCACCGGCCGTGGGCGCTGATTGGGACCGGGTATCGGTGCTTGAGAGCGATGGGCTCTGTCCAGCTTCACACGACCAGCCTTAGTGTCCATTTGTAGGTAGCCAGGGATCCATTCCTCAAAGAATTTTACTGAACGTGTCCCTTCAGAATTTTCCGGGAGTCCCACAACACGAATATTGCATCTGCGTCCTCGATTATCCAAGTCGTCAATGTGCTCCGCCATTTCGCGCACCTGTTTCTCAAGTGCTTTTATCTTAGCGTCCATAGATGTAGTTGAAGTTTCCACTGCAGCAATTCTTCCTTCCGCCTCAACAACACGTTTCACAACGCTCTGTATTTCAGCTGAATGGCCTGCTATTGCTTCCAAGACCGTTCTTATCTTAGCATCGATCACTTTAGTAATGTTATCAGTCACCTTTTGAATCACCAGGTCCATTGTGCCTGGATCCGCAATGGTGTTAGCTTCGCTAACGTTAGCTAGCTCCTCATGCACATCCACAGGGGTGGTGGTTTTGGTCGACTTCTTAGTAGTTCTATTGGGCATGTTGTCGGAGATTTTTGCGAAATAGTCGTCAAGACTCATTATATGGTAACTTATTTAGCCAATTCTACCACTTTTTCAAGCTAGGAGATTAATGTAAGAATATAAATTTACGAATGCCACGAGAGCTCGCTGAAACACCGTGTTCTCTCTACGGCGCCATTTTGTCCCCTCAATTTATCTTCTTAAAGTCTGATTTTATACCTAACCTTACCCCTAACCTTAACCTTAAACCTAACCTTACACCTAACCTCACACGGCTAACCTTAAGCCTAACCATAACCTTAAAAGGAAGACCAAAAAGCAAATTTATGTGTCATGAATTGTTACGATATAGCAATTGTTTTTTATAATCTTTCCCAATATTTACTTTGTGACTGTGCTATCTAGTTGAAACCCTTACAGTGGATCAGGCAGTTCAAGTTGAAACCTTATTGAAAGCAAGGTGGCAACATGCAATTAGGTTAGTATTGTGGAGTAACTACAATGTTGTTGATCCATCCTCAGTTTTTCTCCTATCACAGCCATTCAACTCGGTTTTCTTCGGGAAGGACGGCTGTACCTTTGTAGTGACCGTGTGTTTTGACACACCATCCAAAGTGTAATTAATAACTCCACCATGCCCAAAGGTATATTCAATGACTGATTTTTATTTTTTTAACCAATCTACCAATAGGTCCCCTTCCTTGCGAAGCATTGGAAAACCTTGCTGGTTTTAGTGGTTGAATCAGTGTTTGAAACTCACTGCTCAGCTGAAGGACCTCACAGATAATTGCATGTGTGGGGTACAGAGATGAGGTAGTCATTCAAAAATCATGTTAATCATATCCATGTAACTTATTACGTGACTCGTTAAACCCATTTTTACTCCTTAACTTATTTAGACTTGCCATGTAAAAGGGGTTATTGACTTATTGACTTATTGACTTGAGACATTTCAACTTTTCATTTTTTATTAATTTGTAAACATTTCTATAAAAATAATTACGCTTTATGGGGTATAATGGGGTATTGTGTGCTAGGGCTAAGTGATTTGGCCAAAATATCATATCAAGCAATTTTTAAAAAATTGACGGTATGACAGTATTTGACAGTATTTTATGTTTCTGAAGTTCAAAATGTGCTTTATGAATAGTGTTTGACCCTAGGGTGACAACACATACAGTACCAGTCAAAAGTTTGGACACACCTACTCATTCAAGGGTTTTTCTACATTGTAGAATAATAGTGAAGACATCAAAACTATGAAATAACACACGTGGAATCATGTAGTAACCAAAACAGTGTTAAACAAATCAAAATAAATTTTAGATTTTAGATTCTTCAAAGTAGCCACCCTTTGCCTTGATGACCACTTTGCACACTCTTGGCATTCTCTCAACCAGCTGAGGTAGTAAAAACCCAAACCGGTTCATGTATCAATACCGGTATGTCGAAAAAATACGGTATGCCACACAGCCCTATTGTGTGTAGGCCAGTGACACAAAATCTAAATTGAATATATTTTAAATTCAGGCTGTAAAAACAACAAAGTGTGGCATTAGTGAATTCTTTCTGAAGGCACTGTAGGTATTTCTCTTGTCCAGGTAGAATAGGGCAGTGTGCAGTGCAATGGCAATTTGGTCGTCCGTGGATCTGTTGGGGCGGTATGCAAATTGTAGTGGTCTAGGGTGTCTGTTAAGGTGGAGGTGATATGATCCTTAACTAGCCTCTCAAAGAACGTCATTATGACTAAAGTGTGTGCTACAGGGCAATAGTCATTTAGTTAAGTTACCTTCGCACACAGTCCTCGCGCCATTTATCCACGTTTTTTGGTTTGGATAAATTCTAATCATCACATTGGGAATAGCATCCTTTAAGGACTTCCTGATGAACCGAATCACCAAGTCAGTGTATACGTAGATACTATTCTCAGGGCTGACCCGGAACAATTCCCAGTCCACGTGATCAAAACAATCTAAGTATAGATTCCAAATGGTCATACCAATGTTGAACAGTCCTTACCATGGGTGCTTCTTGCTTAAGTTTCTGCTTATATATGGGGAGGAGCAGAATGGAGGCATGATCTGATTTGCCAAAGGGCGGGCGAGAGAGGGCCTTGTAGCCATCTCGGAAGGGAGAGCAGCAATGATCCAGAGTCTTCGATGTGTGTGTGTAGCAGAGGAGATTTGTTGATCAAATTTCAGTCGTGTTTTCCTCAGATTTCCTTTATTAAAGTCCCCAGCTACAATAAATGCGGCCTCATGATATGTGGTTTCTAGTTTGCACAGTCCAGTGTAGTTCCTTGAAAACTGTTGCAGTGTCTGGAGGTAATGAGTTCCGGCATTTGATGGTGAGGTATTTCAGATCGGGAAAACAAAAGGGCTTGAGTTCCTGTACGTTACCACAATCACATAATGAAACATACCCCTTCACATTTATTTTTCCTGGAGAGATCGTCCACGCAATGGACAGCAAACCCTGCTGGCTGAATGGATGAGGAAAATATATCCGGAGACAGCCATGATTCTGTAAAACAGAGTATGTTATAGTCCCTGATGTCTCTCTGGAAGGAGATCCTTGCCCTGAACATGTCTACTTTATTGCCCAGGGACGGAATGTTAGTGAGTAAGCATGGGATGGTATGCACACATCCTGAGTCTGACTAGGGTTCCACTTCCTCTTCCTCTTCTCTGGCGTTGTAGTTTTAGTTCAAGCCTTGGAATTAATGGAGCTGCATCTGGAAGTTCAAACAGAGGATCCAGGTCAGGGAAATCACATTTCTGGTGCGTGACCGCCAATCTAATATCCAAAGTCATTTTCATCTGTAGGTAATAATATCCAGAAGATACGTCATTAGAGAGCGCAATAGAACACTGTACTGTCTACACTCAGTTTGTTGTTAACTTCTTGATGTACCCATCCCATTAGCGAGATCATTTTTGTCAACATCCGCTGAATTGCAGAGAGCCAAATTCAAATTAAATTACTAAAAATATTACATTTTCATGAAATCACAAGTGCAATATAGCAAAACACAATTTAGCTTGTTGTTAATCCACCTGGCGTGTCAGATTTCAATAAAGCTTTTCGGTGAAAGCATACCAAGCGTTTATGTAAAGACATCTCTCTCAGTAGACACAATTTTACAAACAGCTAGCAGCCAAGTAGATTGGTCAAGTCAGAAAAGCTTGGTCTCAATGACAAATTTACAAGGGAGAGAAACAAATGTCGTAAGAGACTGTATCCGGTACAAAGGCAACAAAGGGAGAAGGGTGAGCTTGCCTTTCTCATTGTGGACAAACTCTTTATAGATGGACAGCTATTCCAAGACAGCTCCATAACACCATGGCTGTACTCAATTCTTCAGGGACTTCAGGTTATGAAAAGGAGAAATATCTGAACATTATGAAGTGGATATGAACACACACGTATTCAATTACATGCTTGCTTACACATACGGACTTATACATAGACACAAACACCTGATCTCGCTCTCTTCTCTCACTCTCTCTCTTTTCTCTTCTCTTCTCCCCCTCTCTCTATTGTTGAGAACTGTTTTATCATTTATGTTAATTGTTTGTCTATCTTTTTCATGAATTTGTCTACAAGTTGATATATGTTTACAACAATTGGGGAATAATAAGATATTGTACAGAATACACTTGTACATTAGTGAAGCCGTCTCTAGAGTAATGCAAGGTCTCTTTCAGGATCATGTGAGATGTCAATTGCTATGGAAAGGCTGGGATGTGTTTTTCAATGATGTTAAAGGTAATTATGATGCAACTATGACTGTGATACGATATGGATTACAATTATCATCATGAATAGTAAGGCTATATGCACTACATGTTACACACATAGACACTAAACCATGCAAATTGTCGGAGTTATTATTTATTTGGACATCACACATTATAGTCTTACTCTTATACAGGCTCTTGCTAAATCACATCCAATAACATACACATCAACCTACTCAGATTTACTACACACATAATATCTTGTCTCAATTTTCTAACATCTGTGTCATAGGCTCACAGGCAATAAGGCAAGGGAATAAAACAAATATTCCTCGAACCTATTTCTTCAATTCTAAATATCAGACATTTGAATGCTCTAGATTTGACCATCATAATGCCTCTGATGGCAGTAACTTTACAAGCACTAATTATGGTCAATTTAGAAAGAGAATAGTATCTAGTTATGGTAAGAGGTAAAATAAGTCAATCCAGTTATAATTGTAACGGTTTAGTAGATTATAAAAAAGAAGATCAGTCTTTACATGGCTAAAAGAAAAGGAATGTAACATGTACTGTTTACAGGAAACCCTTAGATTAAGTTGCGTGGAAAAAAGGAATGGGGTGGTGAAATAATTTTCTGTCTTGGACAAAGGAACTCAAAAGACAATGATATTAACTAACAAAAATGTTGATCTGAATGTGCAAATAGTCAGGAATGATTCGCAAGGAAGGTGGATCCTTTTGAATATGAAGGGTGGAAGAAAAGGAGATTTGGCTCAATAATCTATATGCTCCAAATCACGATGACCCATACTTCTTCAAAAACATTTACAGGCAACAAATGAACTTACAGGCAACAAATGATTAAATCATTATGGTAGGAGACTATAACACAGTGTTAAGTACCTCAATGGACCGTAAAGATAATCCCTCTACAAACTTTAATCACCGTGCCCTTAAGGAAATCACAAATATTATGGACACATTGGAAATGGATATTTGGAGACTAAAAAACCCAGACCTAGTGAGGTATACATGGAGGAGACTTAATCAAGCTAGTTGTCTTGACTACTTTCTTGTCTCTTTCTCTCTTGCATCAAAGGTTAAAAAAGTTTTAATAGGAGACACGATCGGATCATCATCTAATTGGCCTTCACATAACTCTTATAGATTTTTCACATGGACGGGGTTATTGGAAATTTAATCAAAGTTTACTGGAGGACAACTTATTTTTAACTAAGACAAAATAATTTATAACTGAATTTTTCCAGTATAATATAGGTTCAGCAAATCCCCTTATTGTTTGGGATACCTTTAAATGTACCTTCAGAGGTCATTCAAGTCAATATTCATCCATAATAAAAAGGCAGTTTCTGGCTAGAGAAACAAGACTAACAAGGGAAATCCATGAACTAATAGTACAGGTAGATAATAATAAAAACGACACTACAGAGATACAAAATAAGGTAGAGGAAAGACAAAAAGAACTTGAGGAACTTATTCAAGAATGATCAAATGTATTCTATTACAAATATAAAGCAAACTGGATGGAATATGGAGAGTAATGCACAGGATTCTTCCTGAATCTCTAGTACAGGAACGCTAACAAAAATAATTTGCAGAAACTCGTTACTGAAGGAGTCATCTATGATTCTCCAAATTATATTTTAAAAGAGGAAGCTAATTATTTTAGGCAGATGTTCTCTTTTCTGTCTCATTCTCTCCCACTGAATGAAGATTACGGTAAGGAATTATTTCCAAATAATATAAAAGCGGAAGATTTACAAATGTATAGAAAAAAGATCAGTGCGAATGCCAAATTACGGAAGAATAACTTTTTGAAGCTATTAAGTCCTTTCAGTCTGGATAAACCCCAGGGCTTGAAGCCTTTTTTTATATACTTAAAGCTCCATTGATAGATTGCGAAATGCAAAAATGCATAGCACTCAGAATTAAAATGGTTTTTACCAGGTATTGTTCATCCAGATCTGACAGGTTTTTTACATGGACTATACATTGGAGATAATATACGACAACTACTAGAAATAATAGAACATCATTCAACATCTAAGAAGCCAGGCCTGGTATTTATAGCAGATTTTGAAGGTTTTTGATAAAGTAAGACAGGATTTTATTTATAAATGCCTGGATTTTTTCAATTTCGTTATTTCTCTTATAAAATGGGTAAAATTTATGTATAGCAACCCCAGGTGTTAAATAGTAAATAACGGCTACTTCTCAGAGAGTTTTGAATTGTCAAGAGTAGTTAAACAAGAGTGTCCGCTGTCACCATATCTATTCGTTATGGCCATCGAAATGCTAGCTATTAAAAACAAAGGTGTCCATGTATGCCGATGACTCAAGTTTTATATTAAGTCTGTAAGCTAGAACCCTGCAATGTCTCATTGAAGATCTAGATAACTTTTCTGTACAGTCTGGACTAAACCTAATTATGATAAGTGTACAATATTATGTATTGGATCTTTAAAAAACTTTTACATTACCCTGCAGTTTACCTAGAAGATGAGCTGATGGTGAAGTAGACATACTTGGTATTCATATCACAAAATATATAAATAAGCTCTCCATAATGAATTTCAATAGAAAACTTGTAAAAATAGACAAGATCCTGCAACCATTGAGAGGTAAATACCTGTATATTTAAGGAAAATTGCCCTAATTAACTCCTTAGTCATATCTCAGTTTACTCACTTACTTATGGTGCTGTCTACTCCTGATGATTCATTTTTCAAATAATTTGAGCAACAAATATATTGCTTTATCTGGGACGCTAAACCAGACAAGATAAAATGTGCCTATCTATATAATGAATATGAATTTGGTGGGTTGAGATTATTACATTTAAAAACACTAAACCTCTCTCTAAATGCTTAATTTATTCAAACGTTTTAATTGAACCCTAAGTGGTTCTCAAGTAGATTAATAAGAAAAGCTCCTCTAATTTAAAAATGGCCTTTTTGCCTTTGTGCAGATTGCCATGTCTCATTTTTGATTAATTGAAAATTATACTTTTTTCAAATGATCTCTCTTTTTCAAACAAGCATTGCAGAGCTGGTTGCAATTTCAATTTCATCTCCCTGAAAAGATAGGACAAATATTACAACAAAAATTATGGCTGAACTCAAATGTGCTGGTTGATAGAATACCTGTATTTATGGGAAAGATATTTGAAAATAGTATTTTTTTAGCATGTGTTGTGAGAATCCCGAAGTGGGTGGCCAGCAGAGATACATGTGGGAGGGGTCTCGAATGGTTGAGGGACAGCTATTGGGGAACTGTGGGGGGGATCTTGGAGTGTTCGGGTTCACATTTTTTGGCCTAGTGGGAGATCTATCAATGATCTATCAATGTGCCCTTGAGCAGGGCATTGACCCTGGATGCTTCTGTGTGTTGCTCTGAATGGGATTCTGTTGGATGACTGGTGTGGTGTAGTTGTTGAGCTGGCTTCCCTGCAAGTACATTGGATGTTTCAGATATTCTAAAAAAATAAAATAATAATAATAATAATACCAGAAATGTTCAAAGAAAATAATGTAAGAAATAACAAAAAAACTAAAATGAATACTGCAAAGTTGGCTAGGAGCAAGAAACAGAGTGACTGTGTCTGCAAGGGCAAGTACTATCCACACAAGTTTTGTCTGGGGACGTTCCAGTGGGCGAGTGTGAATCAGTGACCCGAGTGGGTGGGGTTTTAAAATGTTTGACCATTCCATTGGGTCTCCTAAGGAGAGGTCTCCACCCAACAGGGGCACATGGGCCATGCGAAGCGAACTTGCCCATTCTTTTCCCAGAAAACATGGCGCCACCACGTGTTAATCAAAAGGCAAAAGGGGGCCATTTACTTGTGACACACTCAGGCTCCAAACTCTGTTTTGGACGAGACTGACTTTATGACCAAAATGATCCTATTTACAGTTTGTAGTCCATTTTGACACTAGAATGTTTCTGACTCATGTCGATGCCAGAGGCTTTAGGAGCAGTCACTCTTTAAATGAAACGTTTTTGTTCAGATTCTGCTCTGGTCTAACATCACATTTCTTTTGAGTTCTATCGATCATTGGCATGCATGAGAAAGCGTTGTCCAAGGCTTTAAATGCTGTGGCTGGTAAAGGGATCCGGAATAAGTTCTTTAGAAGCCCTGGGCTCAGACACAGAGGGAGGGCACGCTGCTTTAACATTCTGACTGCAACACAATTAAGACAGACCGGTAACAGATACTCCCAGTTTAACCACATTACTCTTAAAAAAAATGTTACACAACGCAGAGACATCCCTGACAGCGAAACATTATCCTCTGAGTTACAATTAATCACCCTCACGTCCTCCTCTTGCATACCATTTACATA
This sequence comes from Oncorhynchus tshawytscha, assembly GCF_018296145.1. NCBI lineage: Eukaryota > Metazoa > Chordata > Actinopteri > Salmoniformes > Salmonidae > Oncorhynchus > Oncorhynchus tshawytscha. The sequence goes on from NC_056432.1 coordinate 56,149,299, forward strand.
TCTTAAGAAAGGCGAACGATCTGCCATGGGAGAACCACAGGTTAGTTTAGCATGCCACGCAGCAGGAAAGGACTAGAGCACAGAAAGAGACGCAGCAGATAAAATGAATGAAAATGAATAGGTTGCGTTGTCCCGGACTTCAAAGCCCGTTAAACTTTTGTTCTCGTTGTCGACATGGCACAGTTGTACGGAACTGATTTAACATTTTTTTCTGCTGTTGTTACATCTGTTTTTAGTTGAGTGTGTTGGTGTGTTTTTCCCTCTTCCGTTATATGTGTCTATTGTTCCCCTTCACCTTCTCATTTATAATCCGGTGGGGAGTTTGGAGATAAAGGACTGGGGTGTGGAGACAGAGTGAGCGGTCACATTCTGTGATGCTATCTGCTTCCCACAACGCACTGCAAGTGGATGCCTGACATGTTCTATACATCTTTCCACTGTAGCACTCATTAAACAAACACCATTGATATATAGCTCTCAAGAAAAATGTTTTACTTCTGTGTTCTGGATCTGCTCTTTCCTGATCTCTCGGGCCCTTGAAAACACAGACACATTTTTGTTGTTGTCTTGCAGTAGTTCTTTTTGTTTGATTCTATTTCCCCTTAGCTGATAGTGCTCTAGGTTGATTGCACCGTGGCCTGTTTCTATGAAGAAGCACTAGCACCGTTGGTTATAAATGACATAGATGTGATTATAGAATACATTATTCTTTGTACTACACCTTTTCTCTATGTTATTGTCAAACTGGTTCAAACCAGTGTGCTACTGCTAAGGAATATTTTCACCCAAAGATTGTGTTGATATGAGTGGGAAAAGAGATACGTAAACGTGCCTCTGTGTGTGCACAGAATATACCCACGTATGTTGTACTGCTACTTGAAGCTATGAATCTTAAAGATGAGAGCGTTCTGGTTATGTAATAAAACAAGATTCTTATTTTGCACTTCTTGGTAATGCATGTTTGTGTCTTAGAGGCTCTCGCATGGAGATGTCGATAAGTGATATTATAGCAATCTCTTGTTATGCCAAATAAGAAATGAGTTTCATGTTCACACACTCTTTTCATTTGTCTAAATGGGCAATTATTTGCATGGCTCTGTATTGAGAGGATTTAATTAAAGTTATAATTTCATTTCATGCAATCAATTGATATTCTAATGAAAATGTTGGGAGATGGTCCTAATTTGCCATTTTCAGATTGTTGCCAGAGAGCCCAAGGTTGATTAGTCATATCGGAGAGCAATGAGGGATGATTCCAAAGCTGTTCAGTCAATGTGCCACACAAACACAAAAGGCCAAATTAATTGGGGCCTTATAAAAACTGTTTAGAAAGGTGGATATGATCATACAATATACTCTATCTACACAATTAAATGAGCAGTGAATATAATAGTTTAATTTAGCTATACTGGAGCACTATCGCTAATTCTTACTTAACAGTCGAACAAAGAGCCACAAAAAAGCGGTGTCCTCATTCAGGATGTGAAATCAGGTCTAAAATGTTACAATGAGAATCGAAGACAAAATAACATCCAGAGCTCAGATATCCTATGTTCCATCAATACCTTTCCATACAAATACAGAGGTGAATTCAGTACTTCTACACAAAATGTTTAGAGTAAATCAAGTCACCTGATCCAAAGAATACTTCAAAGCATAAAAACGAACTTGAGTAAGTGGGTGTTTCTTGCCTTGTGCTCCATACGCATCTGTTAAATGACTTGCTGATCTCATTAAATAAAGCTAATGTACTTGTAAAACAGTCAGCGGGGACAGTACATCATTGTAAGCTTTGGAGAGAAGAGGGGGGAGGGAGAGGGGGAGCAGAGAGGAGTGGAATGGGGTGAGGTGGATGCTGGTCAGTGGAGATGTCTAAGGCCCATAAATCTTGGCCTCTTCCTGCCTAGTTATTGTGTATTTCTTTTGGCCAGAGATTGATTGTAGCAGGGAGAAGATGAATTTGCCCATAGACCTTCTTTTTTTCTTTTTTTTCTAACTCCTGATTCTTGGCCAAGGTGATAATGTTCTCGTTTTTTTGGTGTGTCCCAGCTCTCTCCCCTCCACCCCCCACCCTTGTTCTTTTTTTTTACTGAGATCATTTGTTTTGGATTAGAAACAGCATGCTGAAACAGAGGGGGTGGGGGTGGGGGGGGCACACGTAGGGGTCACCGGCAAGGGGCGAGAGCAGGAGGATGGACAGGTGTGTATCCCAGGTGATATGCAAGCACACAGCAGTCCCGCCCCCCCAATCCCCTCTCTTCCTCCTCCCACTCCCACCACCAGTCTTCCGTCTTGCTCTCCATCCCTCATTCCTCTCTCGGAACACCGTTGGCCAGGTTTTATCCTACTGGGGAATGAGAGGGAGACTCGACACAGATGCTTCAACACTATAGATGCAGACGCATCATAATTGTATGCTGTGCTCAGTGCTCTGTGTCTGGCCACTGTACCTCTGTACCAGCGCCAGATCTGCTGCTCTGGAGGCCTTTGTCTGAATACTACTTAACCTGTGACAACGATACATGGCCATACAAACACTCTGGAGGGGTATTCTCTGGCACAGTAACAATGTTTATTTGGTGAATGATATTTTAATAATTTCTGATTCATTGTTCCTTTCAAAATTATTTCTACATTTTTTAACATAATTACAGTATATGTATGAAATAAATTAATTTAGTTATTGAACATGATATGAAAACATAACAAGGCATATTGAATTTAAAAAACAAATTTGCATCAATTGAACATTCCTTCGATGCCTACAAACACACTGAACCACACAAACAGACACATAGACACAAACACTCAGAGCAAAAACTTTGAAAGTCATGCGAGGATCACTTTTTTCCCTTTTTTCCAGCGTTGACCTTTCTGCAACGTTGCCCCGTATTCACTGGTTGTCAGCACATACTTTGTCTCGGGCCATCCGTCTCTGTCATCCGTCAATCCTACCCCGAATCCCATCCGTCCCATTAGCCTGGGATGAGGAGCATCCCAGCCTGCTAGCCTGCGGGATCATTAGAGCCCCGCCGCTCCCTCCGCCCGGTAACCGGCCGGCGCCCAGTGAGAGGAGAGAGAGGAGTCCAGGTGGCCTGTTGTTATTTATAACAAAGGAAACAACACAGCAGAACCGTCTGACATCAGGCCCGTACGGACCGCACCGCCTCGCCAACCTCCAGGACGGGGATGAGGACGAGGGCTGGGGGGGTGTCATCGCTGAAGGACAGCTAAAAGTGGGCCTCCACTCCTATCCCCTCTGCTCCCAACGGTAAGAGACCAGGACTTATTGAACAGATGTTAGATCCAACGCCTGGGAAGATTGATTGTTTTAATTGCTAACACTTTGCTTTTTGTAACAACTGAATACTTAATGTCAGGTTTTAAAGGATGTTACGTTGCCTTCCCTCTTTCCCTCCCTCCCTCCCTCCATCTCTCTCTTTCTTTCTCTCTCTCTGTCTCCCTCATCTCTCTCCCTCTATAGTTTTTCCTCTCTCTCTCTCTCTCTCTCTCTCTTTTCTCTCTCTCTCTCTCTCTCTCTCTCTCTCTCTCTCTCTCTCTCTCTCTCTCTCTCTCTCTCTCTACACACTCACTCCCTCTATCTCTCTTAAAGAGGTAGCTTCTGGGTTTTCGGGCCCACCCTAACATTCTCAGTGTTATTTTCAGATGTTTCTTCTTGATTCTGATTTGTGAGTGTTGAGAGTAGGGGGCCGGCTTATGGACTGCAGTCCATCCTGACATCTGGATTGTCTCTCTACTGTAGGAATTTGTAAATCCAGCCTGTTAGTGCTTGTCTTTGTGAAATTAGTTGGTAATGGTCTAGTCCTGTCAGCTACAAAGTTGATATAAACTGAAAAACAGGACTTAAATGACTCTTTCTGCAGCCAGTGAAATATTCCCCTTGAGAGAGGTTCTCTGTTAAGTGCCCGATGGAAATAAATGTTGGCATATTTTACACCACTCCCCTCTCTTCATCTTCCTTGTGGTATGAATAAACTACAGTGCCTTTGGAAAGTATTCAGACCCCTTGACTTTTTCCAAAATGTATGAAAATGATTTTTTCCCTCATCAGTCTACACACAACAACCCATAATGACAAAGCAAAAACTGTTTTTTGGAAATGTTTGCTAAAAAATAAATTAAATAATGATATATCATTTACATAAGTATTCAGACTCTTTACTCACTACTTTGGTGGAGCACCTTTGGCAGCGATTAAAGCCTGAAGTCTTATTGGGTATGACCCTACAAGCTTGGCACACCTGTTTTGGGGAGTTTCTCCCTTTCTTCTCTGCAAATCCTCTCAAGCTCTGTCAGGTTGAATGGGGAGAGTTGCAGCACAGCTATTTTCAGGTCTCTCCAGAGATGTTTGATCAGGTTCAAGTCCAGGCTCTGGCTGGGCCCCTCAAGGACATTCAGAGACTTGTCCTGAAGCGACTCCTGCGCTGTCTGGCTGTGTGCTTAGAGTTGTTGTCTTGTTGGAAGGTAAACCTCCGCCCTCTCTCAAGCTCTGGAGCAGGTTTTCATCAAGGATATCTCTGTAATTTGCGCCATTCATCTTTGCCTCTATCCCGACTAGTCTCCCAGTCCCTGCCACTGAAAAACATCCCCACAGCATGATGCTGCCACCCCCATGCTTCACAGTAGGGATGGTGCCACATTTGATTGGCATTCAGGTCAAAGAGCTCAATCTTGGTTTCATCAGACCAGATAATCTTGTTTCTCATGGTCTGAGGTGCCTTTTGGCAAACTCCAATGGGCCTTTTACTGAGGAGTGGCTTCCATCTGGCCACTCTACCATAAAGTCCTGATTGGTGGAGTGCTGCAGAGATGGTTGTCCTTCTGGAAGATTCTCCCATCTCCACAAGGGAACTTTAGAGCTCTGTCAGAGAGACCATCAAGTTCTTGGTGACCTCCCTGACCAAGGGCCTTCTCTCCTGATTTCTCAATTTCTCAGCTCCAATAAGAGTCTTAGTGGTTCCAAACTTCTATCATTTAAGAATGATAGAGGCCACTGCGTTCTTGGGGACTTTCAATGCTGCAGAAATGTTTTGGTACCCTTCCCCATATCTGTGCCTCGACACAATCCTGTCTCGGAGCTCTGTGGACAATTCCTTCGACCTCATGGCTTGGTTTTTGCTCTGACATGCACTGTCAACTGTGGGACCTTATATAGGCAGGTTTGTGCCTTTCCAAATCATGTCCAATAAATTGAATTTACCACAGGTGGACTCCAATCAAGTTCTAGACACATCTCAAGGATGATCAGTGGAAACAGGAGGCACCTGGGCTCAATTTCGAGTCTCAGGGCAAAGGGTCTGAATACTTATGTAAGTAATGTATTTCTGTTTTTAATTTTTTATAACTTTGCAAACATTTCTAAAAAAACAATTTTAGCTTTGTCGTGATGGGGTATTGTGTGTAGTTTGCCTAGAATATTTTGGGATGTAATCCATGTTAGAATAAGGCTGTAACGTAACAAAATGTTGAACTAGTCAAGGGGTCTGAATTATTTCTGAAGGCACGATACAGGTTTGCAAATGTATTGAAGGAATTGTCCATAGAGCTCTGAGACAGGATTGTGTCGAGGCACAGATCTGGGGAAGGGTACAAAAAAACTGCAGCATTGAAGGTCCCCAAGAACACAGTGGCCTCCATCATTCTTAAATGGAAGAATTTTGCTGGCCACCCGGCCAGCTCTAGGAAGAGCCTTTGTGGTTCCAAAATGGACCTTGGTCAGGGAGGTGACCAAGAACCCGATGGTCACTCTGACAGAGTTCCAGAGTTCCTCTGTGGACATAGGAAAACCTTCCAGAAGGACAAGCATCTCTGCAGCACTCCATCAATCAGGCCTTTATTTAACGTGTCCTGAGTGGTGCAGCGGTCTAAGGCACTGCATCGCAGTGCTACAGGTGTCACTACAGACCCTTGTCCGATCCCTGGCTGTATCACAACTGGCCTTCATCGGGAGTCCCATAGGGCGGCGCACAATTGGCCCAGAGTCGTCCTGGATAGGGGAGGGTTTGGCCGAGGTAGGCCGTCATTGTAAATAAGAATTCACTCACTCCTGAGTAAAAGGCACATGATAGCCTGCTTGGAGTTTGCCAAAAGGCACCTAAAGACTCTCAGACCATGATAAATAATATTCTCTGGTCTGATGAAACCAAGATTGAACTCTTCGGCCTGAATGCCAAGTGTCACGTCTGGAGAAAACCTGGCACCATCCCTACGGGGAAGCATGGGGGTGGCAGCATCGTGCTGTGGGGATGTTTTTCAGCAGCAGGGACTGGGAGACTAGTCAGGATCGAGGGAAAGATGAACGGAGCAAAGTACAGAAAGATTCTTGATGAAAACTTGCTCCAGAGCGCTCAGGACCTCAGACTAGGGCAAGGGTTCACCGTCCAGCAGGACAATGACCCTAAGCACACAGCCAAGACGGAGCAGAATTGGCTTCGTGACAAGTCTCTGAATGTCCTTGAGTGGCCCAGACAGAGCCCGGACTTGAACCCAATCGAACATCTCCGTAGAGACCTGAAAATAGCTGTGCTGCAACACTCCCTGTTCAACCTGACAGAGCTTGAGAGGATCTGCAGAGAAGAATGGGAGAAACTCCCCAAATACAGATGTGCCAAGCTTGTAGCATCATACCCAAGAAGACTTGAAACTGTAATCACTGTCAAATTAGCTTCAACAAATTAATGAGTAAAGCGTCTGAATACTTATGTTAATGTTTTCTATGTTTAATACATTTGCAAAAAAAAAATTAAAAACTGTTTTGCTTTGTCATTATGGGTATTGTGTGTAGATTGATGAGGGGAAAAAACAATTGAATTAATTTTAGCATACGGCTGTAACGTGACAAGAGAATGTCAAGGGGTCTGAATACTTTCCGAATGCACTGTATATGATATGATATGATATGGTGTTGAGCTTGTTTGATAACCCAGTGTCCCTGTCATTGTGCCCATGTTTAAACTCCATCAAAACTCAGCAGGACAGGATAATATGAGAAAGGTGAGAGTTGGAAGAGGAGTTTCCCAGTGATTTCATTTGAAATAAAGCAACACTACACACAGTGAATGTGTTTGAAGAACCAACGAGGTGTAGATTGATTGATCTCTAAATTTGACAAATGGGGCTACTTGAAAATACAGGCAATGACAGGAAAATAGGAAATCTGCTCCTATTCTCTGTGGCTAGTACTACTGTCTTAGTGACCATATAGAGTGTTTCCTGTAGGCCTGGGGGCTAGGCTGGTAGGGAGGGATGTATGGGGGAGTGGAGATAGCCAGGGTAGGGTAGAAGAGGGGAGGAGAGGAGAGGGTGGGGGTTGTCAAGTCCAGAGGCAGGTGCCTGTGTGCTCCTCCTCACACCCCTCCTCACATCCGTCACTCCGGAGCAAGGGAGCAGACAATTAATCGTGGGGCCGAACGGAGAGGCAGAGTCGGAGAGAGGGAAAGAAGAGAGTGACGATAATAAAGTGGCCCTACCTGGCATTAATCTCCCTCACACTGCAGGCCTGTCAGGTCCAGCCGGCCGGTGACTAATGCCACGCTTTGCATACAGTGGTCACAGACAAGAGCAGCATGCTATGCCATAACATCAGCCGGCGACTCACTCAGCTGATTTTTTGACCAGTGTGGAATCATCTCAGAACACAGAGAAGGACAGGGGAAGAGAGATAGAGAAAGGTAAAGGCTAAAGGAAGAGGGAGAATTCAGCCTGATCAATGGTCAGATTCGGTAACATCTGTTTGTCTTTTCCTTTTCCTAGTACATCAGTCCTCGTGATACTAGTGAACTTTGAGTGACATTGAGAAATTAAACTAAATCCACCTCTCAATGCTCCCTGTGTAGCTGGACTGATGCATGATCTCTCACAGTATTCCTATAATGCAAAATATGTACTAGACTACATACACACCATAAAAATAACATGGTAACTATTTTAAAGAGTGGCTGAAATCAGCGATTCCGCATGTGTTTTTCTGCTGATAATTAAGAAAAGGAGATTTGAGTTTTGAGGGTGTGGTTCGATGTGGGTGTGTCATGTTCGCTTTATCGTACCCTGGCAGTTACTGTTGCTTGTCCCTCTTGAGTCACGATAGCAAGAACATTTCCTCAAAATAGTCAGAATGAATCTAAGATAAATCAAGTAATCTGTAATGAATTTTGACGTTTTTGTTGAGGAGGTCTTAGTCACGCATTATTACATCATGCTAAGGTGTTTGGTGCAGTATTTCTCAAGTAAAAACATGCACAGCTATTCAGTGCATTGAAGACAGTATCAAGTCAGCTGCTGGCCGCGGTGAGGGCTGATTTCTGAGAACATGTCTACAACTTCATCATCAGCAAGCTGTCAAACTATTTTAGATAAATTAGATTTTATTTGACAAGCCACTACATGCTGTTTATCATTGCACTAGCTAAGTTCCAACTCTGTGTTTGTCAATAAGGCTAGCTAGTAGTAGCTAGCAGGCCCATTGAGCAGGTAGGTCACGTTAGCTAAATCAGCTTATCAAATCAAATCAAATTTATTTATACAGCCCTTCTTATATCAGCTGATATCTCAAAGTGTTGCACAGAAACCCAGCCTAAAACCCCAAACAGCAAGCAATGCAGGTGTAGAAGCACGTTTTAAATAATCAAGTCGCTGGCGAGTGTCGACGTCTGTGTTTCAGTGCCGTATTATTTTTAGAACTTTCTCACAATCTATTACGAGAGTGTGTGTCTGTCTAGCAGTGTTTCATTGCAAATCATGTTACAAAACAGGTCACGGCGGGACACAAGATGCTCATGAATGTCGTTTTGAATGTTTGAATATTGACAAGTGGCAGTTGGGATGCGAATGCGCATCGCATTGTCTCAATTTTCATTTTGCCCAAAACAGTGGCAGACTTGAGTGATCATTATCAAACACATCAGCAAGTGGCCACTCCACAAAGGGCTTAGGGTCCAATTGTTCTTTCAACATAACATTGGCGGCGTGTTGTCTTATGTAAACTAGGTCCAAGTCCGAAGCGCTGCGTAATATCTGTCTCACTGTCTGGAGGTTCGCTGCTATGATTGAATAGAGAGCAATCAGCGCAGCTGTTCTCCATGCATGACAATTCTCCCTCGGCGTGGCGTTACAATCCCACGTTAGTGGGCAACCCTCATGTAAAGGCGTGATGACCTCAGTTACAAAAATTTCGCAAAATAGAGTTTTGGAATATACTGACAGATAAGTTGCACTCAGTTGCCCTTTAAGTGATGTTAGGAGTGAATGGAGCGAGTATTGTATTGTATACAATTATATCCTGATATTAGTTAATTAAGCTTTACTTGAAGAACAAAATCAGCCACCATTTTGTTGTGACACATTCTAAATCTCTGTAAGGTTCTGGATATACCATTATTGACTTGAACAACTCAAATGTCCAGTCATGGTCTGCTCAAATATAACAGTGGTATTCCATCCTCCTAGGACGTCTGGTTGCCAGGTAAACTAATGAACAGGTCTGAGAGCTGTGTTAACCAGCTAAGTAATAGCAGAGTACTAACAAGAACAACACCTTGCTCGGAGAGAAGGATGTCCGGTGGTTGTCGGTTTGCTGTTGTAGCAGCTTAGTGTGCGTCTGTCGATATCCCCCCCTGATCAATGATATTTTAGGGCCTTAACTACTCCCATATATCCCAATCTAATTACAGCCCCTCTCCAGGCTGGTGTCAGTCCCCTGATAACAGAGGTATCTTTCCTCTCGTGCTTTTCTTCCTGCGAATGTGTAAATCAGGGAGGCAAGGCAGCGGGACCCCCGTCATGGCTGTACTGATGAGTAGACTAGTCTAAGCCCACAGAATCAGGGGGGAAGCCAGCGTGTCCATCACTCCACTGCTTCTCCAGTCTGTTCATTAGGCCTATCCTCTGAATATTACAGCGAGCCAGACCAGCCCAGGATCATTACGGAACAGCTCTCAAAGAGGTAAACATAGACAGGGGCCTTCCCAGGGACAAACCACTCTGTCAGATGAAAAGAAAGCCATGCGTGCGATAAAGATCTTTGTTATACCATGTATGCCATGCATGGTTTGACTGAAGTTTTTGATGTGTCGCTACGGTGATGATTTTGGTTAACAAAATGTATATTGAAGACGGCATCTATAAGTTCCTTTCACTTCAGAGCCAAACACCCTGTGGTTGGCATGCAATACAACTGAAAATGAGTTTGATAAATCAATATGAAAACAGTATTGAGTAGTAGCATTGAGTACTGAGAAGTCAGTTATATGATGCATTTAAAGTACAGAGCATCCGCCGTATGCTAAGACAAACAGACTGATAGAGCTGCATGGGTTGGGGCTCAACACCCGACCTTAAACAAACACTTCTCCCCCAAGAGATAGCTGAGTGACAAATACCCCACAAAGAGAGAGAGAGTGTCACAAAGGGGATACAACGGCACATATTGTTAATGATTTTGTCGTAGTACTGCGCCACGGTGCAGGACAGCAGCATTACTGATTTGTTGCCAGGTAGCGTGCCAATTAGGAGCACTTGTTATTATTTACATTTTGCACTATATATCATGCTAATCGCACGGTCGATTTGTCATTGGCGGTGTGATTTATGCAGATGGGGATGGGATTCCTGGGGTTGGAGGCAATGGGAGAGGTAGGGGCGAACATAGCTAGGAGAACCTCAACTGTCTGGATACACTTTGCATCTTGTCATCTCCTCAGCTCTGCTACCTTCCTTATTGAGCCCCTCAATGTTAGGATTGACTTGCTAACTCTATTTATTTATTTATTTTACATTTTAGGAGAATCTTATCCAAAGCAACTTACAGTAGTGAGTGCATACATTTTCGTCCTGTATGTACTGCTCCCCCCTGGAAATGAAACCCACAACCCTGGCATTGCAAGCGCCATGCTTACTTTTAGTCACTTTTCCACTCTGTTTATGACAACTGACCATTGAAAACCAATCAGTTGAATACAGTTGAAGTCGGAAGTTTATATACACTTAGGTTGTAGTCATTAAAACTTGTTTTTCAACCACTCCACAAATTTCTTGTTAACAAAGTATGGTATTGGACAGTTTGTTAGGACATCTACTTTGTGCATGACACAAGTAATAATTCCAACAATTGTTTAAAGACAGATTATTTCACTTATTATTAATCATTGAATCACAATTCCAGTGGGTCTGAAGTTTACATACACTAATTTGACTGTGCCTTTAAACAGCTTGGAAAATTCCAGAAAATGGTGTCATGGCTTAGGAAGCTTCTGATAGGCTAATTAACATACTTTGAGTCAATTGGAGGTGTACCTGTGGATGTATTTCAAGGCATCTTTGCTTGACATCATGGGAAAATCAAAAGAAATCAGCCAAGACCTCAGAAAAAAAACTTGTAGACCTCCACAAGTCTGGTTCATCCTTGGGAGCAATTTCCAAATGCCTGAAGGTACCACGTTGATCTGTACAACAAATAGTACGCAAGTATAAACACCATGGGACCATGCAGCCGTCATACCGCTCAGGTCGGAGACACGTTCTGTCTCCTAGAGGCTTGGTGCGAAAAGTGTAAATCAATCCCAGAACAACAGCAAAGGACCTTGTGAAGATGCTGGAGGAAACAGGTACAAAGTATCCATATCCACAGTAAAACCAGTCCTATATCGACATAACCTGAAAGGTCGCTCAGCAAGGAAGAAGCCACTGTTCCAAAACCACCATAAAAAAGCCAGACATTTGCAACTGCACATGGGGACGAAGATTGTACTTTTTGGAGTAATAATTAACTCTGGTCTGATGAAACAAAAATAGAACTGTTTGGCCATAATGACCATTGTTATGTTTGGAGGAAAAAGGGGGGGCTTGCAAGCCCAGGGGTGGAAGCATCATGTTGTGGTGGTGCTTTGCTGCAGGAGGGACTAGTGCACTTCACAAAATAGATGGCATCGTGAAGAAGGATTATGTGGATATATTGAAGCAACATCTCAAGACATCAGTCAGGAAGTTAAAGCTTGGTCGCAAATGGGCCTTCCAAATGGACAATGTCCCCAAGCATACTTCCAAAGTTGTGGCAAAATGGCTTAAGGGCAATAGGGTCAAGCTATTGGAGTGGCCATCACAAAGCCCTGACCTCAATCCATCCTATGGAGAATTTGTGGGCAGAACTGAAAAAGTGTGTGCGAGCAAGGAGGCCTACAAACCTGACTCAGTTACACCAGCTCTGTCAGGAGGAATGGGCCAAAATTCTTGTGGAAGGCTACCCGAAAAGCTTGTGGAAGGCTACCCGAAACGTTTGACCAAAGTTAAATAATTTAAACCCAATGCTACCAAATACTAATTGAGTGTATGCAAACTTCTGACACACTGGGAATGTGATGAAAGAAATTAAAGCTGAAATAAATCATTCTCTCTACTATTATTCTGACATTTCACTTTCTTAAAATAAAGTGGTGATCTTAAACTGACAGGGAAGTTTTACTAGGATTAAATGTCAGAAATTGTGAAAAACTGAGTTTAAAGGTATTTGGCTAAGGTGTAAGTAAACTTCTGACTTCAACTCTATTTCTGAGATATGGGTTTCAAGGGATGTCCACTCTTGCTGATCCTCCCCCGGGTTACATGAGATTGCTTCACTGTTGACATTTTGCATATGCATCTACTATGCTCATATGTGTCAAGTGGCCATTTTGATTATTTTTCCTGCTCCAGGACTATGGAAAATGATCATAGCCTTTGATATTTTCATCCCACTTCAATCCAGCCTCTTTCAATTCCCCCAAAACCTTTCTGATCAATCCAAATCACCCAAGAATCATCAGAGCGAGGGAGAAGGCAGAGCGAGAAAGAGGACGCTGTCGCCTTAGTTTTATGAAGTTTTTTCTCTCTGAGAGTAGATGGTGGGAAAGCAATATCCTCCAGCTCTTTTAATCATGTGACGGTGGACAGACCTATGTGTCTGTGGTGTGGCCCATTGATCAAAGCCAGCGGGGCCATGATGGGAGAGGGACAGGCTGGCATGGACAGAGCCCCAGCCAGCCCTAGCCAGCCTCAGCCAGCCCCTTACAGCCATTCCCCACGGCTTAGCACAGGGCCATTCGTCAAAGTTTTATCTGATTCCAAAGGTATTGGATCTATCAGTCACTATGTATGAAAGGGAGATTGACCCCTCTATGGACATTTTTCTAAATTGGAGTGGGCTGATATGGAGCATCATGGGTGACCGACGCATGTTAATGCTGACCAGGACCTTGTTAAAATCAACAATTAATGTCATTTGGTTGTGAAAACGGGAAGGGAAATGCGACTCTTTTACATTAGAAGTCGTCTGAACTCTAAATGGTTTCCCTCCCCTGGGGTTTAAATTGCCTCCCCTCTGACAAAGCACCTGCCAGGAATTCATCAGCCATCCCATCCATCTGTCCATCAGGGCTCCGCTCCTCTCTGCCATCAACAGGTAATGTCTAGCTGTGGTGGCCGCATGATAATGAAAGATAAGAAAACATCACACACTCTGTCGCCTGCCATTATGTCACAAATGTATTCTACTTAGACAAACATGCATCTCATGCATTGGTTTTCCAACATTGTACAGACTCCCTCTTTTTCTTTCTCAGTTTTGGCTGCCACAAATGGGGAACAACTACTCTGACATTCAGTTAGGGAAACTGTCCTAAAGCAATCACAAAAGGTGTGACATTGATGACTTAAACCAACAGAAGTGTTACAAAGGCTTCTCCAACCACAACCATTTGGGCATGTTCTGACACAAACCGGACCAGATTTACTTTCCTTCTCACAGACAGTGGTGTTTAATTGCCACTTAATTAGCTTTTTTTTTTAAACCCAGAACACATTAGGCCACTTGGGACAGGTCTCTCATTAGAGCAGAGTTCACTTACTTCCTGCCATATTCTAATACCACACTGTTAATAATACACACATAAAACCAGTTAAAGAAGAAACAACAGGCTTGATAAAAGGTCCTATATGATATCAATGTATCTGGAAAAACAATTTTATCGTCACAACAACCATACTGTGGACTGAAGTGATATTTGACTACTGGAGCTATGTTTAAGTATATATATATATATATATATATATATATATATATAAAATATATACAGTATATACAATGCTCAAAAAAATAAAGGGAACACTTAAACAACACAATGTAACTCCAAGTCAATCACACTTCTGTGAAATCAAACTGTCCACTTAGGAAGCAACACTGATTGACAATACATTTCACATGCTGTTGTGCAAATGGAATAGACAACAGGTGGACATATTAGGCAATTAGCAAGACAACCCCAATAAAGGAGTGGTTCTTCAGGTGGTGACCACAGACCACGTCTCAGTTCCTATGCTTCCTGGCTGATGTTTTGGTCACTTTTGAATGCTGGTGGTGCTTTCATTCTAGTGTTAGCATGAGACGGAGTCTACAACCCACACAAGTGGCTCAGGTAGTGCAGCTCATCCAGGATGGAACATCAATGCGAGCTGTGGCAAGAAGGTTTGCTGTGTCTGTCAGCGTAGTGTCCAGAGCATGGAGGTGCTACCAGGAGACAGGCCAGTACATCAGGAGACGTGGAGGAGGCCGTAGGAGGGCAACAACCCAGCAGCAGGACCGTTACCTCCGCCTTTGTGCAAGGAGGAGCAGGAGGAGCACTGCCAGAGCCCTGCAAAACAAAATGACCTCCAGCAGGCCACAAATGTGCATGTGTCTGCTCAGACGGTCAGAAACAGACTCCATGAGGGTGGTATGAGGGCCCGACGTCCACAGGTGGGGGTCTTGCTTACAGCACAACACCATTCAGGACGTTTGGCATTTGCCAGAGAACCCCAAGATTGGCAAATTCGCCACTGGCGCCCTGTGCTCTTCACAGATGAAAGCAGGTTCACACTGAGCACATGTGACAGACGTGACAGAGTCTGGAGACGCCGCGGAGAACGTTCTGCTGCCTGCAACATCCTCCAGCATGACCGGTTTGGCGGTGGGTCAGTCATGGTGTGGGGTGGCATTTCTTTGGGGGGCCGCACAGCCCTCCATGTGCTCGCCAGAGGTAGCCTGACTGCCATTAGGTACCGAGATGAGATCCTCAGACCCCTTGTGTGACCATATGCTGGTGCGGTTGGCCCTGGGTTCCTCCTAATGCAAGACAATGCTAGACCTCATGTGGCTGGAGTGTGTCAGCAGTTCCTGCAAGAGGAAGGCATTGATGTTATGGACTGGCCCGCCCGTTCCCCAGACCTGAATCCAATTGAGCACATCTGGGACATCATGTATCGCTCCATCCACCAACGCCACGTTGCACCACAGACTGTCCAGGAGTTGGCGGATGCTTTAGTCCAGGTCTGGGAGCAGATCCCTCAGGAGACCATTTGCCACCTCATCAGGAGCATGCCAGGTGTTGTAGGGAGGTCAATACAGGCACGTGTAGGCCACACACACTACTGAGACTCATTTTGACTTGTTTTAAGG
Source organism: Oncorhynchus tshawytscha (assembly GCF_018296145.1). Lineage (NCBI taxonomy): Eukaryota > Metazoa > Chordata > Actinopteri > Salmoniformes > Salmonidae > Oncorhynchus > Oncorhynchus tshawytscha. The sequence continues at coordinate 56,164,780 of NC_056432.1, forward strand.
ACATTACATCAAAGTTGGATCAGCCTGTAGTGTGGTTTTCCACTTTAATTTTGAGTGTGACTCCAAATCCAGACCTCCATGGGTTGATAAATTAGATTTCCATTGATAATTTGTGTGTATTTTTGTTGTCAGCACATTCAACTATGTAAAGAAAAAAGTATTTAATAAGAACATTTCATTAATTCAGATCTAGGATGTGTTATTTTAGTGTTCCCTTTATTTTTTTGAGCAGTGTATGTTTTATCAAGGACTGTGTGAGCACTCGTCCAGAGATTCATACAGTAACTGTACATTTACATCCTCTCCAATTCCCAGCACCTCACTAATCAGGGATTAGCAGTGATGTGTGTCTGCTGGAGTTTGAGGAGCTCCAGTCTGAGTTAACTGGATTGTGGTCTGAGATGACGAGACGTTGTGTTTGTGATTAGTACTGATGCTCTGTGGCCCCAGTGAACCCCTCCTGTAAGAGTTCAAGGCCAGTGAGCAAACCTCTCTCTCTCAGCGTCTTCCTGGCAACGTCAATTTGCCCCCGAGTTTCTACAGTACAGCAGATACACACACACACACACACACACACAAAACGCACACAGACCGAACACACACACACACAACTCAAACATACACACACACACTTTCTAGAGGGTCTATTTTATCAATACATCTTGCATTCACTCTCATCTAAGCACCAAGACAAGTAGGTTCCTGTAACGGTTCCTGTAAAGTTTTTCTTCATGTTATCACTCACACATCCCAGATAGGAGAAGTAAAGCTTTTAATTTTGTTTGGTCTAATAGCGCCTGTGAATGTGCTTCCAAAGCGGCTCCATACAGATATCGGAAGTGTGTCATAAGAATGAATGAACCGCTCTCACATTGGAACTGCCAACCTGTCAGGCGGTGGGCAGAATGCATGACTGACACGCTTTGATTGGTCGATTTAATATATAGAGAGAGGGGGAGACGAGAGGAGCAGGCTCCTCACAGAGCTCTGTTAGAGCAGAGATATGGAGCGCTGTAAGTCTATTTGTAGGAGACATGGAGCGTTAACTCTCTAGGTATACCCCTTGTTAGAGGGGTTTGGAAAATAGAAGTTAAGATATACTTTGTTATCATTTCATCCTGGCTGTGTTAAACAAATCAACAGAGATAGTAGTACTTTGAGAGCCTTCCTTCAACATTCTCCATGCTATTCTGCTGTGCCGAGGTGTTACTCTAAGCCATAGGTAGAGAGTTCAGCAAACTCACTTTAGTTAAACCAAGTAATCCCAAAGGTCACAATAGTGAAGAAAAAAAACATGTTTGTTCTTTACAGGCTCTAGAGAAGTTAAAGTTGTACTTATCAAGGTGTCTAGTATGATTCAGAGAAGTTTCATATGATTTCTCAAAATGGACATAAGACCACCAGCATATTCCTCCAAGGTGTACATTTACAGACCAATTTGGCACCAGAAGTCTGCATTCAACAGCTTTAGAAATGACTATGTTGATGAAGTTCAGACCCCCTTTTGCCTCCAGAACAGCCTGGATTCTTCGTGGTGTGGACACGTTGCTCAATTGGTATCAAGGGTGCCAGCAAAACATACCCCACCCCATTACACCACCGCCACCAGCCTGTACCGCCAACACGAGCAGCATGGGGCCATGGACTCATGCTGCTTACGCCAAATCCTGACAACATGAACTGGGATTCGTTGGACCAGGCAATGTTTTTCTACTCCTCAATTGTCCATTGTTAGTGATCTTGTGCCCACTGGAGCTGCTTCTTCTTGTTTTTAGCTGATAGGAGTGGAACCCTGTGTGGTCGTCTGCTGCAATAGCCCATCCGTGACAAGGACTGACGAGTTGTGCGTTCCGAGATGCCGTTCTGCACATCATAGTTGTGCTACTCGTTTATTTGCCTGTTTGTGGCCCACCTGTTAGCTTGCACGAATCTTGCCATACTCCTTTGACCTCTCATCAACGAGCTGTTTTCGCCCACAGGACTGCCGCTGACTGGATGTTATTTTGTTTGTCGCAGCATTCTCTGTAAACCCTAGACATTGTCGTGCGTGAAAATCCCAGCCGTTTATGAGGTCCTGGAACCGATGATCATACCGCCCTCAAAGTCGCTTAGGTCACTAGTTTTGCCCATTCTAACGTTCAATCGAACAGTTACTGATTGCCTCGGTGTGCGATTTCCTGCTTCATATAGCAAGCGGCGACCACGTGACTCACTGTCTGTAGGAGCTAAACATTTTCGTGAACTGGGTGGTGTATCTAATAAACTGGCCACTGAGTGTAAATTGAATCATAGAATTATTTTATGTTTTCAGTAGATTGAAGTTGAGTTGGGTTATGGATGTACTTGCTCACGATGATTTTACAGGTGATTTTACCATTATCCATTAGCCTTTACAAATGTTTACATCAGTGATTCTGTCTGTAAAATGTCATATTTTGCTATTTCAAGGGGAATTTGCTTTGCATTGACCCGTAAACTGAATTAGTGTAATAACTTAACAAATATTTAATGTCAATAGGTTTGTTTACTGTCTCTTGCACAAGGGTAGACCTGGTTTATTTTAGCTTTGCTGAAAAGTCACAAGGGTAGACATGGTACATCAGATTATTGGACATGGCCGTGGGGCAAAACCTGTTTTGTATGGGTATTTGGGTTGAAATGCAGGTGTGTATTAGTATTGGGACTCAAAGGTCTAGACCTCATTTCTAGGAGTACTGGAGCTGAGTTGCAGGGGTAGGGGTAGACCACAAGCATTTCGCTACACTCGCATTAACATCTGCTAACCATGTGTATGTGACAAATAAAATTTGATTTGATTTGATTTGATTTGATTTGATTTGACCTGGATTACAGTTTATGAATATTCTGGCTTCAGCACATATTTAGACCTGGTTTAGTTGCCAAACTGGGTTCAAACACAGGTGCATACTTTTTTAGGTATGTCAATTGCAGCTGATTTGTATGATTATTGGAGCTGAAATGCAGAAGCACACCTATTTTTATGACAATTGAGGTTGACATGTAGTAACATGTAATCAATATTGGGTTAGACATGCAGGGGTACACCTGGTCTGTAAGAGTATTTTGGCTGAAGTACAAGTGAACTGTACACCTAGTTTGTGTACTAGGGTAGACCTGTTTTATGAGTATGCCCATGGATTCATCTGGTTTATATGAGTAATGGGGTGTAGGGGATACGCAAGGCTCATACAGGTAATGGGTGTTTTTATTTTATATTATTCAATCTTTATTTAACCAGGCAAGTCAGTTAAGAACAAATTCTTATTTACAATGACGGCCTATCCCGGCCAAACCCTAACACTGACAGTGCTGGGCCAATTGTGTGCCGCCCTATGGGACTCCCAATCACAGTCGGTTGTGATACAGCCTGAAATCGAACCAGAGTCTGTAGTGATTCCTTCTAGCATAGAGATGCAGTGCTTTAGACCGCTGTGTCACTCGAGATCCCCGAGTTGCCCAGGTGTAGATGGGTGTATATTGCCAATTCAAATCCTTTCTGGCAGTGGTAGGAAAAAAGTGAATGGGGCAGGGGCACGTGTTAAACCACTGTACTATGAGTTGATATATTAAATGATTAGTGTATACAGGTCCGTGGGCACATGACTAAGGTATGGAAATAACAGGGTTGGAATGTGCAGCGAATAGCTGGATATAGGTTACTGTTAGTGACTTGGGGAATACAAGCCTAAGGAAAGTGGGTAACAGGCCTGAGATAGGCAAGTAACAGGGATGAGGAGTTTGGCAAAGGAACTGGGGTTTATGAGTAACAAATAGGGCGTTTAGGGCTAGGATATGGGTGTATCGGTACTTGGTTGTATCAATATTAGGGAATTAGCATGTGGATGTTAAGGTTAGGGCAGTGGTGGAAAAAGTACCACATTGTCATGCTTGAGTAAAAGTAAAGATACCTTAATAGTAACTCAAGTAACTCAAGTAAAAGTGAGTCAATTCCTGACATTTAATCCTAATAAAAATTCCCTGTCGTAGGTCAGTTAGGATCACCACTTTATTTTAAGAATGTGAAATGTCAGAATTATAGCTGAGAGAATGATTTATTTCATATTTTATTTCTTTCATCACATTCCCAGTGGCTCAGACGTTTACATACACTCAATTAGTATTTGGTAGCATTTCCTTTCAAATGTTTAACTTAGGTCAAATGTTTCGGGTTGCCTTCCACAATCAATTTTGTAGGCCGCCTTGCTCGCACACACTTTTTCAGTTCTGCCCACAAATTCTCTATGGAATTGAGGACAGGGCTTTGTGATGGCCTCTCCAATACCTTGACTTTGTTGTTCTTAAGCCATTTTGCCACAACTTTGGAAGTATGCCTGGGGTCATTGTCCATTTGGAAGACCCATTTGCAACCAAGCTTTAACTTACTGACTGATGTCTTGAGACGTTGCTTCAATATAGGCACATAATTTAAGTGTATGTAAACCTCTGACTTCAACTGTACTTACAGTTGAAGTCGGAAGTTTACATACACTTGGGTTGGAGTCATTAAAACTAGTTTTTCAACCACTCCACAAATTTCTTGTTAACAACCTACAGTTTTGGACAGTCGGTTAAGACATCTACTTTGTGCGTGACACAAGTATTTTTTCAACAATAGTTTACAAACAGATTATTTCACGTATAATTCACTGTATCACAATTCCAGTGGGTCAGAAGTGTACATACACTAAGTTGACTGTGCCTTTAAACAGCTTGAAGAATTCCAGAAAATTACGTCATGGCTTAAGAAGCTTCGGATAGGCTAATTGACATCATTTGAGTCAATTGGAGGTGTACTTGTGGATGTATTTCAACGCCTACCTTCAAACTCAGTGCCTCTTTGCTTGACATCATGGGAAAATCAAAAGCTTGGTCGCAAATGGGTCTTCCAAATGGACAATGACCCCAAGCATACTTCCAAAGTTGTGGCAAAATGCCTTAAGGACAACAAAGTCAAGGTATTGGAGTGGCCATCACAAAGCTCTGACCTCAATCCCATAGAAAGTTTGTGGGCAGAACTGAAAAAGCATGTGCGAGCAAGGAGGCCTTACAAACCTGACTCAGTTACACCAGCTCTGTCAGGAGGAATGGGCCAAAAGTCGCCCAACTTATTGTGGGAAGCTTGTGGAAGGCAACCCGAAACATTTGACCCAAGTTAAACAATTTAAAGTCAATTTTACCAAATACTAATTGAGTGTATGTAAACTTCTGACAAACTGGGAATTTGATGAAAGAAATAAAAGCTGAAATCAATCATACTCTCTACTATTATTCTAACATTTCACATTCTTAAAATAAAGTGGTGATCCTAACTGACCTAAAACAGGGAATTTTCAACTGTAAGTATCAAAAGTAAATGTAGTTGCTAAAATATACCTAATTATCAAAAGTAAAACTAAAAGTCTAAATCATTTCAAATTCCTTATATAAAGCAAACAAGAAGGAACCATTTTCATGTTTTTTAAATTGACGGATAACCAGGGGCATGCTCCAACACTCAGACATCATTTACAAATTAAGCATGTGTAGGGATGACCAGGGATGTTTTCTTGATAAGTGTGCAAATTAGACCATTTTCCTGTCCTGTTAAGCATTCAAAATGTAACAAGTACTTTTGGGTGTCAGGGAAAATGTATGGACTAAAAAGTACATTATTTTCTTCCGGCATGTAGTGAAGTAAAAGTAAAAGTAGTCAAAAATATAAATAGTAAAGTACAGATACCCCCAAAAACGACTTAAGTAGTACTTTAAAGTATTTTCACTTAAGTATTTTTCTCCACTGAGTTAGGGATGTGGTTGTAACAGGGCTGTGGTTTGTGGGTAATTGGGTTTAAGTTTGTGAGTGGGCGGAGGTATATAGATATTGGGGCTGAGGAATAGGGGTACATTTGCATAGGTGGAATGTCTGGGGGAAAATGTGGGAACAAATGGGTTAAGTTTAGTTAGAATAGAATAGGTCCAGACTTTAGTTCAAGGCCCATTTATTTGTCTCTTGCTTTCTAATATGTCTCTTATGTGACTCTGTTTTGCTCCTGATGAATAACTACAGGACTACCAGATGACAGACAAAAGCATATTTCACTATGTTTGCACATGTAATTTCATGTTCCTAAAAGGCAACATTATTGTTTTTCCCTCTCCAATTTAGAGGGAGATCAATATTCAGCTTTGTTTACTAGAGTGACAGGCCCTGGATATTGCATTTTTATGTTTCCTTTGAAAGAGGGCATTAAAACACAATATATCTGAGTCTTTTTATGGGCTGACAGTTGGGTACGGCGATAGTGTAAATGGTCTAAAACTGTTGAAAAATGACGACTGCTCTTATTCATATGTAATCACGGTGCACCAATATCAATCATACCTCCATCTCACTTTTTTGATTCACAATTATGAAGACGCACCTCCGGAGTCTCATTTTTAAAACACTGTGCATTGTGTCTTCTGCGTGTGGGTGGGGCAGTTAGTTTAAGATTATACAGCTATACAGAACCGTCTGTGTGTGTGTGTCAAAGTCCTTGAAGTTGGATGTTCTCACCCTGTCGATATTTACGTACCGACTTTCCGTGTTATGGCCCAACTTTTTGTTCAGGTCAGTGAAAGGTAAATCCCATCTGCCTCAACTGCTTCGTTTCTAGAGTTAACTTAGATGGTTCCACCCATCCCAGTCATATTGTGGATCACACCATAGGAGAGACATTTACTGTCCTTTCAGTCACTCTCTGGTGTGTCTGTAGAGAGGGCCCTCCAGGTCTTTCCCTCCTTGTCAGTTAGCATCAGTTTAGACTGTGGGTAGACAGAGGGAGAGTTAGCTCGGAGAATGGTCCTGATAAATGCTCCAGATGATTCCCTTTGTGAGTGATTGAGCACTAACCCTGTTTAGCTTCTTTAATATACTTGTATTAGCATGAATAAATAACGAGAGTGTCCAGCGGTTCTGAATATTTGATTGTGTCTCCCTAATAGGCCTGCGTCTCCTGTCGCATGATGCCATTGGGACTCTGTTGGTGTCATAACCGTGGCCGGCGGCCATCGATCTTTATCGCTGGGCCATAAATCAATTACAACCTTCCCGATGAGACTTAGAAAGCTCATCCCAACTGTGCCAGGTCCTTTGTGCTGATAAACCAGGTCTCCATCAAAAACAAAACAGGCTGTTATTAAAGTTTGGCATCTTTACTTCAGTCAGTGACTATTGGTTTCAAAAGTGGACATGGCAGGGAAGGAGCCGCACCTCTTTCCTTCACTCTGCAGAAGCACTTCACTGTGTCCACTGTGCACATGTCCTTAAATCATTCATGTCACGAGCCCCAAGCCAGAGCAGGCAGGAAGGATACAGGTAGCTGGATGGGACCTTGTGGGCATTTGGGGTGGAGGAGCGGAGGAAGCACAGCCCCTTGAGAGCACCACAAACAGATTGACAAATTCAACCCAAGGCAGGACTTCAGATTAGATAATAACTCACGCATGGTGCGTGGTCGTCACAGCTGACTGTCGCTGCTCTGTGCTGTGCTCCGCCGTTATTGTGGAGGCCCGGGGCATCCAGCAGCAGTGAAGGGCACCCACACACACAGTTGTGCTCAGTGCAATAGCAAACCAGACTGGCGTGTGGATATCTTGTGTACCATGCCGTCCATGAAAGGGAGTCAACTACACCCTTTAGAACAGAAATATTTAAAAGAGGCATTGTGTTGGACAGTTCCAACCTTCCTTCAGAGGATCAACTTTTTAATTTCCCTCTTCCATGTTCCAGCACCACTCCTTCTTTCCCCTCTCCATCCTTCCATCCCTCCCTCCTCTCCTGACAAATGCCTTGTCCACACCTCCCACACTGATGGCATTAACCCGTTTAACCTTTGCCCCCCTGACAGAGCTGACAAGCCAAACCAGTGCAGGACCAGACCACAACACTGTTCATTCCCCCAGCATCCTGGAGAGGACGCCTCTCCCAGATTAATTGTGGAGTGTAGTAGCATGTATTAATGTTGTTTTGTTTTTAAAAGACAGGCATTGGAGTCCTTCCTAAAAGGTGAGGCCCACACACATTCGGTTTCCATAAGATCCCATTAGTGTCTGCAGAAGAGAGGGGGGATATTTTTCTTTTTGTTTTGCAGGAGCAGTACCAGAGATAGACAACTATAAAGGCAAGACAATAAACATTGCAAGACAGACCATGATAACATCCATAACAGCGTGCCCATCACCTCTGCATTTTGGTGCTGCAGCCAACCTACTGTACATTACACGCATACACACTGTTACATGCTCATACACACTGTAAATACATGGGGTAAATGTTTGCCAAATCCTCTAAGATCTTGTCCATGGTCATGGGGATAGACTGGGATTAGTTGGTAATGACCATTAGAAATGTTGTGTTGTGTTGCATTTTGACGCAATGCTGTTGTTGTGTTGTGTTGAATTTTGGTTTAATGTTGTGTTGTGTTGTGTTGTGTTGTGTTGTGTTGAATTTTGGTTTAAATTTGTGTTGTGTTGTATTTTGGTGTAATGTTTTGTTGTTTTGTTGTATTTTGGTGTAACATTTTATTGTTGTTTTGTATTTTGGTGTAATATTTTGTTGTAATGTTGTCTTGTAATTTGGTGTAATGTTCTGTTGTTGTGTTGTATTTTGGTGTAATGTTGTGTTGTAATGTTGTCTTGTAATTTGGTGTAATGTTTTGTTGTTGTGCTGTATTTTGGTGTAATGTTTTGTTGTGTTGTATTTTGGTGTAATGTTTTATTGTAATGTTGTCTTGTAATTTGGTGTAATGTTTTATTGTTGATTTGTATTTTGGTGTAATGTTTTGTTGTTGTGCTGTATTTTGGTGTAGTTTTTTGTTGTTGTGCTGTATTTTGGTGTAGTTTTTTGTTGTGTTGTGTTTTGGTGTAATGTTTTATTGTAATGTTGTCTTGTAATTTGGTGTAATGTTCTGTCGTTGTGTTCTATTTCGGTGTAACGTTGTGTTGTGTTGTATTTTGGTGTAATGTTTTGTTGTTGTGCTGTATTTTGGTGTAGTTTTTTGTTGTTGTGCTGTATTTTGGTGTAGTTTTTTGTTGTGTTGTATTTTGGTGTAATGTTCTGTCGGTGTGTTCTATTTCGGTGTAACGTTGTGTTGTGTTGTATTTCGGTGTAATGTTCCGTCGGTGTGTTCTATTGCTGTAAAGTTGTGTTGTATTTTGGTGTAATGTTCTGTCGGTGTGTTCTATTTTTAACGTTGTGTTGTGTTGCGGTGTAATGTTCTGTCGTTGTGTTCTATTTGGTGTAACGTTTTTGTGTTGTATTTTGGTGTAATGTTCTGTCGTTGTGTTCTATTTGTTAACGTTGTGTTGTGTTGTATTTCGGTGTAATATTCTGTCGGTGTGTTCTATTTCGGTGTAACGTTGTGTTGTGTTGTATTTCGGTGTAATGTTCTGTCGGTGTGTTCTATTTCGGTGTAACGTTGTGTTGTGTTGTATTTCGGTGTAATGTTCTGTCGGTGTGTTCTATTTCGGTGTAACGTTGTGTTGTGTGTTGTATGTTCTGTCGTTGTGTTCTATTTCGGTGTAATGTTCTGTTCTGTCGTTGTGTTCTATTTCGGTGTAACGTTGTGTTGTGTTGTATTTCGGTGTAATGTTCTGTCGGTGTGTTCTATTTCGGTGTAACGTTGTGTTGTGTTGTATTTTGGTGTAATGTTCTGTCGGTGTGTTCTATTTGTGTAACGTTGTGTTGTGTTGTATTTCGGTGTAATGTTCTGTCGTTGTGTTCTATTTCGGTGTAACGTTGTGTTGTGTTGTATTTGGTGTAATGTTCTGTCGGTGTGTTCTATTTCGGTGTAACGTTGTGTTGTGTTGTATTTCGGTGTAATGTTCTGTCGTTGTGTTCTATTTCGGTGTAACGTTGTGTTGTGTTGTATTTCGGTGTAATATTCTGTCGGTGTGTTCTATTTCGGTGTAACGTTGTGTTGTGTTGTTGTATGTTCTGTCGTTGTTCGGTGTAACGTTGTGTTGTGTTGTATTTCGGTGTAATGTTCTGTCGTTGTGTTCTATTTCGGTGTAACGTTGTGTTGTGTTGTATTTTGGTGTAATGTTCTGTCGGTGTGTTCTATTTCGGTGTAACGTTGTGTTGTGTTGTATTTTGGTGTAATGTTCTGTCGGTGTGTTCTATTTCGGTGTAACGTTGTGTTGTGTTGTATTTTGGTGTAATGTTCTGTCGGTGTGTTCTATTTCGGTGTAACGTTGTGTTGTGTTGTATTTCGGTGTAATGTTCTGTCGTTGTGTTCTATTTCGGTGTAACGTTGTGTTGTGTTGTATTTCGGTGTAATGTTCTGTCGGTGTGTTCTATTTCGGTGTAACGTTGTGTTGTGTTGTATTTCGGTGTAATGTTCTGTCGGTGTGTTCTATTTCGGTGTAACGTTGTGTTGTGTTGTGTTGTATTTTGTGTGTTCTATTTCGGTGTAACGTTGTGTTGTGTTGTGTGTTCTGTCGGTGTGTTCTATTTCGGTGTAACGTTGTGTTGTGTTGTATTTTGGTGTAATATTCTGTCGTTGTGTTCTATTTCGGTGTAACGTTGTGTTGTGTTGTATTTTGGTGTAATGTTCTGTCGGTGTGTTCTATTTCGGTGTAACGTTGTGTTGTGTTGTATTTTGGTGTAAAGTTGAGTATCCGTGGTGTTATGTATTTTAGTTCCATGCTCCTTTTTTTGCAATGTACTTTTCTCTTCATAATGTCATATTTATATTTGCTACTTCACTATATTTATCTGTACGTGTCCTTGGGTATGTTGAAAGGTGCAAATAAAATGTATTCGTTTTACTATTGATTATGTATCCTAGCACATTAACTCCTCACACACTGGCCTCTCGGAGCAACTCTTTATCGCAAATTCCTAACTAACATCTCTGTTCTTCCCTAAAGGTTGAATAGTGGTGTGTGTGTGTTTTTTTATAGCGTGTCTGTAGATACTGTTGAATTATGCTTTCCTATTCCAGAGTATACTGTAGCTTCGAAGAGGGATGCTAAAGGTCTTCGACGACAACATCGAGGGCCCATATGTCACACAAAAACACATACGGTGTCAACAGAGCATGAAAACATACACCCACATAGGCACATGTAGAAACAAATGCACACAAAAGCAATGGTGCACACACACAGACACACACACACACACACACACACACACACACACACACACACACACACACACACACACACACACATATACACACGCACACAAACACATATACAATTATGATTTGTAGTAGCCAATTAAATGTGTGAAAACATGAAGATACCAAATAATTGTATTATAATTGACTCGATGCAGAATTCAGAGATCAAGCTGATTGGTGTGTTGGTGACCATACTGTATAAGATACTGTATGTTCTTACTGTCAGGGCTGTGCAATGCCAGAAATAGTATCCACTGGTTGTTGTGAATAACAATGTATAGTGAGAGCTGACAATGTTGTCTACTCTTCTGTACACAACTGGGACACTCAATACTTACTTTGTGCTTTGTCTCTTCTTTTGAACAGTTGGGAATATATGCACTTTTGTCGATCTAAAAGTACTTATCTCTCTATGAAACGTTATCAATCTTTCCTTTTAAATGATCTGGAAACATATAAATGCATAGAATATGTAAATCAAAATGAAATTAATTAAAATGTTAAAATGTCCATTAGTTATTAATCACAAAACTATTTCATCTAAAGCACTTTTTTAATCTAAGTGCAAAAACTGACACATGTACTTCAAGTCTCCACTGTATTTTCAAAGGCTGTTCCAAGGCACATAAAAAATGCATAAGGACAAAATAATTAGATAGAATATTTTCTCTCAGAGAAATGAAGAAATCCCAAAAAGCTTAGAGTCTATGAGATATTTCTGGCCTTAAAATGATTTGAAAGGTGAAAGGCACAAGGCTAAAACACATTTCTGTTCTAGGCCATTCCTTTTGTTCATCAAGCCCTCGGCTAATTTGTCCCCACTCCTCACCACATTCTGTTCCTATTGTGTGTTATTTTTTTAGTTGGGCGCACATTTGAATTGCTAATTAAACTTATTTTAATATATTCATAAGACTCATCAAAACAGACTTATATATCAAAGTGCCCAAACTTGTATTGATGTTAATATCAAAGTGGTGATTACATGGTAACATCCGTAGTTTTAGCTCTTAATTGCACCACTCTCTGTCCGAGAGGCTTGAAGTGTCACTAGAGGAAGCCTGGGACTTCTCTTTTTCAGAGACAGAGATGGATGGATGGATGGATGGATGGATGGATGGATGGATGGATGGATGGATGGATGGATGGATGGATGGATGGATGGATGGATGGATGGATGGATGGATGGATGGATGGATGGATGGATGGATGGATGGATGGATGGATGGATGGATGGATGGATGGATGGATGGATGGATGGATGGATGGATGGATGGATGGATGGATGGATGGATGGATGGATAGATAGATAGATAGATAGATAGATAGATAGATAGATAGATAGATAGATAGATAGATAGATAGATAGATAGATAGATAGATAGATAGATAGATAGATAGATAGATAGATAGATAGATAGATAGATAGATAGATAGATAGATAGATAGATAGATAGATAGATAGATAGATAGATAGATAGATAGATAGATAGATAGATAGATAGATAGATAGATAGATAGATAGATAGATAGATAGATAGATAGATAGATAGATAGATAGATGGACAGATATGATACACTATCTCACCAATATGTACTGACAGATAGTATACATTTATGAAGATGTTTATGAAAGCATTGTTTTCATCTTTTTTTTTCCTAGCATGTTTTTGAAATCATATTTCTATTTTTCCTCTTTCCTAATGAGAAAGCTATTTCATAGGCCGTTGTGTTTGTATTTCTGACATACTTTTAAAATGAGCAAACAAACACGCAAACAACACAACTTCACACGGCCTCTCGTACGGTTTGTATGGTATGGACACAGCCATGAGTTTTGCAGGTGTGTGTACAATTAATCACCAACAAAGGAAACGGGCACTTGAAAAAAACATGAAAGGCAATGATTCATTAGTACCGTTTTACATTTTCATTTTTTCTTTCTCTAATTAGACCCACAAATAATAATACGGTTACATTATTGTTTCAAAAGGGAGAGAATAATGAATCGTTACGAGGGGATCTTTGCTGAAATTTGTCTGCCCCTCCTTTGTAGCTGGTGAAATGATATTGCACTCTCCAATGTAGCGCCATTAACTCCTCCTGACACTTTCCAGGTCACTAATTTTTCAGCTATGAGTTCATTCTGCTTAGACCGATATGCTGTCTTTATAATGAGGTTATTTCTGGGTTATTACCTCTGCCCATGATACGCCACCTTCTGCGAAATACCTAATTGATGTAAATCAAATATGGTTAGCAGCGACTAACTTGAATCCTCCTTTCTCTTCATTCAAAGAATATTCACATTGCCTTTGCAAACAATAAGTCACCCCCAAACCCTTCCAGCTGATTGGACAGGAAGTCAACAGGACACTGGGGATGACATTTCTTTTTTTCTTTTTTCAATTATCCAACTCCGAACGGGAAACTCGGATTTCCAGACAATCCCATTTCCAGGAGCAGAGGCGTAAATGTGAGCTCATGCTCACAGAGGCAGAAGAGTGGCTACTGAGGAGACGTGCTGGCATTTGACTTTGCTGAATAAGCTTAAGGTGTGCATTGCAGCAGGTTGGAAGTGCCATTGAGGGGTAGAGAATGGGAAGGAGAGAGAGAGAGGTCTACTTTGGTCCTGTTCATTAAGCGCTGTCTCAATCGGCGGTGAAATGATGCCTGCTGAAGATGATACGATGGGGCCTTGTTGAGGTGAACTGGACACTCTCTCAGGGCCGGGGCCAGCACAGGGACATGGTTGCTAGTCACACTGAGAGGACAGAGGAGAGGGTAGTAGGGCAGCTTCACCTCCCCACCTGGTACACAGGGCATGACTCCACATGCCTGTAAACGTCCCCGTCCTGCACTCCCCCACTCCAAAGGCAGGGTATCATATTTCAAATGTTAACCCAGACAATATGTTATGTGCAGAATCATAATCGTACTACATGATTACATGATTACATATTTACTCCTGACTTAGTTGATTTCAGCAGTCAACCAGGGAGGAAGCGTGTGACGCTTAACACAAACACAAAGTGACAGGTCTCAGCGTTGCTCCCTTTCAGTCTGTGTGCTGCTGGGAGCCCTGCTGCCTGGTATCAAAGCACTCTCTTTGGGGTACTGTAGCAGCAGGCCTCAGTGAAAAGCTCTGATGTACACACTACAGTAAATCCACAGCTTTGTGTCACTGTCTCCTCTCGTCCCCCTCTAGCCTTGCCAGAGCGGTGCCCGTGATCAGCGCTGTGCAGCACTGGTGGGACATCATCCTCAGCGAGCAGAGCAGAGAGAGCGAACCGCCTCCTCTTCGTCATCCTCCCAGCACGACGACACAACGCTCCCGAAAATCCTTAACCATCAAAGGCAGTGTTGTCTATCAGTCAGACTGGCGCTTACGGTGAGTGACTGAGGGAGAGTGACACTAAGCACAGGCTGAATACACCTCAGTCAGGCCTGGCAGGTCACCATGACAGCGGGGGTGGGCAGGATGTCCCTTATCAAGGAGGATTAGCCCATTTAGCTGCCATCCCGGTGCCAGTCTGTGCCACTCTCCACTCCACTCTACCACAAGGTGTCACATATCGATGGGGGCAAGAAGATCACACCGGATGAAATGCCATGTCAGGGTGATTGCAAATATGTTTTCTGATATGATCAAATCTTTCACTGTCAGGGACCGTGACAGGTTGGTGTCAAGAAAAACACCAGCATAGGATATGAGGGGATTACTCAAAATATGACCCAAATTCAGGCCAAATAACATTTTGAAGGAGGTGGCTAGGTTTAGGAGTAGTGTGCTGTATTGTCTGTACAACATCCCCATGCTACGTTACAACTCTATGATAACGATGATATAAATCACTAGAATTTTTTTTTTTAAATTTGTAAAAAAACAACAACATGTATTTACAAGCAAAACCAGCCACATGGATGGCGCTTTCTCTGGCCTGAGTATAGTAGTTCATTTGACGTAGATGTATTGAATGCAAAGACTTGAAGTTCACCGTCTGTGTTCGATGCTGAAGGTGTGTTTGATTCTTCGTTAAAGAATCGTTTCAACTGTGGATTGCTCCTCTTTGTTGACAAACAGACACCGGATTGTGGCTTTGACCGTGGTGTACCCCGAGTCGCGTTGGAACTGCACAGCGTTGAATGGATTGCTTTAAATGTTTTGTCTCATGTCCATCGCCAAACTAGATACGCTGTACACTCAAGTGAGCTAAAAATCCAGCTGTGTCCGTCGGAAATTCAAATTCCTCACTGTGACATCAGCAGCAACACAAACTCTAAATACGCCTGTACGCGAGGTGTTTTAATTTTAAAAATATATATATACCAACCTATCTTCAACCTCCGGCTTTGATAGAGATCCTGTTCAATTAAGTGCTTGGGCATTATCCCGTGCATTCTCCCAGTCACTTCTTTAATTTAGTTGTTATAATTAGGCATTAACTGGTGTCAGTTCTGCGGCCACTAACAGCCCACTCAGTTCTGCTTGTCTGCATTATCACAGTTTGGGGGAGAAAGTAAATTATAATGAAGGACTATATAGTCCAATTACAGATAAAAGCAGCCAAGTGCAGTGCTGTAATTAGGTGCCACTACCTCTCCTTCCTTCAGAATGGCATGTCCATGGGAATACCTAATAGCCATTTTTATTACTTTTAACCCGTTACTCATGTTCTTAACCCAAGGACTTTCAATCATAGCGACGGGCCAACGGCAAGAGTCTCCTCGAAGCACCGCAAACAGGTAGTGTGCGCATCACACACACGCTAAACAAAGTTAGCCGGTTGGAGAGGATGGGGTGAGATGGAGAATGGAAGGGCTCGGTGGTGTGTTAGCTGCACGGCTGTGGCCCTTCAGGAGGAGTGAAGGGTCGGAGGGAAGAGGAGGCACATCCTCATGTTCCCACTTTAATGGGTCAGTATTTCATTATTTGGAACGGCGTGTCTGTCTGTTGTAGCCGGCCATGGAGTTCCTTGGTGGAGCACTTACAAGGCATCTGTGTAATTAAACTGTAAGATAACCCCTCCGTTCCTCTCTTTTCACTTTCTCCCCCCCTCTCTCTCTCTGTCAGGTGAGACAACATGCTTTGGAACGCTTGAATTCGAAGGCAGCGAAAGATAGGAAATTATAGGGTGGTGGAACGAGGACGATTTTGTGGTTGGAGGGAAGGGGTTGGCAGTTGGTGGATCTTATTCAAAGTCCACTGAAAACTCTGTCTACAGTCCATAGACCCCAGGGAATTGACTTAGTTTCATATTATACACCAGGATTGTAAGAAAAGTCAGATTTGAAATCCTTCCTGAATTAAAATCAAGCAGCATGGATATCAAGGAGCATATCAGAAAGAATTAGCCAACGCAACAACAACAACATTTCCGGATTCTTCTAACAAGTGGATTCAAACGCTAAAAGCCCATCCAGTGGAACATAAACGTCTCAGCATTGACAGCTGTCCTCCATTTTCTCACAGACAGACATACAAATGATGATAACAATCCAAATGCTCTTCGCTCCAATCTTTGTTCAGGGAAATGCAGAAACGTCTTTTGGTTGTATTTTGACAGGGCTCTGGATGCATGTTTACTCTTTGATGGCATATATAACATACTGAAGGCCTGACTGTGTTTGGACTGCTGTTCAGACTGTGTTGGAAATGCATTGTTTTCCAGAGTTTGGTGGCGACAGACGATGGATTAAACAATGAATAAGTGATTTATTAGCTGCCGCTGTCACGCTGGTTAGATGGATTACTACAAGTGACCTATGACCCCACTTACCAGAGTCCTCCCCAGTGTTTCAGAGCAGGAGAGGTGTGTGTGCCTGTGTTTGGACTGGGGAGGTGTGTTGGGCGCTCCGCTGGCCAGCTGTAATCTTGTGACAGGATGGGACTACTTGATCAATGGCCTAATGAACAGTGTGTTTCATTGGGCCAATGAACTGACTTGCTTTAGCCAGACAGATGTGCCTTGCCATGGGTAGTGTGGTGTACCTGGTGTACGGTGTACTCAAAATAATCAAATATATATGAGAGATGTGTGAATTGTAGAAGGCCCACATTGACATGCCCACTATTCTTCAGTATTCACCCATTGTTTCATTGAGTGAAGTGGTGGGTTGGGTGCAAAGTATGGCTACTCTGTGAATGTTTATTTTCATCAGTATTCTTCAAGTCAAAACATCAGAAATGGGAGATATCATGTGATGAAAAGAAAATATGGCTATTAAATAGCTATTCTTGTGTTCCTATCTAATATGAATATATATATATACACTGCTCAAAAAAATAAAGGGAACACTTAAACAACACAATGTAACTCCAAGTCAATCACACTTCTGTGAAATCAAACTGTCCACTTAGGAAGCAACACTGATTGACAATAAATTCCACATGCTGTTGTGCAAATGGAATAGACAACAGGTGGAAATTATAGGCAATTAGCAAGACACCCCCAATAAAGGAGTGGTTCTGCAGGCGGTGACCACAGACCACTTTTCAGTTCCTATGCTTGCTGGCTGAGGTTTTGGTCACTTTTGAATGCTGGCGGTGCTTTTACTCTAGTGGTAGCATAAGACGGAGTCTATAACCCACACATGTGGCTCAGGTAGTGCAGCTCATCCAGGATGGAACATCAATGCGAGCTGTGGCAAGAAGGTTTGCTGTGTCTGTTAGCGTAGTGTCCAGAGCATGGAGGCGCTACCAGGAGACAGGCCAGTACACCAGGAAATGTGGAGGAGGCCGTAGGAGGGCAACAATCCAGCAGCAGGACCGCTACCTCCGCCTTTGTGCAAGGAGGAGCACTGCCAGAGCCCTGCAAAATGACCTCCAGCAGGCCACAAATGTGCATATGTCTGCTCAAACGGTCAGAAACAGACTCCATGAGGGTGGTATGAGGGCCCAACGTCCACAGGTGGGAGTTGGGGCGGCAGGGTAGCCTAGTGGTTAGAGTGTTGGACTAGTAACCGAAAGGTTTCATGTTCAAATCCCTGAGCTGACAAGGTACAAATCTGTCGTTCTGCCACTGAACAGGCAGTTAACCCACTGTTCCTAGGCCATCATTGAAAATAAGAATTTGTTCTTAACTGACTTGCCTAGTTAAATAAAGGTAAAATACATAAAAAAATAAAAAAATTGTGCTTACAGCCCAACACTGTGTTGGACGTTTGGCATTTGCCAGAGAACACCAAGATTGGCAAATTCGCCACTGCCGTCCTGTGCTCTTCACAGATGAAAGCAGGTTCACACTGAGCATATATATATATATATATATACACTGCTCAAAAAAATAAAGGGAACACTAAAATAACACATCCTAGATCTAAATGAATGAAATATTCTTACTATTCTTTACATAGTTGAATGTGCTGACAACAAAATCACATATATTATATATATCTTCAGCTTAAAGGTGAAAACCCAAACCAACAAGTCCATGCAGTGATGGAAAAAGTACACAATTGTCATACTTGAGTGAAAGTAAAGATTCCTAGAAAATGACTCATGTAAAAGTGAAAGTCACCCAGTAAATACTACTTGTGTGAAAGTCTAAAAGTATTTGGTTTTAAATACAATTAAGTATCAAAATTAAAAGTAAAAGTCATTTCAAATTCCTTATATTAAGCAAGCCAGATGCCACCATTTTCCACCAGATCAGAGGCAGTAGGGATGACCAGGGATGTTATCTTGATAGGGGAGTGAATTTGACACTTTTCCTGCCCTGCTAAGCATTCAAAATGTAACAAATACTTTGGAGTGTCAGGGAAAATGTATGTAGTAAAAAGTACATAATTTTCATTAGGAATGTAGTGAAGTAAAAGTAAAAGTTGCCAAAAATATAAATAGTAAAGTACAGATACCCCCCAAAAATGACTTAAGTAGTACTTTGAAGTATTTTTACACCACTGTGTCCATGTTGGCGGAGTCTGTTTGAATGGCAGCTGCAGATTGTGGACAGACATGGAATTAAATCGAGGGGAATAATGGGATTCATTGGACCTCATTGTTTTTGCCTCTGCTTTGCATCCATAATGTAACAACACTGTTCTGATTAAGACCATCTCTCTCTCTCTCTTTCTCTCTCTCTCTCTCTCTCTCTCTCTCTCTCTCTCTCTCTCTCTCTCTCTCTCTCTCTCTCTCTCTCTCTCTCTCTCTCTCTCTCTCTCTCTCTCTCTCTCTCTCTCTCTCTCTCTCTCTCTCTCTCTCTCTCTCTCTCTCTCTCTCTCTCTCTCTCTCTCTCTCTCTCTCTCTCCCTCTCTCTCTCTCTCTCTCCCTCTCTCTCTCTCTCGATGAGCATTTGCAATAAAATCAAAAAACAAAGGGACAGAGGTTTTGTACCTCGGCTGACTTTGTTATGGCATCCATAATAAAGAAAAGTAATATGCTTTAAACATGAAATAAGACTTTAATTGGAGCACATGAAAAACGTGCCATCGGAAGATGTAATTGAATGTCGCCATGGAGCTGGGGGAATTAAAATAGGTCATTTTCTGTGTTGCTTTATGTTTGATTGAATCCACTCCTAAGTGGTTGAGACAGTGGAATTATCAGTTTTAAGATGCTATTTGAAGTGCTCAATGCCAGCATGCCTTTTTGAAAGCAGAGGAGAGAGAGGGATGAGGGGAAGACATGACAGAGACAAATGTCTCTGCATTGACAGCTGTCCTCCATTTTCTCACAGACAAACATACAAATGATGATAAAAAAAACAAAGCGTCCATCTCTCATTAATCCTCGTTCCGGAAATGCAGAAATGTCTTTTGGTTGTAATTTGACTGGGGTCTGGATGCATGTTTAGACTTTGATGGACAGTCCTGAAATTGTAAACAAATATGTATATATATATACATAGAAAGGTATTTGATAGAGTTGTGCAGTAATGTAATTGTCATTGTAAACAAATACAGTGGGGCAAAAAAGTATTTAGTCAGCCACCAATTGTGCAAGTTCTCCCACTTAAAAAGATGAGAGAGGCCTGTAATTTTCATCATAGGTACACTTCAACTATGACAGACAAAATGAGAAAAAAAATCCAGAAAATCACATTATAGGATTTTTTATGAATTTCTTTGCAAATTATGGTGGAAAATAAGTATTTGGTCAATAACAAAAGTTTATCTCAATACTTTGTTATATACCCTTTGTTGGAAATGACAGAGGTCAAACATTTTCTGTAAGTCTTCACAAGGTTTTCACACACTGTTGCTGGTATTTTGGCCCATTCCTCCATGCAGATCTCCTCTAGAGCAGTGATGTTTTGGGGCTGTTGCTGGGCAACACGGACTTTCAACTCCCTCCAAAGATTTTCTATGGGGTTGAGATCTGGAGACTGGCTAGGCCACTCCAGGACCTTGAAATGCTTCTTACGAAGCCACTCCTTCGTTGCCTGGGCGGTGTGTTTGGGATCATTGTCATGCTGAAAGACCCAGCCACGTTTCATCTTCAATGCCCTTGCTGATAGTAGGCTTTGTTGCTTTGGTCCCAGCTCTCTGCAGGTCATTCACTAGGTCATTCACTGTGAGCATTTTGACCCCACGGGGTGAGATCTTGCGTGGAGTCCCAGACCGAGGGAGATTATCAGTGGTCTTGTGTGTCTTCCATTTCCTAATAATTGCTCCCACAGTTGATTTCTTCAAACCAAGCTGCTTACCTATTGCAGATTCAGTCTTCCCAGCCTGGTCTACAATTGTGTTTCTGGTGTCCTTTGACAGCTCTTTGGTCTTGGCCATAGTGGAGTTTGGAGTGTGACTGTTTGAGGTTGTGGACAGGTGTCTTTTATACTGATAACAAGTTCAAACAGGTGCCATTAATACAGGTAACGAGTGGAGGACAGAGGAGCCTCTTAAAGAAGAAGTTACAGGTAAGTGAGAGCCAGAAATCTTGCTTGTTTGTAGGTGACCAAATACTTATTTTCCACCATAATTTGCAAATAAATTCATAAAAAATCCTACAATTGTCACATTCTGACCTTTATTTCCTTTGTTTTGTATTTAGTTAGTATGGTCAGGTCATGAGTTGGGTGGGCAGTCTATGTTTGATTTTCTATGATTTGGGGATTTCTATGTTTCGGCCTAGTATGGTTCTCAATCAGAGGCAGGTGTCATTAGTTGTCTCTGATTGAGAATCATACTTAGGTAGCCTGGGTTGCACTGTTTGTTTGTGGGTGATTGTCTATGTTAGTGGCTTGTGTCAGCACAGGTCTCATTTGTAGCTTCACGGTCGTATTTGGTTCATTGTTTTTTGTTACTCTTTTGTATAGTGTCGCAGTGTTCAGTGTTCTCTTTATTAAAATTCACTATGAACACATACCACGCTGCATATTGGTCCTCTGATCCTTCTCGCCTCTCCTCTTCAGATGAAGAGGAGGAAGACCGTGACAACAATGTGATTTTCTGGAAAATAAATTCTCATTTTGTCTGTCATAGTTGAAGTGTACCTATGATGAATATTACAGGCTTCTCTCAGCTTTTTAAGTGGGAGAACTTGCACAATTGGTGGCTGACTAAATACTTTTTTGCCCCACTGTATATAGTAATATTGCCAATATTAGCCATATTTAAACGGTTTGTTTGAAATGTGTGTGTTCAATCTCATCAAAAGAAACTGTAACATTGCTAAAGTGTTTCCTTTATTTGAGGTTCAATTCTTAGAGCTCAACATTAGGGACAGACACTCTATTTAAGTGTAATATCACAGCACAGTTATATCAGGTCTCCCACAATTCCCAGAGAACAAACGAGGCCACTCTCTGAGCCAGCCTTGGAGGCCTCTAAAGCCCCCAGTGGGAATCCAACACGAGGGGAAGCTCACTTCAACAAGCTCACAGTAGAAAGAGATCGGGGCTAAACCTCATAGAGATCCAGCATCATCCAGGTTCGTCCTGTCCTCGCTACAGGCTGGCACTGCCAGGATCTACCAGCAGCTGTAGAATGGGTTGACCACTAATTACGAGGCATAGGCCAATCAAAACTCGAAAGATGCTGATAGTCACACCTTATTGTCTCACAGTGTGTGCGGATGGGAGTTGTCTATGCGTCGAGAAACAATTTGAAAGCTCTCTCTTTCTTTTTCTCTCTCTCTCTCAAATGGATAATTCTGGTGATGCCTGTGACAGGCCATGGTTTGGATTTTGATTTATGTTCTTCCAAAGCTAAAATCAAAGAATCCATCTAGTGCTATTTTATGGCAGCTGAGATGATGAATGGCGCAGTCTCTCGGCCAAACCACGCCGCTGTGTCTTTGCCCTGGATTTTAATTGCTAAAGTAGCCAGTCATTGCTCAGGATTCAACGGCGAAAGGAGCATACTCTTGCCCCCTCTCTCTCTCTCTCTCTCTGTCTCTCTCTGTATCTAGCTCTCTCCCTCTCTCTCTCTCTCTCTGTCTCTCTCTGTCTCTAGCTCTCTCCCTCTCTTTCTCCAAAGTGCAGAGGAGATGGTTGCTTTGAACGAAAATTGAATTTAGTTTACAGTAACTTGCTGTTAAATCATTCATAGCATGGCCATAGGGAGCTCGTATAACAAGTATAACTAATGGCTCTTGTAATGGGACAAACTTTGAAGTGCAAATTTATCATGTATATTTAATGTATGGAAATAATATTTTTGAAGTAATACGCCAGATAAGAATTTGATTATTTTTTTGGTATTCAAATGTCCAGAGCATCACCTCTTGCTTTGCATGACTACTCTTTATTCTTCTCATGTATTCTTTGTGAGGGACGTTTCCTCCTCTTATCTTCATTTTGGGAGTGTGAAGGAGAAAAATGAGGCTCAGGAAGAAAAAGCTAGATTATTAGACAACACACTGTAGTTATCTTATTGATTTTGATAGCCCAAGTGACAAATAACAGTTCCAATGGAATATTCAGCACAATTCGTGTCGCTCATTATAAGTGTGTGTTCTTTAATATGAAGTCTGAAAGGCGTTCTCATTCCAAAAAATCTCATTTTGCTCAGCGACACTTCACGGGCCATAAAAGTGATAAAAACATGTAAATAAAATCAGTCCTCCATCCATCTATCAGGGGGAACATTTTACTCACCCCCCCCACGCTCCCCATTAGAACCTTTTTAAACAAAGTAGTAACATTGCTTTTCAAAGTCTCACAAAATCAATGATGCAAATTAGAAAAACAAGCAGGCAATAAATTATTTCACATCTGCAGACCCAGTGATAATTTGTAATAATTTTTAATAAAGCATGATTGTAGTTTGTAGCACTGAATAATTTAATCAAGTGGAAATGTGGAACATAAAAAAAAAAACACATCTTAAAATCCCTCCCACAAATATTGTAGTGTTTTGTGTGTTTGTGTGTGTAGAATATCCTTTAGTGTGTATGTGTGAGGTTTAGTTTGTGTATATGTGTATTTGTATACAAATGGAATGACCGTTTCTGCTCTTTTCATCAGGGCATTATATCAATGACACCAATTGCCCTGAAAGCGCATTGTTTGCATGATAGTAACAGTATCCCTTGGACATCAGAAACAAACCAGAAAGCCACATATACACATGCTGGAATGGATGAGGAAGAAAGCCTCAGGTAAAACCCAGCCTGGCACTCATTTATAACAATGACATGGGAGCGAAGTTTCTCTAAATGAGGCATTCAGATAGCAAAACCAGTCATTTATCCTGATGATTAATACAAATGATATTCGTAATAATAAATATCACTGCCTTACAGCATGAGCAGGGAGCAGGGAGAGGAGGGCTGCACATCCACACAGCTAAACATCCTCAGTGCACAGAATACCTGAGTGTGTGTCTGTGTGTAGGCGTATGTGTGCGTCTGTGTACTTTTCTGTAATTGTGTTAAACCACTGTGAGAGCGGAACATATTCTGTGTAGACAATAGGGGTTTGTGTGTGTGTCCAAGCAGCAAGAGATTCTATGAGTGAGAAATATAATTTCTCTCCGTGTGTGTGTGTGTGTGTGTGCGTGTGTGCGTGTGTGCGCGTGTGCGCGTGTGTGCGTGTGTGTGTGTGTGCGTGTGTGTGTGTGTGTCTATTTACGTGCGTACTTGTTTTACTACATTATCGAGGTGATGATCTGACTTTCAGACTGAACGCCCCACTGAACATGCATTTTGATATCCGTTCCTGAGTTATTCCTAAATATTGGCCCTATTATGTATTTATTCTTTGCACTGATATAATAATGCACCAACGAGTGCCGTCCTAATCTGGGGGAAGAAGGGAGCCGCTGTAGTCGGGCCTGAAACAAATGAAGCTGTCACGGAAACACAAAGCCCCAGAGAAAAATTAGAGAGCTGGATGCTGTACTTATGCAGAGAGCTCGGTTTTTCTCGAGCCGTCTCTCTTGTTATCCTCTACCCTTCCCTCGCTGGCACACCACCGCAGCATGGGTTGTTCATCTCCGACGATTATGTAATGGTGAAAAATATTATTCGTCAAACATTGCACCTCACCTCCCCACCTCTGCTAACATTCCCATGGTACACCAGTGTCCACCTCCACTTCCGCCCTCACACCCTTCTTGACTTACTGTGGCAGTGCACTGTGATTAAGCTGTGTCCGACTTCTAACTTCCACAGTCCCGCTCCTGCATGATACACCACTTTAGCTCCCAGAGAGAGAGGACTGGTCCAGCTTCTTCCTCTCCCACTAAATCAACTATTTCCAACTACTTCAAATCGTGCTACATAATACACTTCCTCCCTCCACCAACCACGGCATGATGTGGGGAGGAGAGGCGAGGGACAAAATAGAATCACATATCTGAGTATCAACATAAAGAGTCACTTCAATTGTAATGGGAAGAATGTGTTGATGACATGGCCTGATAAAGTTTATGTCTTCCTGCCATTTTATTAAAGTAAACACGCTCCAACCTACATGACATCACTAAGTAGGTTAAGTGTAGTCTTGAGCCGTCATCGATCATTACAGAATGTAGCAAATTCGGCTCCTCGGAGTGGTGAAAGTTTTCCACTGTATCGAGATGACATTTAATTTTTCATATCTCCTCCGTAGTCCTGGAATGAATTTTGGCAGACCTGATGCAATTTAGCAGCTTGGCAGTTTAAAATTGGGCAATGAATCACGCGGATTCAATGGGTGCGAGTGGCTGCATAACATTTTCTCTGTGTCAGGAGAAAGAGAGAGGTGCTGAGTCTTTGGACAGTGGACCCCCCCCCATCCCCATCCCCATCTTACCTCCACCATCCTCCTCCTCCTTCCCCTCTCTGTCTAGAGAACACAGTAACAAATCCCTGCTGTTCCCCCAACCTGGGAAAGATACAACATTAATATCCACATTAGCTGTGAGGAGCCCAACGAAGTTAAATACAACAGTGCAATTAATTAATTTCATTTAAAATCAGTAAGTCATGTTTCTTAAAGTGCAAACTTAACGCAATAATAAAGTTATAACTGTTATCATATGATATCATGTGATTAAGGACCAGTTTTTGGTGTGCTCTGTATGATTGATTCCTCGTGTGTGTGTATCCCTCACAAGAAGAAATGGTTAGGAGCACTGCACCCAGACACACCACACTGTACAATGAACAAATACGTCCAGCCGAATCTGTGCAATTACAGCGAGTGGCCAGATATGAAAGAGGAACAAAAACATATTTGTCTTGATAGAAATCTGCTCCAACACAATGCAGTATGTCTATAACAACAGCTCTCCTCATCTTTTTTTCCAGCCGTTCCCTCAGCAACCCCTCTCACCCCAAACAAAGAGCACCCGCCCACCCACTGCACCCACAAACGCCTCCATCCAGCTCTATACGTGCTTTTAAAAGGTGAAGAGGTCCAGAGGCCTCCCCTGTATCTGATATTTGACAAAGAGCACTACGGATAGAAATCAATAACACCAGCGAGCGCCGGCTGAAGCTGGCCGTAGTGAGGTGCCCCTGAGCACAACCTCGCCTCCAGCCCTCAGACCCCGGCCCCCTCTCCAGTCCAGATGAACCCAAACAAGCAAAGAATGGACTGACAACGCTTTTGACATGAGCCGTTTATTAGCCCCACCGAGCGGCTAAGTGGAGAGCTTGGCCGGCTGGCCACATCGCATCGCAGAGATGACCACCCCACATGGCGTACTGCGCTGCACCGCCCGCCACTTGCCAGCCAGCCATTTGTCAGGGTCACCGTCAGGAAAATTAGTGTTTATTCTTGTAGAAAAACCGGTGATGAATTGGTTTATTTATATGCTAAGAGATTTCTGCCCTTTCTCCTCCACTCTCCCTCACCTAGGGTGAAAACGATAATTTCACCCTCATGTAGGTTTGAGAAGGTGGGCTCTGCATATGTAAACAGGCATTGCCATGTAGACATTGTTAGCTTTCACCAGAACAAGTAACATCAGTGTAGATCATTAACCCCTGGGGTAATGTAAACCTGCAACACTATCACCAAAGCTGCCACCAGCACAGCTCTGTACAGTTCTGTGTACACAACAACCAACACAATAAAAGGCTATTTTAAATCATGCAAACAACAATACAATCAGTGTTTCCCCTATATGCATTTGCTGAATTGTGTCCGAATGCATATAGGAAAGACTGACATGCATTATCTCTCTCATAGACTTACTTAGGCTTAAGATTTGAGCATTTATTGCCTCTCGTGCTCATAACAGGTCATAAAATAAGCAGTTGCTATATGCATTGAACAAAATCGTAGCTGGTGCTCATCATATGGATCGTTGTGAATTAAATCAGAGTAGTGTTTTTGTATTTCAGAGAGGACTCTAGGAGGAGTGACGCTGAGTGTTATCCCAGGCCTATACAAGTGCCTCCTAAATATGCATACAGTATGTATAATCTTGAAGCAACGAGGAGGTGATTTCTGACAATCAGTCCATTTGCCTCTCCAAAGGTGGCCGGCCTTTTAGATGTGGATTAGTCATTATTAAACATAATAATGGCTTTTATAAGTCACTGTGCGCTCCCACACGGTGAATAATTCAGCATTCCACCATGCAAGGGCTTCTGCCGGGCCACGCTTATCGTAGAGGCACTAGTCAGGTGGGCCATACCTGAGATTGCAGACGACAGAATGCATTTGCCTAAATTATTTATTTAATTTTCCTCCTCCACCCCGCCCCCCTCCCCCACTCTGTCACGTTTATTTCAAGCGGCGTTAATTACGGTCGCACAAGCTGTTAAGCTGTCGTCTGCCGATTAACAAAGTCAAGCACAAGCCCAGCACCACTTCCCAACTTGGCAAATGGGAGGGGGGATGGGAAGCGAGTAACAGAAAGATCAGCTTTGTGACAGCCATTGTTAACTCAAACAGAGGGCCATAAAAGTACGGGACTTCTTACATGGAGTGAGCAGACAATATGAATAAACTTAATTTGTGAAACGTCTCTCCTAATTAATTTGGGAGTTGCTCGGTATGGCAGTGCATTAAAAGTTAAAACAACGTGCTTGTCTTTGAGCCGTAATTCAACGTGAACGCACTGCTTCCAGCAGTTTCCACATACTGCTGTCACCCAACCGAGGTGAATGTGGTTTGATGTTGTCCCAGTATATGTCTAGCTCCACTGGTGATGTGATAACATAACTCTCGGTAAGTAACAACTCTGGAGAACGAAGGCGGCATTGCTATAGAATTTGAGGAAGAATGGACCCATCTAGATATGTACCATTCTTGGCTCCAGAATTGAGATGCAACGATAGGGGCAGCATATAAACCAACCGTGTCACGCCACTGTTATCTACAAGCCCCAAGAATGTTAGCCCACTCAGCTAAAGCTTGAGAGTTTGCTCAGGGAGCTTATACAAGATGTCAAACCTCCGGCCAATGTACGTAGTCACTGAACACACATTAATATCAACACTATAACAACAAGACTCAGCGGCAGAGCAAAGGTCAAAGGTTAAACATATAGCTTCTGCTGCATTGTAAAAATAGAGTAGGGAAGTTGTTTTTGTTTGTGTACATAATTTACATTATATAATTTGTGTGTGTGTGTTCGCCCGTGTTGAGGATGTCAATGTGGAACATCGAAATTCTCAACACAGGCGAACACACACAGTATCATTTGGTCATTTTTTTTCTCATACATTTGCATCTGAAGAGACTGAGTGGGATGAAGGCAAAAATAAACTCATCGAGAGGATGAGCGTAGAAATGGCGTCGGCCCTCACGACTCACTAGCGTTCAATCCAAACGCCAATCAGGGATCTGGGCCGGGATGTGCCGTCGGGGAGCGTCAGGCATTGGAGTTCAGTAACTTCCCGATGAGGAGAGCACTCCCTCTTGCCACTTTGTAAAATCACATTACGCTAATGAGAATGGGACTGGATGGGCTATGGATGGGCTGCATGTCAAAAGCGCTTAGATTTTTTTCAATTCTTTGAACAAGGGGGATGTTGGGAGGGTTGCGGAGGGTGAGAGTGGTAGCTCATTGGTTTGCTGGCTGTGCGGAGGCAGCGGATGGAGACATTGTTTCACGCTGCAGGCGTGTGGCCAGTGAAGAGAGAAAGCCGTCCTGTCTCCGGTGATGTGTCACTCTGCTCATTGTTGCTGCCTCGCATTCAAAACGCCTTAGGTTTCCTGTGTCCCTTTTCTGTTGCAATAATTATTGGTTGGCCTACGGCTATAACTGGTTGTTTGTAAAGTAGTAAGTATTTCCATATTACATTACTAACTAAAGAGTGTTCACCTTCTGACTTACCTTAGGGACAGTAAATCTATCTTTTGCAAAAGCATCACAAAGTGATGCATAACAATGATACCATGTTGGAATGACTCATTGTTCAAAATTGAAAATGTATGGATCATTATTTGAATCAAAAACGAACCACATCACAAGGAACAATTCAATACTGTACAAATCTCTTGACGTACAGCGAAAGATGTTTGCTGAATCCGAGGATGTCCATCTCCGACTGTCCTCATTATTTCCTATCAGGTTTCCAGAGGGGCCACGCTTGGTCCCTAAGGCTGTTTATGAGGGAGAGGGCCACGAAGGTCAAAATCAAACAAGCGTACAACTCTCACCTCTATAGTAGGAGGCTCATTTTTTGAGTGACGCGTGTATTCATCTTTGTTCCATTGGTGAGAGATTCACACTGTAAAATACACTATTTTCTTTCTCTCTCTCTCTCTCTCTCTCTCTCTCTCTCCCCCTCTCTCTCTCCCACACACACAGCAGTCCTTGTAAAAAAGGTGGAGGTATAGAAGGTGAAAGTTTATGTGCCACAGCGGTCTGATTAGAAGTGCACAGATCTAAATGTAATGGGCTTCTTTTACTTCATTTTTCTCATGGATTTATGAGCTCTTCTGAAAATGACTGGCAGCCTGTTTTAAAATGGTCAAACAGTGAAAGATATAAGCTCCTATTCTGTGTTTGTGTGTGTGTGTGTGTGTGTGTGTGTGTGTGTGTGTGTGTGTGTGTGTGTGTGCGTGCGTGCGTCTGTCTGTGCATGTTTATACGTTGGCATGTGCATGCCTGTGTCTCTGTGTGTGTTGGTGTGTGTGTGCCTGCCCGCGCGCCCGCGTGTGTGTATGCATGTTTATGTGTGTGTGTGTGTGTGGGCAGTCACGCGTCTTTAGCCCTCTCTGCAGTGGCTCGTCGGGACTGATATCAGCCTTGCAAATGTGACGTGAAGCCCGTGTGCACTTGAGGATGATTCGAAGTGCCACTCAACAGTGTGGGGACAGCATCTCCAAACACACTTGTCATTTAAAGGCAGGGCAAATGCTCTTCCATCCAGTTTAGTGGGTAAAAAAGGCTGCTAAGAATATTATGATCCCAGTAATGCGCCTCCATCTCCAAAACACGCTTGCCGAGACAAGGCATGAAGCCCAACAGGACACATTAGAATACATCAACCTGCCTAAAACCATGCCACTATTAGAGTCAATTATTAATCAATACCGTCTTTGTTTGACCTTTAATGTCACTCATAACAGCAAAATGTGCATATTCATGTATAATAAATCCACACACACTATACTCATAATGTACTATGTTTGTAGTGTGCTGAATATATTATTAATCAGTGGGAAACAATCATTGAAAGTCACCATGTCACATTATTGTCAAATTCAGAGGGACTTAAAGAGGCCAGTCTGTTGGGTTCATTAAATGAGAGCTGAGACATCAGTGGATGTAATGGGAATGGACTGACCACAGAAGTAAAAACATGGCAGCCAGCCCCCCGCCGGCAGCTCGGAGGCAGCAGCTAATGCACTGAGCAGATGTGCGGCGTGGCGCTCACTCCCTCTCTATACATGTCACAGCGAATCAGAGAGGACGCCTGGCCCAGCTCGAATGTGTACCCGCAACCTCAGCCTTATGTTTAACTAAAAGGTCACTTATGAAATACCACCTCATGCTTGCCACCTCAACTTCGTTGGAGTGGGTTGCTCTCCTGGACTAGGGACCTGGACCTCCTGGACCTGGTGCTTGGTCTCAGTGTTGCTGTGTGAGTGTGTGAGTGTGTGTGTGTGTGTGAGTGTGCGTGTGTGTTCCCACAGTAATGATCCGACATTACCCAACACAATGACAATCTAAATTACAATGTTCTACATATGTTACACCTTCTCTTCTTCGCCCCCAAATGGCGGATTTTTGGGGGGGGGGTTTGGTTTAAATTATTCATGTGGCGCTGAAGACCATTCAGGGTGGCCTTTTGGTAAAATGCCACCTAGACATTAACCTATATATCTGCATGATGAGAAGGAGAGACACCGCTTTCCAATAAAATAATGGAAAGGAAAATCCATTCTAAACCAAATGTTACCCTTGCATGGGAATGGAGGTCCACCGCTCCCCCACAGAAATGTGAATTAGGGCTATATCTGCAACAATTGCACTCATAGGGCAACCCATAAATCCATGTAAAATGCCTGAGCTATAGCATGTCAGTGCCAATGGGCAGTCATGTATCGGGCCACGACACTAGCCACCAGGAAATGAACACCTGTCTTTATCAATTGTATATTTATTGCGATTATGTTTAAATGAGATACCCAGCATTGTGGCTGTAGCAGATTACTATAGTACATAGTGGTAGTATTCCGTTACGTGTACTATTACACTACGCGTTCCAGTACTGCACTACGTAGCACTATATAGTGACTGGTACGCTCCCTTTGTGGATGCAGTTCCTCCCTTACTCCTTATCCTAGAATGAATCCCCTGTGGACAGACTCTAGTTACACACAAATCTATATTCCTGGGAGATAAGAACACAAGCATTTGTCATTTCAGGCCTGGCGTGTAATAAGGGTAACCACACGGAGAATGCAATACACAAACAAGGTAAAGCGGTAAAGCAGCAGTGTGTGTGTGTGTGTGTGTGTGTGTGTGAGTGTGTGTGTGTGTGTGTGTGTGTGTGTGTGTGTGTGTGTGTGTGTGCGTGTGTGTGTGTGTGTAATGCCCGTGCATGCGTATTTTTGTGTTCACTAGTGCATTACAAAGTCCAGTGTGTTGAGAAGGAAAGGATCAGTGAAAAGTGAAACTGTCCTCGCTATGTCATCACTGACGGCGATCACGTCTGTATGAGGTGGAAGAGACAGACCTTCAGAGGGTTGAAAGGTGGGACTCTTCCACCTTTATCAGGATAGCGAAGGCCAGACAGGGAGGAGTAAATAAAGCGTTCCACAGGGATGCTGGCCCACGTTGACTCCAATGCTTCCCACACCTGGTTAAATAAAGGTGAAATAAAAAATATATAAATAAGTAGAGAGGGCAGGAACAAAAGGAGAACCGTTGCGATTGATCATTCCTACAGGGCGTGCCACAGTACTATATTTTTCCTCATGGCACGAAAATCCACAAACCGTCAATCACCTCCCCAACACGTAATAGGTGAGTGTTGAATGTAGACGATATTCGATTAAACACTGGAATGAGAGAGGTAAATTCATCTGATTGGTTAACCTTTTGAGCAAGACGAATAACATCAAGATGTTTGGGGGTCGCTTCACTCATTTTCCTTTTGGAGTCACCATGAATTTCATGGCCTCTCCCCTTCTTATTTTGGTATGCACATAAACCCCTGAATTGGACCGGTGTTAAGCAACGGAATGTCACGAAATCAAACCACTGGGGAAGCTAATTATTTCCTATTCCACCATTCAAACACAATAGAGCATGTTGTTGCCCACCTGTGATGCTTCCCACTTCCACCACTTCTCTCTTCCTTTCCTTTTTTACTCCAATCACAACATGGAGGGAGAGGCCTTGAGAGAGAACCCTGCTCTCCCTAAACGCTGGAAACAGAAATGTAACAGAGCAGAAAAGAGACTTGCTGCTCCCCTGCTGCTTCCATGGGCACCACTTTTTAAACAATACGTTCATATTGCCTCCGGCTATTGTCACACATATCTCCCCTCATAGGGAGAGGAATTAGCCAACTTTTGTAATGGTAATTGATCCTCCTTTCTATGCCTTTCCCCTCTCCCCTTTCCCGAGAATAGAAAAAAAAGCTGTTTTTCTGCCGGAGTGTTACTCTGTCGAGACCGTTCAGTAGCTTTTCAAGGAAGACCCAAAGTTACTCCCAGGACACGCTGAAAAAGAGGAGGAGAAAGGAAGAGGGGAGCAGAAACTCCCTGAGAGTGACGCGGGTTAGACGTCAGAGTGAGTCTTATTTCAAGAAGTCAAGTTGACAATTGAAGAAAGCTTGTCCGATAACTTCAACAGCTTCCATGTCAGCAGGATTACTGCTCATTCTGACTGGCTGTGCGGAATGTCTTTGAAACGACTCTCAACGCTTATTGTTGATTTCTGAGATCTACACATTTTCATGACAAACATGCACTCTGGGTGTACAACACATCAGGAACAACTTCCTAATATTGAGTTGCACCCCTTGTTGCCCTCAGAACATCCTCAATTCCGTCGGGGCATGGACTCTACAAGGTGTCGAAAGCATTCCACAGGGATGCTGGTCCATGTTGACTCCAAAGCTTCCCCCAGTTGTTTCCAATTGGCTGTATGTCCTTTGGGTGGTGGACCATTCTTGATACTCACGGTAAACGGATGAGCATGAAAACCCAGCAGCGTTGCAGTTCTTGACACATTCAAACCGTTGTGCCTCGCACCTACTACCCTACCCCGGTCAAAGGCTCTTAAATCGTTTATGTTGCCATTCACCCTCTGAATGGCACACGTACACAATCCACGACTCAATTGTCTCAAGGCTTCTAAATCCTTCTTTAGAGCCCTTGAGCCCTAAATCATCCTTCTTTAATGAAATCCTTCTTTAACCTGTCTTCTCCCCTTCATCTGCACTGATTGAAGTGGATTTAACAGGTGACATCCATAAGGGATCAGGGCTTTCACCTGGATTCACCTGGTCAGACTGTGTCATGGAAAGAGCAGGTGTTCCTAATGTTTTGTACACTCGGTGTACACCTTAATCCTACAGTTAGTGATATACCTACTGTACCTTGAATCTACATTTGAAACCATGTGTTGAAGTTGGTCACCAGGGCACATTCAGAACAGGAAAATGTGGGGTGTGTGTTCTTTGTTTCATTCATTCTCCCCGCTCTCTCTTTCCCCGTGCTCTCCTCTGGCGTTCCCGAGTGTCAGTTTATCAGTGTATCTCTAACGCTCCTTAATTCAAAGGGCAAGCGCATTGTAACCTGGTGGGCCTGTGTGTCACTGAGACAGGCACGTGTTGGAGAGAGGAACGCAAGCCATTTGTCCTGGGGACCCCTGTCCATCTCTCAGGCCTGGGAGAAACTGATGGGAGAGGGGAAAAAAAGAGTCGGGAAAAAAAGAAAGTGTGCGAGGAGCCAGGCTTATCAGTGCAACCTTGCTGGTGAATTAGCAGACCCTTGAGTGATAAGGCCCAGAAGCCATCCAGAGGAAGGAAAGGGGTGTGGTGACAGTGACAGCTGGCTGGCTGGGGCCTTGTCGGCTGTCAGTCATCGCCTTCTCCTGGCAGTCTTTATTTATGCCTGAGCACCGCCACGACCCACCGTCCACAGAGCCCTCAACAGAGGGGAGCTGTCTCAAAGTGTTTTAGCTATTGACTGGGAGAATATGTGAGTGAGGGAAGAAAAGCAAAGAAGTGGGGGATAAGGGGAGGTAGGAAGTCAATGAGACAGAGTGAGGTGTTGGTGGAGGAATGAAACAAATGTATTCTTAAAGGCTTTCGTATGCGTGTTACATTCCACTCACTCATACACTGAATGTCAATAATCTAACCCGGGTCAGCTCTTCTGATCTTTTCTTCATCACTGTACTTCTCTTCATGGCAGAGCATAGTAAGTGACAAGGGAAACAGGGTCTGTGTTCTCTTTTTCCAACACATGTCCTGTTTTCATCCGAGGTTTAGTGAGATGGTGTCCGTGGCTGTGCGATGCACATGGGGATGGATTTCCTATTTTGGATGGGAGCGGTATGGAGTCAGCTTCGATTCCCCTAGCTGTCCATGAAATCCCTCAGTGTGAACCGGACCTGTCAGGTTTGTGATGCCTCCCCATCACCTCGCTGTGACATGATATAATGTGAGATGATATTGAACAACACCAGTTTGGCACTCAGATGTTAGCAGGGTTTCAGGCCTGACAGCAGCCAGTTTATGGCTTTAATCCCAAGGTCTTTAAACCACGCTTGACACAAATTGAGGTTGACTTTTCTGTGGGGGGGAAAATCCTGGATATTTTACCCTCTCCCTCCCTCTTTACCTAAAACTGCTTTTAACAATTCATGTTTGTGAGTCAGCCACTGACTTTGAGTGACAGCCTAGAGGAGGGAGAGAGGGAGAGGGAAAGGCAGAGAGGTCTATTAGGAAGGAAGGAAACAAGATGGCCAACATGAAAAAGGCAGACTTGTCTTTTCTTAATATGAGCTGCAGTTTCTTTTGAAGTTAAGACTAAGAACATTGACAAGTAGCAAATATGAACCAAGTGGCGATACAAAGAAAAAGCACACGATAAGACTGTAATTACAAAAACACTAGAGTGAAAATCTAACTGCAAAGCATTATAACAGCTGTCGATTGTGATATAAATTGTCTCCATTCCAATTTCAAGAGGATGGACTGTGCGGTGTAGTTTTAATTAATTACATTGAACCTTCATTACTTTGAAGACAGCTTTTGTTAAAATGGTAGGGATTAAGATAAATTGTGTTTACCAGCTAGAAGAGGACAAAAATAGTGTTTATGAATTGTTAATCTGACATAGCGGTGCATTGGCAGAGATGCTTCTTCCCTTCAAAGCGGATAAACATGGCTAACTGTCGAGAGGAAAAGTGGGAAACAAGGGCACTGGAGAGGAGCTGATTTTCCATAGGAGAGCTTGCATGAGGGATATGTAATCCTTGTTATGCTGATGATCTACAGATTACCAGATTATTTAATGAGTTTTACTGTCATTAACAAAACAAATCCCAGTTTTTTTTCCCTAAACGTAAAGGCTCTTTAACAAAGTATCTGTCGTTGACACAACAGTTTACTGTATAGAAAGAGTGACAGACAGACGCTATCCAGAACAACGCCATCTAATGCCACGCCTAATTATGTTGACACATTATGGTCAATGGGGACAGGAAGGAGTTCATTGTTAATCTATGAATGCATATGCCACCATTTGCCATATGGTCTATGTCTGCATGGAGGTTGAGGGTCTAGTCTACTGTAAATCTACAGGAACCCCCCCCCAATTTCAAGTGTTTCTAATGTTATCCCCTCTAGCATTCCTTTTAACTGGAACTAACCCCCTAAGGAGCTGTGGATCTCTCTCTGCTTCCCCCTCAGGCCTGCACCCCCCTCAGGCATCTCAGGCCTGCCCCCCTCAGGCATCTCAGGCCTGCCCCCCTCAGGCATCTCAGGCCTGCCCCCCAGGCACTATGGATGGACGGAGACACAGGCAGACAGGACAGACAGAGGTCAGACATGGAGGATCTTGGCGACAAAGAGCTCCAGGTAGATGTAGGGTCAGATCTACACTAAATAGGACAGACTTCAAACTGGAGGTTATTGGCGGTGTGGACGTCTACCACGCAAACTGAGAGGATACAAGTGTGTCAAGTGACATCACTTAAAAAAAAAAAGAAGTAGCAACAACAACAAAAAAGGCAACATTATATATCAGTGATGAAATGGAGACACAGCCGCCCTCAAATGTCTAGTACACCTGTTGCCACTGTAGAGGGTTTTAATTCGACAAATCACCACCTATTGGTGCCCCTCGTGAGGACAACCCTCTAATTGAATTAGTTCCAAATAATACCGTTGAACATATTGTATGTGGACATACAATAGGAAACACACATGAACATTTACAGAAATACTGTATGTGTATAAACAAGTGCGATAGCCTTCTGGTGCTGGAGCTTGAGCATGTTCACTCAGAGATAGTGTACTGTAGAGGCACATAAAGACAACCAACTCCAACAAGGAATCCCTCAGACTGTTTTTTTCCACCCTGTTTTGGTGGTGAAGAAAAGTGATACTTTTCCTTCTTGAAAAGATCTCGCAGATGGCCAATAAAAATGATTGATGCCCAGAGAGGTTTCAGATGGGAGGGGATGTTGGGTGCACCCATAACTTTAAAGTCATTTTTTTTGTGTGGTCTCACATGTGAATTAGATCAGCTCAACATGGAGCCTGGCCCGAGTCACTTCCATGGCACTCAATAGAATCAAATACTCACTGATCTGTTTCCTTTATACCTGAGCCTACAACCCACATCACGGCTCAGTCCCACCATTCAAACACTATGCTATATTTTGTGCTTTTTTCCCTCATACTACTCACCATCGAATTTAACTTTGGTGTCTGTGAACTGAGGATGTTTTATTAAGTAGGTATTGATTGTGATTTGATTAAACTCGCGCTAATTTGCTGCAAACCAGCAGACATTTAATCAAATAAAAATCAATAGCTTCTTAAGAGCCCTTGGTACATCCATGGAAAAGAAGAATACAGTGGATGTGTTATAAATTACAGGTTAGGGCAAGCCAATATGGTAATGCATGCTGGGACGGTGGAGAGATGGAGAGGGATCAGAAGGATCTGTCACTCCCACACAGAGTAGGATGGATTTGTGTTCAACGGGGAACAATTGGCCTTGGTGTTTCAATTCCCCCGTGAGGAATTTACAACTCCTAGAAAAATCAAGTAAAAGCAAAAACAGACATTCCACACAATTAATCACATTGGGTTTCCTGCTGTCTCTTTGCAGGACCCGAAGATCATTATTTACTGCTTCGGTCTGAAATATTATGCGTATTAAGTAGGATGGGTACTGTATGCAAAGTATGTAACATATCTGAATACAGTAAGGAAACCTACAGAAAGTGTACATTTTCATTGATTTCTAATGCATTTACCCTTTTCAATAGCTATAGTAGTCAGTGTAAGGTGTGAAGCCATTCAGACGTCCAAGAATGTTTCCTTTATGTTCCGTATTTGGCTTCAAATGTAATCCTATCAAATAGAGTAACAGTCGTAATCAGTGAAAACACAATACCATAAAATGCATGATGTAATCCACTTGTGTTGACCACGGTCATATGGTCCACACCGATGGACAAGGACATGAACATTGCAATGCCAAACTGTCAGGTAATCCAACACACGCTCCAAGGTCTCAATCCAAATTCACGCCGACTCCATCCCGTTCCCAGACCTGAGTTCTACAGGTTCTGTTGCCTTCTGACAAGCTGCACCACCTCCCCGCCTCTCTGAGTATCATTCTCTATCTGTCTATTGAACAGATATTGATGGGTTGATGCCTATAACCCCACATACGGCCCTACCTATGATGTCAAATGTGACAAATAACAAAATAATACAATGAAACACTTCAACAGTAAACGTAATGAAGGTTTGCCCCCGAGTCAATGGAGGTCCCTGTATGTCGGCTTTGAACAGAAAAAAGTGATTAGAGGAGGACTTGCACAGGCAATTATGCAGTAATCTGTTTTTTTAAACAATGTTTAGAGGCGGTAGCCGCATACACATTTAAATAGGGATCTGCAGTAGAGGAGATTTTGCAGGGAGAACATTGAAGGATTTAGCAGGAGCTGTGTAAACAGGAGTGAGTACGTCCCACAGGCCCCTTGGTGTGAAGTGTTTTCCTGTTCATCTCCTTCTCTCAAAGGTTTGACTGTGTTGTATGTACGACCCCCCCCCAGTAAATGTGACATGTAGCCTACATGAGCCGTCTTAACTAATGACTTGCTCCTTCTGCATAGCTTCAAAACCTTTCCAAACGATGCAAAGTCATTTGTTATAGATTTGAAGTAAAGATAATTGCAAAGAAATCTCAGATCCTCCAATTGGCCAAATGAATGGCGTCCTTTATTAAGGTGCCCAAGTGTCACCTCGGAGTCACCAGGTCACCATACACGTTAGATGTCATTTATAAGACTCCCATACATCCTTCCCACAATCCATTTGTCTTCATCCCTCTCAGTCACAACTTTGACCCACTCATGGGCCCATCAGGGAGACCTACACTGTGGCCTGCTGCTGGTTCCCTCTTTCTATGTTTCCTCCTGTCAATATATCTCACTCAGTGCAGCAATGTGTAAAGGTTGATTCTGATTCAATTAGGGTAGCTATCTATACTTTGGACTATTTCATACAAGTAAATATATTTTTGCATATATGTTTTCATGCAAGAGTTGCAAAAGTCATCTTCCATAGAACCAAATAATGTAAAGAAATTATGAAACTATTTAAAATAAAGAACACTAAACAAAAAGTAGCATATTGCAATATAGGCCCACCATTCCATCTGGTAAAATGGCTATTGTGCCTCATTGTCTAAAAATAGGATGAAGACAAATTGTTATCGTTTGCGAAAGCCCATGACAATAATGATGAATGAACACTTTTCCCTTTCTGGTATGCCCTCTCTGAAGTCATTGCTTAAGGCGCACTCTTTCCCTCTGTCTGTCTCCCTCTCTCACTCTATCCCTCCCTCTCTGTTCCCCTCGCGGTGTGATCAACAATGTCAAACTGCCGGACTGGTCTCATCTGCATGGGCCAGGCCCTCACAAATGGCCCAGTCTGTTAGCAGGAAGGCGCTCTGTAATCTCCCCGACCGAACCGCCTGATCCCATGATTGATTAGCAATTTGAAATGACAACGAGGACCCCCTCCAACAGATCTGAGCCAAACGTTCCCATGACGAATGTCCCCACTGACAGGAAAAGATAAGGGACATCCTTCACCCTGCTCACAGCCTGTTTTTGATAAATAACACTGCTGATGGAGTACGTTAAGGTCATTATTGTGTGAATAATACAATATCATTGGTTTTTTTCCCCTCTGGTATTTTCTCTTCTTTACGTGTAGACTGTTTTCAGTTACATTCTCAGTAAAGCTGGAACTCTACAATATGTATCCAGTGTTGTATTAAGGGTAGTATCATTGATAATTTAGGAAACAAGACAAAAAGACAGCGATTTACCAATTCATGGAAAAATACCTTTACGTATATTTAGATATGTATTTAATATTATGTTATTCGCGTTTTAATTTGTCAGGTTTTAATGTCCTGTGTTAACAGAGTAGAATATGTAAGCATATTGGTTCCTACACAAACTCCTGGGGCTTCACTTCGTTTTAAGCTAGCTGGCTGGCTAGCTAGTTAGCTAGATTGTTACGTAGCTCGTGTACAATATCAATAAGAATGGCATGGGACATTTTGGATGGTTTATTTAAAGCAAATACCCATAGACTTCCAGTCATTATGCTAACGCTAGATACAGTAGCAAAACTAACTGCAAATGGATCCAACACGTTTGTAGAGTCACAACCTTGATGTAGTCTCTGCGTGCTAGGAATATGGAAAGGGAAAGGGCGAACCTAGTCAGTTGTACAACTGAATGCATTCAACTAAAAATGTTCTTCCGCATTTAACCCAACCCCTCTGGGACCAAATACTAAACTTTTGACGACTTATTTATAAGTATCTTCAGGGGTGTCAATCGTTTTGACGCCTACCTTTTTTTTAAAAATAAAAACATATTACTTGTTACAAAATCTCTGTCTCTGAGCAATTGCATTAGTATAAAATAATATAATTTCACAATATGTTTTGCATACAATGTAGCTTAGTGTTTGAATGATTTACTTTATGCAGTCATTACTGCTCATCTTTATCAAGGTTGTCAATCATTGCTGACCCCCACTGTAGGTATCTTTAAGATTCGAGCTTGAATGTGTAATTTGTTTATACTTTTGCAAGATAGATAGAAAAGTTCATCTAGAATAACTGCAACAAAACCTCTAAAGAAAGTGTTGACCTTTGACATAACTGCAGTGAAACCTGAACTTAAGTTTAGTCATTAATTCAGAGTGGTGAAGGTTAAGGTTAGGGATAGGGCTAAAACGGAAAAACCAAAATTAAAACGAGTGAAAAAAACAAGTGTTTAGCACTGGGATTGAACTAAGGATGCTTGGAACCATAGCTTGGGGTTTTAGCCCATCTTCAACCCCAACTACCTAGCCTCTTGTGGACAGTTGTAAATGGCTATGCAAATATAATGCCATGCCATAATTTCAACAATCTAAATATTTCTGGACAGCACGTAATCCACAGGAGTGTTGGCTGAATATGTAACACATCAACACATTCTGTTGGGATTATATTGCTCAGGGAAATTCAAAAATTCAAGGAAGGTACATACATTGGGCTTTTGGTTCTTTTTTGTATGAGATACAGAAATCCCAGTTTGCTTAGGTACACATTTCATGCTGCAAACATAAAGGCAAGATATTTCTTACTGAGCCTTAGAGAGAGAGAGGGAGGCAGGAAGAGAGGAAGCACTGGGCATGTGTGTGAGGAGTAGAGTTCAGAGCTAGTTCAGCTGCACCGCTTGACAAATTATTTGTGGAATTGTTGCATTCACAGTCACTTAAATAGGAATCTGTCAGAGGCTGCCTGCTCTGCTGTGTAGAACAGAGCAGCTTGCACATTGTCCCTGCGCTCTACCCTCGCCTATGATGGATTGAGCCTAATGCAAATTTACAACCATTTTATATGTCGATGCCTCCCCTGCCCGACCAGGAACATAGCTCAACATCACGCTTCAAGATGTCCGCCTCAGAACACCCTGCATCATCGGCCCCCTCTCAATCTCCCCTTTCACAAATCTCAGCAGAATAAAGATTAATACACAGGCTTTGGCTGCTCTAGCATTGTGCCGTAAGAAAAATGCTTTTAATATGATCTTATCTGTGTTTGTTTACCCAAAGGACTCTTTTGTGGATTTTGGCCAAGCTTTTATACTTTCTATTGAGCCTTTTCCTCGTTTGTTTAAAGGGCCTAGAGGAATGATCAAAGGAGGAACTCGGCCTAAAACGTTCCTTGACCTAACTCACCCTCTTGAATGTTCAGTGACATGATATTAGAGTGCACACACGTTTTCAGCTGGTATGATACAACTGTATCCTATCGTTGCTTATTCACACCAGAAGTGGTATCCCAGCATCAGATTATGGTGTGTTATATGGTAGGTACAGTGCAACCCGTACCTTTGTTTGGGTGAGGGGCTTGAACAGTATTGCAGTTTACATTTGAGAGATGTCTTCATAATACTATATCACCCCTTTGGAGAGAAAAAAAAGAAGCCAGTTTCTGACCCTTTCAGCTTTTAAAAGGCAATGTGCCCT
Organism: Oncorhynchus tshawytscha; assembly: GCF_018296145.1. Classification (NCBI taxonomy): domain Eukaryota; kingdom Metazoa; phylum Chordata; class Actinopteri; order Salmoniformes; family Salmonidae; genus Oncorhynchus; species Oncorhynchus tshawytscha. The sequence continues at coordinate 56,206,528 of NC_056432.1, forward strand.
TGTAATTGAGAAGGTATCTCATCTATCAACTGTGCCACCCTGGATAATAAATATAGAGTACACAGGAGCTCCTTTGAGATTTAAGGGGAGGAGGAGGAGGGGAGAGGGGGAAAGGGAAGATGTGGCTTTCAACAAGCTGGTTGTCTGCAGCACATCCTGGTTAAGCGCATGGTTTAATCAAATGAAAACATACAGGGAAAGTAGGGGGTAGTGTAAAGGATCACCCGTGTCAACTGTCTCTCAACATCTCTCAACTAGGCCCACAGGCCTATTCACACCTGCCTCAGCATGCTGGGCATATAGTACGTTGTCACATACTTTACTATTATGAATGTGGTACGCTTTATGTCACTAAGGTCTGCAGCAGTGCAGGTGTGTTAAAGGACTGTGACAGAAAATACTCCACTTGCTTATATCCAGTGATTGTTGAATGTGTGAAATGTGTGTTTATGTTGTCTACTTCGGGCAGCTGTCTTGAAACCAGGTGTTACCACGTCAGCCCCTTCATTAGCACCATTAGGCTAATTAGCGCGGGCCACGCTTGCCATGTTGACATGCATGTGGGGAGTGAAAACACACAACCACTCACATGTGTCACTGTTACTGATGCCATGACAGGCCTCCTTATTCAAACATGGGGTCCAGGGTTGATGAGAAGCCTTGTGACAACCAAAGACACTTCCTGTCTCCAAGTTGCCTGTTAATTGGTTAATTGGACCCTCCAGATATTTCTACTCAGGATAATGTTTGTATACGAGCATATAGAGTATTATGAGTCCCTGAATAAGTATGAATTGTTCATGTTATTGTCAAAATGTGTAGAAATCCCTTAGGAAATTGACTGATTTGTTTTTGACGATCCCGCAAAAAATATCGAATTTAGCCGCTCTAACGTTTTCACTCAAAAATATTTGTCAGGACTTAACTTCTTCCTTTAGTTCCACCAAAATATGAATTTATAACGTTTCCTCTCCATTTAACGACCCCATTTGGAGAATTTGCGTTTGATCCTCACCGGCTCGCCGAGGCGTGAAGATGGCAGCGAGGGGATGGATCCGTCAGTGTGTCACATAAATATCTTATTAGCCAGTGATCTTATCATCATAAAGCCGCCCATTTATACAGTTAGGCATGTCATGTTGGTCAATTGCACAAAAACCCAACCGCATGCAATATTAAATGCTCAAATTTCCTGCCAACTCCTTTAGCTAGGGTTCTGAAGTTTTTTCCCCCTTGACATGCGTGTGTCAAAATCTCCCCTTTTGTTTTTTTCTCTCTTTCCTCTTTTCCTTTCTCATGGGAGAAGTACTGAATTTGAATTTACACGTGAAGGTGCTGATAACAGTCAGTCACATGATATACAAGTGGCCACATGCACCTTGAGAGAGAGAGAGAGAGAGAGAGAGAGAGAGAGAGAGAGGGGGGCACAGCTTCACCTCACCAAACCTGATGAATGTTAGCTGTGGAAAAGGTGTGGTGTTCAACATCTAAATATGTCAGAAGTAAAATCGCAATTGCTAAAGAGGAGTCATTCTTTGAAGTCTGCCTCACTTATTAGCCCACAGAAACGCATTGAAAAACAGATTCATACATGGAGAAACAGATAGTCCAAAAATAAATCAAAAGGAAGTTTGTGAAATGTCTGTCCTATAACTGAGATATTTAAGAAAGCACAGAAACATATATACGTTTTTTTATTGTGAAATGAACCGTATACATTTTACGTGGAAATGCCCTATTCACGTACATTTGGTTTTTGTTTGTCCCGGTACTGGGTTACCTACAGACGAGTCCCGTGATACTTGTGGTTGTTGTAGATCAAAACGTGTTTGTGAGAGTTTCATCTTTCCATAGACGTTTGTAGCCCAAACTGTTCAGACGTTTTTGTGTGAAGACTGATTTTCAGGGTGTCTCCTGGTCTGACAAACACTGCTGTTGCTCTGCCACCTTTCACTAGAGATGGGTCGGATGCCTTTAGCGTAAATAGATCGATTATTGATGGGGATTGTTTTATTATCCTTATTAGATTTCCATGTGGGCGTGGACATCGACTCACAGGACACAGACTTCAGTTCAACGTCGATTTTTGATTTAGCGGTCAACTAATGTGAATTCAATGTGAAGTCAATGTGAAATCAACAAAATATGGCACCATGTCATTGGATTTAGGTTCAAAGTGAGCTGGGGGAAAAAATCTGAAACAGGTTAAAAGTTGGGTGAAAAAATATGAAATACGTAGATTACTTTTTTGAAAATCTCATCGGTTTTCAACACTGAATTACCAAATTACTATTCTTAAGTTAAAGAGTGACACAGCTCTCAGTATTTATAGAGGTCAGGGATCAACGAGCACTACTATCAAACTGGACCAAAACTGATTGAATCAACGTTGTTTCATGTAATTTCAATCCAAACAATGTGTGTCGTCACATTGAATTGTTTTAGTTGAAATGACTTGGAAACAACGTTGATTCAGCCAGTTTTTGTCCAGTGGGATAGCAGTGTTTGTTTTATAGCAGTGTTCGTAGATTCAACCAGTTTTTTGCCCAATTGGTTAGTAGTGTTTGTTTATCCCTGACCTCTATAAATAATGAGAGCTGTGTCACTCAAGTCCGCTTTAATTTAAGCATAGTAATTTGCCAAGAAGGGCCAAAGTCTGTGCAAGTGATAAGGAGACAATCCTCCGAAATAGAGGGATAAATGCTGTGACAGAGAATGAGAAAAATAGAGGGAGAGGGCACACTATCAGGATTATTATTCAGTTATCACTGCTCTTTGGAGCATAACTGACATGGACAGTAGCAGATTTCCTGCTTCTCACACATCCATCTGCCACTTCACCATGCAGAGAGGGAGGCAAAGAGACCAACATACCAAAGCAAAGGCACAAGCAAACTGCACATATGCACATTTCCACATATAAATGAACACAGATACATGAGCACATACCTTTAAACAAAGATGTTGGAATAGGGTAAACAAACTCACATGGACAACAACACATCAGTGGAGGCTGCGGAGGACGGTTCATAATAATGGCTGGAACGGAGTAAATGGATTGGCATCAACCCAAGTGTTTGATGCATTTGATACCGTTCCACCGATTCCGCTCCAGCTAATACCACCAGCCCGTCCTCCCCAATTAAGGTGCCGCCAACCTCCTGTGCAACTCATGCTGTGTAGAACACAAACTAGATACGTAATGTTTTTGTGTTGAGGTAAAAGACTGCGTACAGATAATTATATGTAGTATACACATTTTGTAATTATCAATGATTTACCATACTGTATTGACAATATATTAGCCCTGTAAGATGACAAGTGTGACTCATTATCCTTGTGGCAGTCCTGTTGTTGTACATATATATAGGCCGTTTCTCATCATCGCAATATTCTGTACGCTCTTAGATAAAAAGGTGCTCTCTAGAAGGTGCTCTCTAAAAGGGTTATTCGGTTGTCCCCATAAGAGAACCCTTTGAAGAACCCATTCAGGTTCCAGGTTTAACTATTTTGGTTCCAGGTAGAACCATTTAGGGTTCCATGCAGAACCCTTTCCACAAAGGGTTCTACCTGGAACCCAAAATGGTTTTCCTGTGGGGACAGCTGAAGAACCTTTTTGGAACCACCTTTTCTAAGAGTGTATGTCTGTTATGTGCATCCTTGAAAATGTCTCGTTATGTAGCTTTTATGTTGTTCTTTATGTAAACTATTGTCGACGGCTTGACCCGAGGAAGTACCATCAACGCAGTGTGGACAAGAAAGCAGGAAGGCGAGCATCTTACCGCAGACTTTGTTGACAACAACAATAAAGGCGATCACTGAAAACGCCTTCGTATATGGACATCAATTATTTTTTAATTGTAGGAGAGTACAGTACACTAATTAAAACTAGTATATCTTGCCATGCCAAAGGCAAAATTAATAATGCATATTTTATTAATATTCACAAGTAGCACAGGGAATATATTAAAATGATTTTGCGGTTGCAAGTCTGATCTCGTTGGCTTGTGTGTTTCTCCTGAGCTTGTGTTTCTGCTAAATTAATCTTCTCCACCCTCTGGGCCCCCTGGCCCAGCCCACTCCAACCCCAGAAAAGTGGTGTTTAAGAGGTCCTAGTGGACTAAGTGGCTGGGGCTGGTTCTCTTGTGGACCAGAAGGAGGGGCAGTAGGAGCAGTAGGAGCCTCAAAGCAGCACAACCACCTCTCTGCTGTGAATCAGCCAGGTGAACCTTGACCTGTTAGCTGGCTTTCTTTGTTTAATGCTAATGCTAATGCATCCCTCTTTGACCTGAAGTTAATTGGGCTTCTTATGGCATGTGGCATAGATATACAGTGCCCGATGTAGTCCTTGACAGGCTAAAAACAACTGCAGTATCAACATTCACAAACTCTCTATGTAAAGACACCATGCTCCATAACATACTCAGTTCCTGGACATGATAGCAAAAATGTACAATGTTTTGGTCAGCCTATGCATTGTCCACTCACTCATGACATCTATAGTAATGATATGCGATAGTACTACCACTATAATTTGTGTCATTGCTCGGATAATGTGTTTTCAGTAGTCTGATATCATGAGGTGAAAACTATCAATTTAGTACAATATACATTTCAATTACATTCAATCAATTGTGTCATTGTTGAGAGGAATGGGAATGTGCATATATACACCTTTCATCGTATCCTCCTTTTCCAACGCACTAGATGAAATGGATCAATTCAAGCCATTTTTAATTCAAATAATTTGCTCTGCTTTATCATACACAGTATTATTGTTCAATATGTTTTATTGTCGCACGTGATGATTCATCATTCTGCCACACAACGATCCCTCCCCCACTCATATAATTTCCCCTCCAGGCAAAAAACAAATACAAAAACAAAAAGATAGACACCTCTCCTACAAGTTCAAAAAGGCTATCCTTTAAATGGAGAGTGTGTTTAGTATTTTTAATAAGCGTCCTCAGTACTATTGAGTTGGTTCCTTTGTTCATAAGGTAAGATTAATTATGCTGTCAGCCGCTCTCAAGGGCTGCTTAACAAAGATTCAATGATATAATGGGCTGACTCTGCTTAGCAATCACAATCAGCATTAGACAATTTCAAATCCTCCTTTACACACTGGCAACCCTCAGCAGCCTCTACATCAAAAATAAAGTAATTTTGCCCAACAGACGGCACAGCATCATTCTCTTTCTCTTTCTCACACACGCACACACACACACACACCCACACACGCACGCAGACACGCACACACACACACACACAGACACACACACACACACACACACACACACACACACACACACACACACACACACACACACACACACACACACACACACACACACACACACACACACACACTGTATCCCGCCTCTCTGCTCTGTGCTCCGAGTCTCACGTTGCCATTCATTACAGAGCGGGATAGTGTGGAGAGAGCTGGAAGAGCGAGGGCTTCCCTTCAAGGACAGCCAAAACAAGGAAATATAATTGAACGACACACAGGATTTGAACTCTCGCATTGTCACAGGCTCTTCATCGAGGCCCTCGTAGATTAAACAGAGGTTAATTTTCCATTGCAGATTGAAGACAGCATAGCAGCCTTTTGGTGAGGAGTAGATTTGAGAGATATATTCCTTCATACTCCTTCATGCAGGGTAGATGGAAAAGGAATTGATTGATACAGTGGTACATAATGTTCAATGATTTTCTGAGGCTTATTCTGTAAGACTGCCCTCTAGCCAATGAATATTGTATATAGACAAGAGTAGGCCTACATACACAAATGATATATGTGTTGTAGTGACTATATTTAGTTTTTTATTTGTAAAAAAAAAAAGTATATTGTTGTGTAAAAAAAGTTGAATAAAGACAGTAATGAATTAGATAACTAAGTCAAATGATTATTTTGGACTAATGAGTGTGTTTGTGGTCAAATATGATGTACCATATTTACACAATACATTAAATAGTATATGACATTATACAGTGCATATCATAAGTATTCACCCCATTTGGATTTGTTCACAGTTTGTTGCATTACAAAGTGGGATAAAAATGTATGTAATTTAGATGTACCTCATTATGACAAAGGGAATAGAAAAGTATATACATCTTTTACAAATTACATTTAAAAAAATAACTAAAATGTCTTGGTTAAACGAGTTTTCACCCCCTTAGTTATGTCAAGTCTAAATACGTTCAGGAGTCTAATAATATAAAATAATATGTATCATGGACTCACTCGGTGTGCAATAGGGGTTAACATGATTTTGGAATGACTACTGTACCTCTGTACCTCACACATACAATTATCTGTAGGTCCCTCCATCGAGTAGTGCATTTCAAGCACAGATTCAACCACAAAGACCAGGGGGCTTTTCCAATGCCGCCCAAATGTTTTTTTCATCATCATCATCATCATCATCATCATATTCCCCACTCACTCCAGGGATTTCACCATGAGGCCAATGGGGATTTTAAAACAGGCTGGCTGTGATTTTATAGAAAAGTGAGGATGGATAACAACATTGTAGTTACTTCACCATACTAACCCAAATGTCAGAGTGAAAAGAAAGAAGTTTGTACAGAATAAAAATGGCAAAACATGCATCATGTTCGCAACAAGGCACTAACAAGTTATACGGAACACTACTCTCCATATTTTCAAGCGTGGTGGTGGCTGCATCATGTTATGGGTAGGCTTATCATTGGCAAGGACGTTTTTCAGGATAAAAATAAACAGAATGGAACTAACCACAGGCAAATTCCTACATGGAAACCTGGTTCAGTCTGCTTTTAAACCAGACACTAGGAGACAAATTAATCTGTTAGCAGGACAATAACCTAAAGCACAAGGCCAACTCTACACTGCAGTTGCTTACCAAGAAGACAATGAATGTACCTGAGTGGCCTAGTTACAGTTTTGATTTGACATGCTTGAAAATATATGGCAAGACTTGAAAATATCTGTCTAGCAACGATCAACATCCAACTTGACAGAGCTTGAAGAATTTTTAAAGAATAATGGGCAAATATGGCACAGGTGTGCAAAACTTAAGAAACATACCCTAAAAGACTCACAGCTATAAATCCCTGCCAAATATGTTTCTAACATGTCTAGCACACTTATCTAATTATATTCGTTTTTTAAATTTTCATTAATTAAATGTCTTTTTAGGAATTGTTCATGTAATTTTACTTCAGAGAGTGTTTTGTGTGGATATTTTACAAACAAATGACAATTAAATCCATTTTAATGCCACTTTGTAACACAATAAAATGTGAAGAAATCCAAAGAGAGTGAATACATAAGATATGTAATGTATGTGGTCAGCTGTGACTAGGCCCGGTAGTCTTTGTCCTCAGGTGACCATCTCTGTGGACAGAACCTGCTGAGCTGAGCTGAGCTGAGCTGAGCCAAACTGAACGAGAAGCTGTCAGCAACACCCACACCAGTCAGATGCCTTGTTGTCGCCTAAACCAAGTAGACAGTCAATGAGACAAAAGGCACCAACCTGTAAGGAGCTGATAATTAGAGAGAAAGCGAGCGAGAGAGAGAGAGAGACACAGAGAGAGATGTGTAATAGGAAAGGTACAGTGTGTGCTATAGTGTGGTGGTAATGACAGGCATTACTGAACATTGTGAGATGGAGATTGGGCCAGATTAATCCAGACACCAGGCTGTACTCATATCCCTCTAATTAGCAACAGCCCAATCCGTCTTAAGTGAGATGCGAGGTGGGGGCTGGTGTGTGTGTGTGTATGTGTGTGTGTGTGTGTGTGTGTGTGCGTGTGTGGCTATATTGAGTTTGGGATGGGGGTTAGGTGTAAGCTGCCCAAAGCCAGAATTTCTTATTTAAAATGATGCAATGTAAACCAGATCTGAGGGCAGAAGGGCTGATCCCAGGACAGTAGATGAGTATCAGAGATGATGTGCATAATAAACACTTTGGCATGGGGACTGACGACACAGTGCTGCCCATGTTTTTCTCTTAGTCTTGTGATGGGGAAGATAGGGGAGGGGGACAGCATGACAATCGGTGGATATTCAATGACATCACTTCAGGCAAAAGACTGATAAGCACCAACAAAATATAGACCTTGTACAGCAACGACGGCAGGTCTTCTTTTATGAATGGAAAATGATGAAACAAAAACAGCAAATAAAATCGCTCCCTTAATTTGTTCCAGACAGATCCTCCTGCATCCTCTCACATCTGGCCCTGAGTATCCTCTGAACTCCGACAACAACAATTCCCTCATCATGTGACTTCACGGGTGTCCGTGATGTTGACATTCTCAAGTCTTCCAACCACCCCTCGCAAGAGATGAACGGAGGATTATATTTTTTGGGGTTTTGTTTGTACTATCAAACAGTACAGCAGCTTGATTAAATGAAAGGACGAGAGCATATTGTGGAAAATGAAAGCACACATGTTGTGTGTCAGTCAGGGCTGACGTGGAGGGGAACAGAACAGATCCACTGAAGGCTGGTAAACAGTTAGATGAGGTAGTGGCAGCGGCATGACCTAAGACACAAACTAGGAATGATCTTCACCATAATCATGATGAATGAAACTGGGAAGGCAAGTCACCAGCTCATCCACGGTTGATGAATAGTGTAATATACTCTTATTTAGCAAAAAGACTGCAATCATAGATTTTTGAATTGCTGTAATAGTCGACATAATATGTACTTAAAGATTACTTTTGTTCTCTTCAATGTACTGCTTTTTGTGAAACAGTGAATATATTGCTTGCCTCATTCGGTACAATACGATATAATTGTAGGCCTATATATTGTAATGTAATTACCTGTTAACTCACCATTGATTTAAAAAAAATAATGTAAACATATACACACACAAAACACTTCAGGCAACACACAAAAAAATCTAATAAATCAAGTATATATTTTAGTGCTTGTTTTATCAACATCTACTATCTCTTTATCTCTTGCCTAGTTAAATAAAGGTTCAATAAAAAAAAATATATAACAAATGTATTAGTATGACTAAACTATATGCAATGTTTTGTCTTTCAGAAGAAGGTATTTCTGCAGAATTGCAGAATTCAGCCCAAAATGTCTATTAAAATATATATCTAATACAGTAAGTACATAATCCATTAATGAGTATCTTTGTATAGTCATGCCATAAGAGACAGACATAAAATAACCCATATTGTCATTCGGTGCAGATACCCTCCATACACAATCCATATTATAGCTCCATTCTTTATGAGTCTAGCCACTGGCGACATTCACACCTATGAGATATATTTGTAGCATAAGCCATAACATCAGTAAATCCACATACAATGGGACTTTTATGAAATTGCTCTGATTCATAAAATCTTTGCAAGTGAAGATGAAGTAGCACCTTCCAGCTCATCCACAGGCTTTGGGATAAGTGAGGCTATGGAGGATGGGAGCTTCTTATGTACAATTGTTCAATAAAAAAGCATATTTGTGTAATGTAAGTGTGTAAAAATCTAGTGCAGAAATCTTTGAATCTTAAAAGCTCATAAGTCTTCGAAAATCTTTGTACATAAAATAAAGATATTTCACAAAACCGTTGTTTTGGTCTTTCAGACTTTCATTTACTGTAGTTCACTAGTTAGTCACGATATGTGACAATTCATTTATGTCTGACAACATGAAATATAATTAATGAGTTAAATTATAGCATTTCATATACATATTGCATTGATATACATTCTTGACCTTCAATATTATTATGTTCTGTTAAAACAACATATGTTTGTTTTATACATGGGAAATATCTCGACAAACCTTTTAATAACCTTTAAACCTTACATTATATCCTAGCCCTTGAGAAAGTTAAGAATATGGAATCACTTTCCTTGTTTTAAAAGCTGTATCAACTCCTGTTAATTACAAATACAAGTATTAGACCTCTCACTTATTTCCCTCTCCCATAATGAGGTTTTTATTTTTTTATATTTTTTATATGATACTGTATTTGTGTCACATGCTTTTTCTTCCTCCATATAAATGACTTTAAAACTTTAAATGGTCTGCCACAATCCATGGTTTGGATCAAATTAATTGCATTGTGTGACAGATGAAGTCAGACTGCACTGACGTTAAGGTCATTAAGTTCTGCATATAGCGTAATGAGGTAGACATTGCAGCGAGAGATTGGAGGAGTGTTGTTTACTGAGCCACAGAGGTTGCCTGGTGCTCTGTGGCCAGTGGTGAAATAGACAAACCTTCCTTTCTGGAGGAAGAGAGAGAGAGAAAAACAGCCACTGTTCTCTCCACGACAAAGCCAAGCTGATCCCAACAATGGCAGTGGATGTGACACTTTTAAAAAGTCTGAACATGTAAATCAAAAATAGTTTGCACCTAATGGATGTGTTTTAGCAGATATATCCAAGACAGCCCCGTCCAACGCCACAGCGACCGGCAGGCTTGTCGGTGGGATGATGTTTACAATAATGGGGAGAGGCAGTCCAATTTCGCAAAACACGGAGGCGCAAGAACCCACCTCTCCTCAGCCTTCCGCCACATTTGGAAAGAGATGAGGTAGAAAACAACACTAACTTCGTGTACGAGGCAACGGGAGAGGCGCGCCTCAGATGCGCATCAGACACAATTTCACCTTGGCAGGGCGCTTGTCAAAATCAAGAAATATCACACGGTGTCTCTCCCCTCTTTTTAGTATAACTGTATTTGTACCCTCGGGTTGTCAGTCACACACACACACACACACACACACACACACACACACACACACACACACACACACACACACAAACATCAGCATGCACACATGCACGTCTACACATGTCTACACACATAAGAAAGGTCCAAATAAACCCTTTCTATTCACTGACAGTGTTCAGATGGAGTGAGTGTACTATACACACACTGAAAGACACCCAGGACCTAAGGGAACATTTTATACAGGTGGATATATTTTCTGAATGACAGCTTTTTCTTAGCTTTTTTTTCATTTGTTTGTCCTTGCATCCACACGGTTTAGACGCTCAACTACTTGATTCATGTGAGTTGACGTCGGCTCCTCGGGACACTATCTTTCCTTTTCTTTTGTGACTTTATTGGACATGTTACACTTCACGGTCTTGGCTCCTGTCTGTTGTCACTCATCAGGGACAGTAGAAACACAATGTTCCGTTCTGAAGGCCTTCAATTAGAATGTAAATACGCAAAATATTGTTTGTAACTCAATAAATAAATGTTCTACTTGTAGACTGTTGTGTGAATTTAGCAATCAAAACAACTAAACTTCTTTTGGAGAAAATATATTTAATTACAGTGTTTGAACATTTTTGCTCTAAATATAACATCTCGTATATAGAATAGAATATTTTGGGTCACACCTGTAGAATTGAGGATGCAGCAGTGAATGGCAGGTAGTAGAGAGGTGGTCTATGAGAGTACAAGTCATTGAATAAGAGGCACGCATCGACACAATGGGACCCCAGCACCTTTCACACGGACAAACCATGTGATGGACTCTCCTTGTCGGAGCTGCGATGGGGCCAGGTCTCCCAGTGCCAGAGAGCCTGAGTGCTGCATGACCCCTGGGTGCTGCATGACCGCTGGGTGCTGAATCATCCCCAACCCTCAGAATACCTCCAAAAGTACCCATGTGCAGACGCCCCTGACCTTCTGGCCTTTCTACTAGGATCCTAACCCACTGAACCTAATGCTGCCTAGTGTCCTTCACTCCCCCCCCATTATATGAACGGTCACTAAGACAAAAGAGGATGAATAGAAGAGAGAAATAGTAGAAAATCACATCAGTAGAATAAAATCTGTTTTTATATGTTTGCAAGAGTCAAAGTTGTGTGAAGGGTCATGGCATCTCGCAGTGATACAGTGCCTTCAGAAAGTATTCACACCCCTTGACTTATTCCCCATTTTGTTGTCTTGCAGCCTGAATTCAAAATGGATTTTTTTTAAATAGCTCTAATCTACACACAATACCCCATAATGAAAACATGTCTTTAGATATGTTAGCACATTTTTTGAAAATGAAATACAGAAGTATCTCATTTACATAAGTATTCACACCCCTAAATCAATACATGTTAGAATTACTTTTGGCAGCAATTACAGCTGTTAGTATTTCTGGGTAACTCTCTCATACCTGGATTGTACAATACTTGCCCATTATAAATAAAAAAATATTCAAGCTCTGTCAAATGTTGTTGTTGATCATTGCTAAACAACCATTTTCAAGTTTTGCCATGGATTTTCAAGCACATTTAAGTCAAAACTGTAACTCAGCCACTGTGTTTTAGGCTATTGTCCTGCTGAAAGGTGAATTCATCTCCCAGAGGAAAGCAGACTGAACCAGGTTTTCCACTAGGATTTTGCCTGTGTTAAGCTCAATGCAATTTATTTTTTATCCTGAAGAACTCCTCAGTCCTTAATGATTCAAGCATACCCATAAAATGATGCAGCCACCACTGTGCTTGAAAATATGCAAAATGGTACGCAGTAATGTGCTGTAATGGATTTGCCCCGAACATAACACTTTGTATTCAAGAAAATAAGTGTATTGCTTTGCCACGTTTTTTGCTGTATCACTTTAGTGCCTTGTTGCAAACAGGATGCATGTTTTGTAATATTTGTATTCTGTACAAGTTTCCTTCTTCTCACTCTGTCAATTAGGTTAGTAACATCATTGATCGATCCTCAGTTTTCTCCTATCACAGCAATTCAACTCTGTAATTGTTTTAAAGTCACCATTGTACTCATGGTGAAATCTCTGAGCAGTTTCCTTCCTCTTTGGCAACTGAGTTAGGAAAGACAGCTTTATCTTTGTAGTGACTGAGTGTATTGATACACCATTCAAAGTGTATTTAATAACTTCACCATGCTCAAAGGGATATTCAATGTCTGTTTTTTTTTCTTCCCATCTACCAATAGGTGCCCTTCTTTGCGAGGCATTGGAAGACCTCCCTGGTCTTTGTGGTCTTTGTGGTTGAATCTGTGTTGAATCTGTTCACTGCTCATCCGACGGACCTTACAGAAAGTTGTATGTGTGGGTCGTAGTCATAAAAAAATCATGTCATAACCATGAAACGTATTTTGTGACTTGTTAAGCACATTTTTACTCCTGAACTTATTTAGGCTTGTCATAACAAAGGGGTTGAATACTTATTGACTCAAGACATTTCAGCTTTTCCTTTTAAATTCCTTTGTTTAAAAAAATAATGCAAAAACATAATTCCACTCTGACATGATCTGGTATTGTGTGTAGGCCAGTCACAAAAAAATCTCAATGTAATCCATTTTGCACACAAATTCAGGCTGTAACACAACAAAATGTGGAAAAAGTCAAATGGTATGAATACTTTCTGAAGGCACTGTATGTAGCACATTCAGTTGGGAGAAAAGAAAAGGGAAGTTCATTTCATAAAAGTGCAGGAAATTCCGCTGACGGGGGAGACTCTGAAAAGGTTAATTGGGCCTTTATCCGGGTGTAGTTTTTGAGGGATTTATAGATGTCTTAGACACACCTTTCTCTCTCTCCCCACGACTTCAGCATGGCGAGAAACTGAAGACAAACGCTTCACAACTCACTGTAGTTGGTAATAGCTCATTTGCTGAACTAATCAATACACTTGAAATCCAACCTGCAAGCTGGTTGCTAACTAGACTAGTAGTATACTTGAGTCACTTTTCAGGGAACATGGTCTGTAACCTTGAGCTGACCCCAAGCCTAATCTGATTGCTATCATATGTTTTAATGACCATGTTATCACTGACTTAGTGGTCAGGCTAATCCTCCAATCAATACTGCTCTAATCTATCAACAGGATTGACTCAGAATGAGCTGAATGAAGAGATACAAGAATGCATGTATGTCTTTGTGATGTAGGCCTAGTCTTTAATGGGTTTGTGAACAGGAACTCAACTAGAACTAAAGCCAGTATGTGCACATTGTTTCAGTGCAAATAGACACACACACACACACACACACACACACACACACACACACACACACACACACACACTTTATGGGAGAGGAAGACAGTTACTTACCAGTGAGTGGCCAACGATTACAGACCACTCATTTGTTATGCTCTCTGGCAAATCAGTGGCGATTCACATGACAAATAAGAGGGAAAAAATGAACAGCTGTCACGGTGTGATGTGTTAATTTCCTGACAGTCTCAGCACTGAAACCAATTACTGATTTAAGGGCAAGGAGAGAGAGGCCCTCTGCAGTGGCTAATTAGGCTCCTTCAAGACTAAAAGGATAAAAGCAAAACAAGAGAAGGGAGAATCAGGCAGGTAGTCAGAGGAGCTTCATAAAACAGACAATCCCCCAGTCTACGCTAGTCTCTCTCTTCTCTCTGCATTTCTCTCTCTCTCTCTCTCTATTTCTCTCACTCCCTCTCTCTTGGTCTCTCCTTTCTCTTTCCCTAGTACTCTTTCTCAAAATCATATGGTCTCTGTATTTTCCCACCCTCTATGTTGCTGCCCCCTGCTTTTCTTCAGTCTTTTCAGGGTCTTTCTGTGGTTTTCTCTTCAACCCTCCCAGAGCTCCCAGTCCCCAGAGCCCCAGCCAAGAGCCCCAGCCAAGAGCCCTAGCCAAGAGCGCAGGGGGCAGCCATGGCCCCAGTGGACCCCTGTATTTTACAGTATAATGCAGATAATTTCAAAATATTTATTGGCTTTCATCCGTGACATACTGGGTGTGCAGGGCTGAGCGTGCTGTAATTGGAAGGTTCACGGTGCCTCTGGGTTATTTCAATGCTGGAGCTCTTTAGGAGATCGGCCCTGTCCCTGCTCAGCCTAATCTGCTAATAATACCTTTGTCTAATGGTGTCAATGGCCATACATCATGAGAGCACTAGGCTGTAGGCCTCAGATCCCACTCAGAGGAGAGAGCAGGTTGCACAGTGTGGCTGGAGCTCAGAAGAGACTACGGTACCGATCAGGAACACTTTATAAACATGAATCAAGGCATTGGTACATTTAAAGAGGTTATGGTTTTTAACGCGCCCTGATGTTTCCAGATTACATTTAGACACTCATCAACATCCCTTTGTTAGTCTACAGAGATCACATTATGGCCAGATATCAAAATTCATGATTTTTCTCTTCATTTCAAACAAAACACAACATCTTAGACTTGTTTTTGTTAATTGTATTGTATGGAGAATTGTAAAACAAACTGGGATGAAACATTTGTTTTTCATTGTCCATAAATAGATCATTATTTTTAATTTCTTTAGATCAAATGCAGAGACTATCCCCTGGGATGTCCTTGGCTAGTTATTGTGCACAGCTTGTTTTTATACAATTGGATTGAAGTAAACAATATATTGTTTATACATTTACATTTAAGGAAATGCAAAAGGAGTTGTTTGAAATGCAAAAATGTGCCTTTTACTTCTAAACAGTAGTACGAAATCCAACTTCACTTGACCTGTTATACCGGGGCTTTATCATTTTGTTTGATACTTGCTATTGACTTGGGGTGAAATGTGGGAGGTCAGTACTGTATGTAATCATGTAAATAATAGTATGGCATAATTTGCTAATAATTGTTCACTTGCTATATGACCAAGGGAAAAATGCACATGACTATAATTCATTGCACATTTGGCCGGATTCTGCAGGTTTTTCATGAGTGTGTTTGGACTGCATTATGCCCCAGTGTGAATTCTCTGCTGCACTGCCTCTTGCAGTAAGTGTGGTACTGTTGTAGAACGGGTTTCTGTAGCGATGCAGTGCGAGAGCTAGGGTTGCCAGGTCATGGGTTGCCAGGTCACAGAGTCTACGCTTTAACCTTGAGCCTGCTCAGATTCTCAGCTGACCCTGTTGTCCCAATCATTTGGAATACTTACCTTAAAGGGCGACTGCACTTCAAGACTTGGCCTCGTTGTAGATTTGGTTCATTAAGCAATGCTAGCAGCCAATGACTGAATTCAAACGTGAGTTGGTTTCGGGGGGCGGTGGGTGGTTTTAAAGTGGGTGTCTCTTGTGTGTGTTCGCAGGTGGGAAGAGTTATAGCCAAATTATTTGGTTAATTAGCTTCAGCCAGGCTGGTGTGTGACCGTGGCAAAGTTGGTTTGACTTTGGATAGCCTATCTACCCGGCTGGTTAAGGACCGTCAATAAATTACACAATGTAGATGAGACAATATTTTCATGTTATTTTAGTTTTCCCATTAAATGCTTTCAATATTTGCATATACATTTCTACAATTGATGATTACGTGTGTGCTGCCAGCTGTGTGCATGTGGGCAGGATTGAACCAAACCCAATCTTCATTTACGTTGTGATGCAGTCACAACCACAAGTCTCACAAAACTCTGTTATGGACGAGACTGAATTTATGACCAAAAAACACCTATTTACACAATGTGGTCAATTTTGACAGTAGAATCAATGTTTCTGACTCATATTGATGCCACATAGTCTGTCTTCTAAATGGTTAGTGTTTTTTTAGGGGCAGACTTCAAGCAAACGTTTCTAGACAATTATGAAAATGTCCACAAAATACTTTGATTATATTAATCTGTTGACAAACTCAGTTGGGCCATTTGAAATTAAATTGTTTTATTATTCTTGTTCTCTGTAAAAAACAACTGTCTGGCTGTAGTTCAATTTAAACCTTTGTTGAAATCATAATATGCCAATTCTGGCAGAATGCCCCCACATTAACTACTGTATGTAGATGTTCCAAAACTGTTTGTCAAAATTGTAGACAAATGAAGCTCTCTGAAACGTTTCTTTTTCTCACCCTATTTTTCTCTCCATTCATTTATAAATGCAAAATTACATTTTTGTTCTGTATGCTTTTATTTTGACTATGATCCACACACACATTATATTTACTATATTTTTATTCATAGGCACACACACTTCCGAAATTGACCCTCACAGGCCAAATCGTTCTCAATTTCCCAAATCCTAAATTATTGGATGCATGTCAATTATGATAACATTTTAGGGCAATTGGATAAGGTATTCTCTATGTTGTTGACATTCTATCTGCAACCTTTTTCTCCACCATTTTACCTATATTAGACCACTACTAAATCATATATTCTCTATTGAATGTTGGAAATTATTTCCCCCATCGTGGTGTAGGAGGAGGAGAGGCGGACATTCAGGACTCTCATATTGACTCTTGTCTCTTAGGGTTTCTAGATGGCTGGCTTTCTGATGATGGTGTTGGCGTTGAGCTTCTAGTTTGGCTAGGTGGCCTGGTGTATGGTTGATTCATATACTGTATGGGGCAGTCAACTCACTGTCTGACCCTGGTTCTGCCTAAAAGGTTGTAGCAGGTAAGTATCTCCTTTTAGACATATTAACCATTCTCCAATCTTGTCTCGTCTTTTCACTGCTCCTCTGTAATGCATGCAGTTGCGCAGCTGCACGCTGGATCGCAGACAGGCTGATCATCGCTTGATTTATAGCACTGACCGCTGCCTGCGTCTCTCAGGCTAATGACACATACACTAAAGTCATTGATTTGTATGAATGGCCTCCGTTGTTCATCTATCACAATTTAATGTAAGAGTTTGCAATGCAGAGGTAGAGAGGAAGGGGATAGCACCCTTTCTTAGGGGGGAGGAGTGAGCGTGGAGGGGGAGGAAGAGGTAGGAGGTGGAAGGTGAGGGGGGGGGGCAGGGGCCACATAGCCCACCAGTCATGAGTCATTTGCTGCTTCTTTAATATGTACTCTTCTCTGTTTATGTAAATGGCCGTGGAAACAGGATGCTGTGTTCAATAAAGCAGATAATAGCAACAACAAGGAGCGTTCACCGGAATTACCTCTGGTCTGCTGAAGATGTAGGAGAAGGGGGAGGGAAAGAGATTCAACATGGAGGGTTTTGCAGGTTCTCTGTATTAAAGAATCATATTATTTTATTGCATTGGAATCAGAATGAAATGAAACACACAGAATGCCAAATTTATGTACGCAGCTTTGGCTATCCACATGGATATATCATATTGTGTTGGGTCAGTGTTGTGGAGAGAAACGTGGGATTTATTCATATAATATGGCTAAATCATAAAAATGAATGTACAGATGTGAGGTCCTAGACCTTACACCACATGGTTATAACAATAAAAGTAGCCACGTTTCTTCTTTTATGGAAAAGTCTGATGAGACGAAAATAGTACAAAATTTTAACAATAGATCATTGTAGAATCCAACTGCATCTGAAATCCAACATCCCTAATTGATTTGCCTCAGACACTTACTGCAAGACACAGTCCTTCACACACACATCCACATAGACCATTCCTCTCTGGAAACACACAAACACACACCACCCTGTTGCATACCTACTCTGTTCCTGTGTGCCCTTTCCACTTCCACCTCTCACAGGAAACAGTGAGTTTTGACCCAGCTGGTGTTAAATCAGTCTGTGCACAGGAAGAACCTTCCAGGAGGGAAACAAGATAGATGGCCTGTGGGAAGACAGCTCATCACTTAAAACATGAGTGTGCAGTTCTTAAAGTACAACTCAACAGCAAAGTGGACCACATCACAGAGCAAGACCACAAAGCAACAGAGAGCAGCAAAACCAAATCATGTCACTTAAAGGGCTCTATTTTAGGCTGGGAGTAAGTGTCAAACTTTAGTTTAATATTGTCATGTAAACACTAGTGCAATGGCATTTTCCAGACCTTACACCAGGTTCAGATTTCTACCTGTCTAGCATCAGTTGGCTTGCGCTGGTGGGAGGGTGGAAATATTTGAAGTGTGTCCTTATATGCCAATTTCAGCGAGAGCAATAGGGATACTTAAGACTGACTAAAAGCTAGTCTTAGCTGAAACACAATTGATTATGCCATTGATTTTGCCAGCGAAGGCGCACACAGTAGCCTTACGTTCACCCCAAATGTTTGATTAAAATATCATGAGCAGCAAAACAGTCAACATTTTTATTTATTTATATTGGACGTTAGTTTTGTCCAGCTGTGGTTGTGAAAATAGAATAAATATTACTGACACAGTCCTGAACCTGTAGATCTACCACCAGCACTTAGATGTACCATTGCATTTGTAACGGCTGTTGGAAGGAGTGGAGGACCAAGGTTCAGCGTGGTACGTGTTCATCTTTATTATTTGAACTGAACATTGATTAACAAAAAAAAAACAACGAAGAGAACGAACGAAACAGTTCTGTCTGGTGCAGAAAGACACAAAACAGAAAACAACTACCCACAAAAACCCTGTGGGGAAAAGCTACCTAAGTATGGTTCCCAATCAGAGACAACAATAGACAGCTGTCCCTGATTGAGAACCCTACCCGGCCAAAACAAAGAAATACAAAAACATAGAAAAAAGAACATAGAAGGCCAACCCTAGTCACACCCTGGCCTAACCAAAATAGAGAATAAAAACCTCTCTATGGCCAGGGCGTAACAGCATTAGGTTTGTTAAACTAGAGTCTGTGATGTTCGGAATTGTTCTGGAATTTTGAGGAGATTTTACACATTGCTATTTTCACACAAATATAGCCATTTGCAAATAAACATTGAACAGTTTGCAAACGCCCATATGATAGTCACTTTTTACGCATTACTAACTACGTAGTCACATTTTCCCATTGAGGGAAAAACAACAAGTTATTTTGACTGTGAGCTGGCTGACTCCTCATGATCACTCAAGCTGAAAGGTTCTACTCCGCCATCAGCCACCTAATCAGCTAATGATGGCAGGAAATGAGCAGGTTCACTCCCAATAAATCCACCCCATGGAAATGTCTGGGTTTTAGTGCCTGCTCACCCATCCTACGCCACGCATCAGTGAATTAAAGTCACCCCTTTGGTAGCAGTGTCCTGGCCAGCGCTGCCCTGGTACATATATAACTCTCCTACCGAAGATCCTATGTTGTGTCTAACCTCCAGTCACTATAGTTGTTGACCTCACACCAGCATGAACAAACACGCGCCCACGTACGCATGCACGTACTCTGCCTGTATAGGAAACAAGTTGAAAATGCAATGCAGATGTCATGACTCATGTGTTGCGAGACCATATTCAATTACGTCAGATCGAAACAAACCTGTCAGCTATGTTCATCAAAACCACGACTCGTTTCAGAAAACAATAACAACCTGAGGAATCAGGAAAGCAGTCACCTGCGTTTGGAATGTTGGTGTTGGACTGATGAGTCTTTCAGCAGATGTTTTTTCTACCTGAAAAGGAATTGACAAGGATTTCATCAATCATGATGAATAGCTGTCAATTCAATTTGACAAAGTAAAATATTTGCATCCAATTTAGAGTGATGTAGGTCAGCCTGCTATCATTGTTTGACAATTAATTACAGAGGACATTCCATAAGTGTGCCTGTAAAATGTTAGAAGTTTTTGTTTTTCATGTTAACATGGGTGAAGATGTTCTCAATTAAAATAGAAACCAGCTGTGTGCTACGCTCCCCATCACCAACATCCCCTAATAGAATGAATTCTCACCGACTGCTCGAGGAAGGTAGATAGAATTTAAACAGTGTGATCGCCAAAGCCTTCAAACCCGTCTCCGGGATAATAACGAGATGTCATGCCTTTAAACGGTCAGCTTTAAAATGAGGGGAACATTTGTCATTTAAGCGGCTCTCAGTCGAAGGCGTCTGTCAATGCCGGCTCCACTCACACAGACGGATCCAATTACGGGGACTGGACATCTCTAACAAGGTGCGAGGAAAAGGCTTCCTGGACAAACAACGTCCCCCTATAATGAGAGGCCCTCATTTGAGTGATTTGAGTGTCTCTGAGCCCAGGGATTGATTCTGCAGCAAACTATCAGAAATACCTTTTTTTTTCAAACTCACACAGGATCCAAACAGGGAATTAAAAAACGGAGATGTTCGCAAGGCACGTCTCAAACTCAGGGGCTCAGGCAGAAAACGTTGTTTGTCTTTTTTCTCTCTAGCAGACACACAGCCAGGAGCTCAAACTTTAGAGCGGGAGATTATTAATCATGCCTGAGCCAGGCCTGTCAATACAAATCATACAGGACGAGGGAAACAACAAGGTGGCATAAAAACTTTCACAAGTGGCTCATTTCGCCTCATTCACTCGCATAGCTAACCAAGGCATGGATTGTCAATGTGCACCGTGATCAATGCTCCAGGGCCCCGTGGAACCCATTGATTTCTCAACTCCCAGATTTCAGCGTGGCTCTTCATCAACAAAAGCACTTTGTCCTTCCCAAATAATCAGATCGAAGGGCCTCATCCCCTGAGAGAGCCGAGGCTAGAACGGTGGCAACTCTGTGGTGTCTCTGGCTGGTGCTAAGTCTAGTGTTTGCTGCTGATGAGCGCTGAGACTGTGTCAGATCTGACCCCCAGGGGCAGTGCATTCTGCTGACCTCACTGCTTTCTGAGAGGGAGCTGCATGCTCAACAAATGACTCCTCACTCACATGTATGAATACATCATTCTAACCGTGCCTATACAAATCAAGACATCATAACTGAAGGGGAAAAAAGTGCTACAATCGTTTATTCCCAAATGGCACTGGTTTATTTGCATCCTAGCAGATGTTACGTAAGACAAATGTTATATTTTGGTCACAATTATTTGAAATAATGTATCTAGCTATGACCTTTAATTAATGAACTACACTACATTACATCATCACCTAGACGAGGTTAATTTAATTAGTAAATTAAGAGAAAAGTGTCTGAACTTCACTCCTGTTCTGATTGGCAGTCATCTACAGTACACCATCTGCACTTCATCAAACCTGTAGTTGCACTCCAGGAAACCCAAATGTAATTCCTCTTCCTGACTGCCCATGAATGTATTTCCTGTCAATATAAGAGGTATAAATAGATGGGAGACGGTGACCATTCATAAATCTAGTTAAATATTTAAAGAGGGTATTTGGGCAGGGAAGAAGAAAGAGAGAGGGAGAGAAAGAGGGGTGCTCAAGTTGCTGCTCAATTTGATCAATTGTCCCAGTCCTACCTCTGCACTCAGAAAATTACAAATTGGAATCATGGAATCAGCAGCCGTTTATCATCACAGGGGGAACATGGAGGCTCACACACCACGATCCTGGGGACAGAAACAGGGAAAGGGTTGTATGAACTATTCCAAATAGCCCTAGTCTGAATAAAAAAAGGGAAACAACAGATAGAATTGAAAGGCATAATTGTTATAATTGGTTCTCTTTTGTCAATAGGCTGAGTGACTTTAAACCAGAGCTCAGTAAAATTGTATTATTTATTAAATCATATGAAATCTATTTGTATTGGCACTCATTACAAAGCCCTTAACAAAAGAATCCCAGTTTACAGTAGAAATGTTAATGAGTGCTCATACAGATGTACATCTGATCTGGGATGTATGTTTTCTTTTGTCTTTCACACATAAATGACCTATGTGCTGTTATGTGGATCTCTGAGACACGTTGACAACGTAGAGCGGCTGTGGCAACTGCGCCACTGAACGAGTGACATTGAGTTCTTTATGAAAGCCTGCCTCCACAGTGCTGTCAAAGGTTCTGAGGTTAGTGAATGGTGCCAGAGGAGAGAAGAGGCAGAGACACACTGGCAGGGAGACGCTCATTAGAGAACCATTTTAATAAGCTGACTCCAGGCTTGTCATGAGAAATTTAGATACCCTCTATCTCCTAATAGTTTTGATTCGTTGATATAATTGGTATACCTTATTGTGCCGCTGAAGTAATAGTAATGTGTGCAAGTCGCTTAAAGTCACCAAAACGATGAGGGGAGAGAGGTCTTTGTAAATGAGATAAAGTTATTTGATTGTACAACTTGTGAGGTTATTTAAAACCGTCTGTGACATGCTGCGCGCTCGTCATTTTAGAAGGCTGAATAATGGTGCCGGGGCTTTGTAATTAGG
Organism: Oncorhynchus tshawytscha; assembly: GCF_018296145.1. NCBI lineage: Eukaryota > Metazoa > Chordata > Actinopteri > Salmoniformes > Salmonidae > Oncorhynchus > Oncorhynchus tshawytscha. Next base: position 56,229,388 of record NC_056432.1, read on the forward strand.
CGATGTGGAAATGTGTGGCGTAATGGTCAGAGTTCATTTTAATGAAGGTGTCACACAATGCAAAACAACCACGCAGCTCGGTCTGTAGGCAGCTGACCGTTTGTTCAAATATAAAGCCCTAACTACCTGTCGTTGGTTTGCCAAAATCTCTAGTGTTAAAAAATAATTACCAAGATGAACCCATGGCTGTTTGCTTGGCACACATTCTCAGTACAATAACCACTTTTAGATAAACATGAAGTTATCTGGGTAGGAGTTTCTGTTTTGTTCATACTTTCTTGTCTCGTTATTCTGGTGCATTTATGCAAGTGATTACACTCACAGGCCCACCTGTAATGTTGTTCAGTAGAGAGAAAGACACAAAGATCCTCACACCCATTTTCTTTTTCTTTTAGATTTCAGATGGAGACCCATTCGTGTGAGCTGAGCTGTCTACCGCTCTCAGTCTCCCCCCGGCTTTCATTTCGGCAATTATGAACCGAGATGAGAGCCTTCTGACATTTGTCTATCAACGCTGCTGTGAGTCACAACCCTAATTAGTGTCTGAGGAAAAACAAAAGACCGGAGAGAAATTCTCCCTCTGGTGACGTTTAATGATCAAGTCCTAAGGGTCTCAGCCAGCCATGGAAACAGCATCTCAGCATATAAAATCCTCTTTAAGCAGACCTCATGTGGGCCCCCTTCAGTCATCCTGAGCAGGTCCGCCCGGCCTCCTTCCTTCCCTTCCTGTGCTGTGTCGGGGTGCAAGGAGTCGGTATTATCCTCATTTGTTTGTGACCTGATCAGTGTGGCAGCAGTAGTCCGTGTGAAGATGGATTCTGTGTTCCCTCACCGAGCCCAGGCAAACAACATGCACCCAGGAGATAGCCAAGGATAAAATATGTATTAGTTTTCACAAAAGCTCCCATTTTTATACCACTTTGGAAGACAAAAAGAGAGGGGAGGGGGGGGGTCTAGATCCAAATCTACTTACACAATCCCCCACACCGCAACAAACAGAGCAATATTGTGAAATCTGGACGTGTTACTTTATTTATCATTATTTTCAATCTCAAGGCCCCTTCTTGTAACCAGCCATTTAGTCTCGAGTTTCTCTTTTCTCTTTTCTCCCACTCTTCCTCATTTCCCTCTTCCCTTTTTCTTTTAGCTGACAAGCTCTGGGTTTTCAGAATAGAAAGCCAGCATTAATTAAGACAGTGCCAGCTGTAATTTTCTTGGGAAGTAAATTTCTGCACAACTAAAGGTTACGGGGACCTTTTCACTGTCAGAATTTACTACAGCCTGTGAATGTTAATGCAGCTAATGAAGACATGCTCTCAGTCTCTGAACTTAAAAGTACCACCGGAAAGGGGGAGGAAGGACTGGGCCAGAGAAAAAGGATGATTTGAGGAATACATTTGGAGTCAACGCATTAATGAATTAATTGAGCCCAGTGCATCATTTCCATACTAGGAGGAGTTCATGTATTTACTTTTTGAGAAGTACGTGATGGTTCTGATAAGCAATCTTCAAATTTAGGAGTTGGTTCCTGGGTCAATCTTGCATTGGTGTATTATAGACGTAATTCAGAAATTGGTCTATGAGATGACCTACGCGTAGTTCTAGGACAACTCCACCCTATATAATTGAAAGTCTGTTAATAAACAACGAGATTGGGACAGCATGGAGACGCGGACAGAGGCTAACACTTTTTTTAGGCAAGAGAGAAATGTTTTAAGTAAACACGGTTAAACCCAATTAGGATTGTTATTTTAGAAATGTTCAAAGGTGGACATGGTCACGAAGGAAGGCCACCAGGCAATGATCTGGCCACCACGTCCATGCCGCTGGCAAGAGAAAAGGTCTGTTGTGTTGTTGGGATGAATTATTTAAACAGAAGCAGAAAGCTTAGACTATAGACCGACATGGAGGCCATTATATGGTGTTACGTGTGCAGCTTTGGACAAAAATAATAATCAGAACAAGCACACACACACACACACATATATATAGTCAGACACACACACACATTCAGACACATGCACACACGCATGCACACATTCTGCAATTAAACTCCTAGCAACAACAGACTGTCTACATATGCGTTCCTAGGCCGGGCCAGCCAGACAGGGAGGTTGATAGGGATACAAAGCAGAGCTATTTAAAAGGCCTTGAGTCTTCACATCTGCTCTGCTTGCCTTTCTGATAGCACCAGAAAAGTGAAGGAATGAAACAAACAGAAAATAACGTTTTCCCCTTGCAGCAGCAGACATGGGGGCAGATCGCTACGATCAATGACAAGGTCAGAAAGCAGGCGTAGAGACCAGCAGCATTCCTGAAGAAAGTCATATTTAACCTGAGGCGAGAGAATAATTTCACTTTCTCCTGATCAGTTTAAAAAATCTCCTCTGTCAGTGGTGGCAGATTTATACAAATTAATGGCCTTTAGTGAAAATCTCCAGCGCTTGGGTTATTAATTGTTAAAGTGCATACATTAAACAAAATGAGTAAAAAGTCATTTTAATAAATTATCTTCTCCAAAAACCTGCTCAAAAGGACCATTGGACTCCAGCACATGAGCTGTATCGAATATGATCCTTCAAAATAATACAGAATAAATAAGAGAAAGAGAGAGAAAAAACAGCAGGAGGAGTAATGAACAGACTGTCTGACACTATCTCATTATTTTCTACCCCTACTCAATTATCTGGCCCTACACCTTCTAACATGTCTCTAATTCCTGGCTTACCCTCTCTTTTTTGAAGAGAGCTATAGAGCTGGGCTTCGTAGGTGAGGAGGCTATGTGGTGCACTGAGGAGGGTGTTTGGTTGCCAGGTCTTGATGTGGGAGCTATGCCCCTCCACTGTGTTTGGGGTTAACTTCAGTTCAGTCGACAGGGCTAATAGGGCTTTTAATTACACAGCTCTCTGGTCAACTGAGCACGCTTCAGATGGACAGCTCCTAGCCGACCCATTTCCCTTCCCCTGCCATGACGGAAACATCACCCCCTTACGCCCCACTGCTGTGTGTGTGGCGTGACGCTCACTCATCATTTTGTTGAACCAAAAAGCTGTGAATATGGGCTAATGAATTATCAAAGAATATTTGCTTGCTTGTGTTCATGCCTGTCTGTCTCTTTTGTCTTGTACTTACTTTCTCCCCTCTTTCACTCTCTCAGCCTCACTAACTCTCTTGCTGCCTCACTTACACACTCACACATGCACACACACACACACACGCACGCACACACATGCACGCACACACGCACGCACGCACGCATGCACGCACCCACAGACACTAGACTGACTGATAGCTACTTGAGGTGTCATCGTTTTTACTTGAGGGAAGAGAGCAAGAGAGAGGAAGGGATGTTATTTCCCAAATTTGGCCCCTAGGACAAAAAAGAGGCCTGTTTGATATTCATCGAGCTGCGAGTCTTGTTGGAGAGCCTGTGAAAATCTATTCACTATGATAATGAACAAATTGTCATACATTGGGCTCTGTCTCCATCTGACAGTGATAGTTATCAGAGAGAGAGATGGAGGTGTGGGGACGGGGAGGGGGGAGTGCCTGCCATCAAACCTCTCTGCACAGTCGTCCCCCACAGCTGCAGAGATTGGCCCCGTTACGGGGCTCTGCTTGTTGTTATGAAGGAAAGCCCTCTGGCATGTATCTCCTATCATGTCAGAGCTTCACATTTAAAAGCTGTCGTCCTTGATTGATACATAGTATCAAAGGAGGGAAGGAGGGAGGGTGTGTGGATGTGTGTGTGTGTGTTGTCGCAGCCCGGCAGCAGTCAGAACACCTGTACTACATATCCTCTTTTGGAATACCTCCAAACACCCAGTAGCACATTTTTTCTCCATATTGAAACAGTGCATGTGTCAAGATGGGGTTGTGTGGTGGATGCTAGAGCAACTGCTTCATTGTGGCTTGTAAATTCTCCCTAAAATAGCTCGGAAGATTGACAGTATGGTAGGACTAGAACAGATGGGCTGAGTGGCTCCTAGTGACACAGTGCCATGCCATCACTCCTTTTAATGTGTCACATTGTCATCATGGCACTGCCACCCAAGGCCATGAGAGGCACAGCAGAGAAGAGTGAGAGGACAGAGGAGCAGGGTGTGGCAAAACGTCTGACGGTGGCATAGGGTGTTCCAAGACAACCCATCACTTTTGAGCATACCTGCCTGAGGATAAAGAGAACGCACAATTCAAACATGGAGAACACCAAACCGGGTATTTGAAATCCACCATTAATGAGTGTGGGGACAAGTCAAATCTGATTCATTCTGTTCCGTCCTCGTACTTTGGGGTGAAGCGTCTGTCGTCTATTCCATTATTTGCATATAATTACCATAGAAATGCTGGTGGGCCTAGATGAAAAACAGTCGCAACAGGGGGAACCTGTAATTTCATTAGGTCAGGGATCGGAGTGTTTAACTTGGCACCCCTGGTAATGTATTCACTGTTGTCATACTTTAAGGGGGACAGGGCAGTACGATAACTAGACTATATTTGGTTTTAGTGGAGGGGTACGTTTACTCTTTATAGATAGGAAGAGAGATAGATTAGACACAGACGATGTCTTCCACATTGGAACTGACAGTGTTTCCACCAGATGTCTCTTTAACTTTATATGCATGCTTTTATGACTGACATACCACCAGCATAGTTTAATGGTATTATAGGTGTCCCAGTACCACCAGATGTTGGTCATCAGCACCAGCCTAATTAACTAATTACCATATACCTTACCAGCCCTGGTCTCCTGTGTTTTATCAACGGTGGTCAGAGACAGCGGTACTGTAACTCAGTGATTTCTGTACGTGATGGTAGATATTAAATTGGCGCAATGGAGGTAGACCCACACAAATGCCCTTGAAAGAAGCAGTCATAAGAAAGTATGCTCTGGAGAGGATGTAGTAAATTACCAAGAGGAAATAGTAAAAAACAACAGCAATGAAGGGGAGGCTGTAGGTGGCTCTTAGAACGTTCGGGCTGATATGTTACATAAATCATTCTAATGTGAGACTAAAAAGTGTGCATATTTTAATAAGGCAAAGAAAGAGGGCACACCGTGAAACACACACACACACATACATGCACGCACACAGCTAATATCTGAGTGAAATCTTCATACATATCTACATTTGTAACACAGCTTGATGTCCTGGACCCATTACAGAACCATACTTCTTCTTAAGTCGCATGAAGGGCAGATTCCCCACATGGGAATGCTTGTGTTCTTATTGGCATTCATCAAAAGTCAGACAGCGTGTCTGGGAAAGCGAGCCGTGTTTTATTCTGCATGCGGTGATGGATATGCAGGATCAAGTGTCTGTTATGGTCAGACGCAGAAGAGTCACCCAGCTCATAAAGACTCTCTCTGCCAGAGGCTGTTGCTGTTAATCACTCTTACAAACAAAACCAGCAGAGACCGCAAAGGTTATTTGAAAGGTTTCTGTGCTTTGGAGAATAACGCACAAGCACTCATTGCTGGAGTGTTGGACACTATTGCTTCGGTGTGAATATATTACCTGAGTTTCCCATGACAAATGACGCTGTCACGACACTCTTGGACACTGTCATTTGGACATATTGGTTCAAAAGGCTCCCAGTGAGCTGCGGCTGTTGTCTTCTAATGAGGAATCCATACAGACATGATGATAGGTGTTGAATAGCGAAGAGCAGCAAGGCAGGAAGAGGTACATCCATCCGCTACCAATCTGAGTATGGGTGGGGGTGGGGGGGGCACAGTGAGCAAGTAAAACACTCCTCAAGCTCTCTGCCTTCGTGTGGCGTTTGCATCACAAACAGAAAACATACACGGTCCACACACAGACACAAGTTGATGGACCGCCGTAGTGTCTGAGAGGATTTGTCACTGATATACATGCTGTGCCCTTAAGAAAATGACGGCGCTGTCAGAAGGCAGAGGGGGCCAGCGACGCTTTGGATATAAATCTGGAGAGGAGATAAAGAAAGTACATGATAAATTAAGCAGTGCATATAAATTCTTAAGAGCCTCCATTTTAATGTCGGTCATTATTCAACAAATTTTTCTAAGAAATGCCACATGGGCAGGAACAAGTAATTAGGGGGAGAAAAGTGAAACTGTCACCCTTAATGGTTTACTCCAACGCCTCACCTTCTCTGTTGAAGTGGGGACAGGGTCCAGAAGAGGGTACACAGCCAGGCGCTGGCTACACACTGCCATTAGGCCCACTCTCAAAACTACTGTTGGGGGGAGGCTCACATTAAATCCCTAATTTGAAGCGTTACGGAATGTAGCGTTACGCATGCAGAATAAACGGCACGTGTTTTGGGATGCATATATGTGCTCCTGTGTACTCCCCCAGAAACCTACAACCCTTCGCTCTCCAATCGCTAAGGCCTAAATGAATCTGAATTCACAGGGGATATTGTTAGTGTTGGGCAAAGTACTATTAAAATGAAGGGACATGTATGGATGACACTTTGTAACAATTAATCAGAGAGTGTTGATTAACAAAGTTGGTCTGCCATTCTCCTGAAACCTGGGAGGCTGTGAGCGTTGTCAAAAGGATCATTTTATTCATTATTTTTGATTAATGCACTGGGATACTCTGAATCCGAGAGAAGAAGAGAGAGAGAGGGTGGGGAGAAAAAAAATTGTATCCTCTATGCAAAATAATAAATATTGAATGAGCATGTGTACGGTTAACCTTGGCCGTGGCAAAGAGATTTCAGGGGGAGAAATGTGCATATTCAGCAAATAAATTGCTGCAGGGATTAAAAAACAAATTGGGGGAGTTTGATGAACATCACCTCTCCAGACCTGTCCGTCTTCCGCGAACGCCGGTGATTAATTAGTTTGTTTAGATACTCAATTAGTCCAGTGATGCAGAGAGAGACGGAGAGGGAGAGAGAAGGAGCGAGAGGGAGAGAGAGAGCGGGCAGACTGGTCGCTGATAAGGACAAAGGAGGGAAAATATATGTGAGTGTTTCTCCTTTTTCCTTTCCATCTTCCACCTTTCTCTCACCACCCCCCCTTTCCATCTTCCACCTTTCTCTCACCACCCCCCCTTTCTACCTTTCCCTCTCTCCCTCTTTAGTTCCATAGTGAAACTTCAGTCATTTTGTCCCCTTCGGCACAACTTGCTCACATGATCATTTCCTCTATGGATATTCTCTTCTCTCCTCATCTCCCTTTAGCTGATGTTCCTTTTACGTGGCATAATGTGATGGATAAAAACGACCTGTTGGAAAGGAACATTCAAAGATATTGAATTTGGTTCTGATTACTTGTTTGCAAATACAGTTGAAGTCGGAAGTTTCCATATACATCAGCCAAATACATTTAAACTCAGTTTTTCACAATTCCTGACATTTAAGCCTAGTAAAAGGATCACCACTTTATTTAAAGAATGTGGAATGTCAGAATAATAGTAGAGAGAATTATTTATTTCAGCTTTCATTTCTTTGATCACATTCCCAGTGGGTCAGGAGTTTACATACACTCAATTAGTATTTGGTAGCATTGCCTTTAAATTGTTTAACTTGGATCAAACATTTAGGGTAGCCTTCCACAAGCTTCCCACAATAAGTTGGGTGAATTTTGTCCCATTCCTCCTGACAGAGCTGGTGTAACTGAGTCAGGTTTGTAAGGTCTCTTTGCTCGCACACGCTATTTCAGATCTGTCCACAAATTTTCAATAGTATTGAGGTCAGGGCTTTGTGATGGCCACTACAATACCTTGAATTTGTTGTCCTTTGCCACAACTTTGGAAATATATTCATTGTCCATTTGGAAGACCCATTTGCGACCAAGCTTTAACTTCCTGACTGATGTCTTGAGATGTTGTTTCAAAATATCCACATAATTTTCTACCCTCATAATGCCATCTATTTTGTGAAGTGCACCAGTCCATCCTGCAGCAAAGCATCCCCACAACATGATGCTGCAACCCCCGTTCTTCACATTGGGATGGTATTCTTCGGCTTGCAAGCCTCCCCCTTTTTCCTCCAAACATAACAATGGTCATTATGCCCAAAATGTCCTATTTTTGTTTCATCAGACCAGAGGACATTTCTCCAAAAAGTACGATCTTTGTCCCCATGTGCAGTTGCAAACCGTAGTCTGGCTTTTTTATGGCGGTTTCGGAGCAGTGGCAACTTCCTTGCTGAGTGGCCTAACAGGTTATGTCGACATAGGACTTGTTTTACTGTGGATATAGATACTTATGTACTCATTTCCTCCAGCATCTTCACAAGGTCCTTTGCTGTTGTTCTGGGATAGATTTGCATTTTTCACACCAAATTACGCTCATCTCTAGGAGACAAGAACGCATCTCCTTCCTGAGCGGTATGATGGCTGCGTACTATTGTTTGTACAGATGAACGTGGTACCTTCATGTGTTTGGAAATTATGAAAGAATGAACCAGACTTGTGGAGGTCTACATTTTTTTTCTGAGGTCCTGGCTGATTTCTTTTGATTTTCCCATGATGTCAAGCAAAGATGCACTGAGTTTGAAGGTAGGCCTTGAAATAAATCCACAGGTACACCTCCAATTGACTCAAATGATGAGAATTAGCCTATCAGGAGCTTCTAAAGCCATTGCATAATTTTCTGGAATTTTCCAAGTTGTTTAAAGGCACAGTCAATTTAGTGTATGTAAACTTCTGACCCACTGGAATTGTGATACAGTGAATTGTAAGTGAAATAATCTGTCTGTAAACAATTGTTGGAAAAAATACTTGTGTCATGCACAAAGTAGATGTCCTAACCGACTTGCCAAAACTATAGTTTGTTGACAAGAAATTTGTGGAGTGCTTGAAAAACGAGTTTTAATGACTCCAACCTAAGTGTATGTAAACTTCCGACTTCAACTGTATTCGTGAGCTGTGTGTTGCATCAGAGTGGATGTGGACAATGTAACTGACCCATGCTTTAGATTATATGGTACAAGGTGTGTGCCTCTTGTCTGTCTCTGGTGGAGATATACCCTACTGTCTGTCACGATGTGTACTGATGTCAGGTCACAGAGAAATTGATGAACAGCTGCATCTCTGCACTTAGTTGGTCCTATCCGTTTAGTGTAACAGATATGTATATATATAGTGCTTTCAGAAATTATTCAGAACCCTTGACTTTTTCAAAATTTTGTTACATTACCACCTAATTCTAAAATGTATTAAATAGTTTTTTCCCCTCATCAATCTACACACAACACCCAATAATGACAAAGCAAAAACATGTTATTTGAAAATTTGGCAAATGTCAAAAAAATGAAATATCACATTTTGGGCTCCCGAGTGGCGCAGTGTTCTAAGGCACTGCATCTCAGTGCTAGAGATGACACTACAGACCTGGTTCGATTCCAGGCTGTATCACAACCGGCCGAGATTGGGAGTCCCATAGGGTGGCGCACAATTGGCCCAGCGCCGTCCGGGTTAGGGTTTGGCCGGGGTAGGCCGTCATTGTAAATAACAATTTGTTCTTAACTAGCTTGCCTAGTTCAATAAAATTAAAATGAATACAAATGTACATAGGTATTCAGACCCTTTACCCAATACTTTATTGAAGCACCGTTGGCAGAGATTACAGCCTTGAGTCTTCTTGAGTATGACACTACAAGCTTGGTACTTCTGTATTTGGGGAATGTCATTATTCTCTGCAGATCCTCTCTAAACACACCAGCTGGCTGGTGGACATTTACGGACATATTCAATCAATCCCTATCCCAGTCTGCTGTTCCCACATGCTTCAAGAGGGCCACCATTGTTCCTGTTCCCAAGAAAGCTAAGGTAACTGAGCTAAACGACTACCGCCCCGTAGCACTCACTTCCGTCATCATGAAGTGCTTTGAGAGACTAGTCAAGGACCATATCACCTCCACCCTACCTGACACCCTAGACCCACTCCAATTTGCTTACCGCCCAAATAGGTCCACAGACGATGCAATCTCAACCACACTGCACACTGCCCTAACCCATCTGGACAAGAGGAATACCTATGTGAGAATGCTGTTCATCGACTACAACTCGGCATTTAAAACCATAGTACCCTCCAAACTCGTCATCAAGCTCGAGACCCTGGGTCTCGACCCCGCCCTGTGCAACTGGGTACTGGACTTCCTGACGGGCCGCCCCCCAGGTGGTGAGGGTAGGCAACAACATCTCCACCCCGCTGATCCTCAACACTGGGGCCCCACAAGGGTGCGTTCTGAGCCCTCTCCTGTACTCCCTGTTCACCCACGACTGCGTGGCCACGCACGCCTCCAACTCAATCATCAAGTTTGCGGACGACACAACAGTGGTAGGCTTGATTACCAACAACGACGAGACGGCCTACAGGGAGGAGGTGAGGGCCCTCGGAGTGTGGTGTCAGGAAAATAACCTCACACTCAACGTCAACAAAACTAAGGAGATGATTGTGGACTTCAGGAAACAGCAGAGGGAACACCCCCCTATCCACATCGATGGAACAGTAGTGGAGAGGGTAGCAAGTTTTAAGTTCCACGGCATACACATCACAGACAAACTGAATTGGTCCACCCACAAAGACAGCATCGTGAAGAAGGCGCAGCAGCGCCTCTTCAACCTCAGGAGGCTGAAGAAATTTGGCTTGTCACCAAAAGCACTCACAAACTTCTACAGATGCACAATCGAGAGCATCCTGGCGGGCTGTATCACCGCCTGGTACGGCAACTGCTCCGCCCACAACCGTAAGGCTCTCCAGAGGGTAGTGAGGTCTGCACAACGCATCACCGGGGGCAAACTACCTGCCCTCCAGGACACCTACAGCACCCGATGTTACAGGAAGGCCATAAAGATCATCAAGGACAACAACCACCCGAGCCACTGCCTGTTCACCCCGCTATCATCCAGAAGGCGAGGTCAGTACAGGTGCATCAGAGCTGGGACCGAGAGACTGAAAAACAGCTTCTATCTCAAGGCCATCAGACTGTTAAACAGCCACCACTAACATTGAGTGGCTGCTGCCAACACACTGACTCAACTCCAGCCACTTTAATAATGGGAATTGATGGGAAATGATGTAAAATATATCACAAGCCACTTTAAACAATGCTACCTAATATAATGTTTACATACCCTACATTATTCATCTCATACAGTATGTATACTGTACTCTATATCATCTACTGCATCTTTATGTAATACATGTATCACTAGCCACTTTAACTATGCCACTTTGTTTACATACTCATCTCATATGTATTTACTGTACTCGAGACCATCTACTGTAACTTGCCTATGCCGCTCTGTACCATCACTCATTCATATATCTTTATGTACATATTCTTTATCCCCCTACACTTGTGTGTATAAGACAGTAGTTTTGGAATTGTTAGTTAGGTTACTTGTTGGTTATTACTGCATTGTCGGAACTAAAAGCACAAGCATTGCACTACACTCGCATTAACATCTGCTAACCATGTGTATGTGACAAATAAAGTTTGATTTGATTTGATTTGAAGCTCTGTCAGGTTGGATGGGGAGCGTTGCTGCACAGCTATTTTCAGGTCTCTGCAGAGATGTTAGATTGGGTTCAAGTCCGGGCTCTGGCTGGGACACTCAAGGACATTCAGAGACTTGTCCCGAAGCCACTCCGCATTGTCTGGGCTGTGTGCTTAGGGTTGTTGTCCTGTTGGAAGGTGAACCTTCGCCCCAGTCTGAAGTCCTGGGCGCTCTAGAGCAGGTTTTCATCAAGGTTCTCCCATCTCCACAGAGGAACTCTGGAGCTCTGTAAGAGTGACCATCGGGTTCTTGGTCACCTCCCTGACCAAGGCCCTTCTCCTCCATTGCGCAGTTTGGCCAGGAGGCTAGCTCTAGGAAGAGTCTTGGTGGTTCCAAGTTGTAGAAACATCTCAAGGATGATCAATGAAAACAGGATGCACCTGAGCTCAATTTCGAATCTCATAGTCAAGGGACTGAATACTTATGGAAATAAGGTATTTCTGTTTTCTGAACCTGTTTTCGCTTCGTAGTTCTTAGGTATTGTGTGTAGATTGTTGAAGAAAACGTGTTATTTAGTCACTTTTAGAATATGGATGTAAAGGAACATAATGTGGAAAAAGTATAAGGGTCTGAGGACATTCTGAAAGCACTGTGTGTATATATATATATATATATATATATATATATATATATACTGAACAAGGGTTGGTCCCATGCTTCATGAGCTGTAATGAAAGATCCCATACATTTTCCATACGTGCAAAAATATTATTTCTATCAAATTCTGTGTACAAATTTGATTACATCTCTATTAGCGAGTATTTCTCATTTGCCAAGATAATCCATCCACTTGACAGCTGTGTCATATCAAGAAGCTGATTAAATAGCATGATCACTACACAGGTGCACCTTGTGCTGGGGACAATAAAAGGCCACTCTAAAATGTGCAGTTTTGGTGCACAACACAATGCCACAGATGTCTGAAGTTTTGAGGGACTGACTGCAGGAATGTCCACCAAAGATGCTGCCACAGAATTGAATGTTCAATTCTCCATCATTAGCTGCCTCCAATGTTGTTTTGGAGAATTTGGCAATACGTCCAACCGACCTCTCATGTGTAACCACGCCAGCCCAGGACCTCCACATCTAAGTTTCTTCATCTGCAAGATAGTTTGAGAGACCAGCCACCCAGACAGCTGATGAAACTGAGAAGTATTTATGTCTTTAATAAAGCTCATTCTGATTGTCTGGATCATTCTAATTGTCTGGGCCATTAGGGCATAATGGATTTAATGCAATTGACTGATTTCTTTATATGATCTGTAACTCAGTAGAATCATTGAAATTGATGCTTATTGTGTTTATATGTTTGTTCAATATATATATATAAGCATATATATATACATATGACCCATGTCACCCTCACTGTGTGTGTGTGTGTGTGTGTGTGTGTGTGTGTGTGTGTGTGTGTGTGTGTGTGTGTGTGTGTGTGTGTGTGTGTGTGTGTGTGTGTGTGTGTGTGTGTGTGTGTGTGTGTGTGTGTGTGTGTGTGTGTGTGTGTGTGTGTGTGTGCGAGACTGACAGGCTGGGTGAGAGACTGTGTGGGAGACACGCTGGGTCAGCGGTAAGCTTAAGACTGGACATTAATTATGGACGTGCGTCTGTTTCTCTGACGACGGCAAGCTGGAAGGTGCATTCCCCTCTCTCATCACACTCACACGCAGACACACACTGGCTGACACAGAGGCTACACACAGACACGCTATGAAACACAGACAAGACTCTCAAGAGCCACGCACTTCCAAGCAGCCCCCCTTTTTCACTTTGTCACATCACATTTGCAAAAACAACAGTGAAACCATAACTGTTCTCTCCCTCTGCCTCTTCCTTTGTGTCCTTGCTCACCCCTCCCTCTGCCACCCGGTACAAATAGCTGGTTTCTGAGGGGGAAGCCAGTGAGGTTTTGACTGCTTCTCATCGGCCCAATAACCCGCCAAGGAGACTCAAAAGAGGCTGCTAATGGACTCGGTCCCGAGTGCTTGTCACACAAACATTTCTGCTGTCACAGCGTTTTATCACACACACTCACACACACAGCGCCGCAGAACACAAGGCCGCACAAACAGACAGCTTGCGCCTGTGTCCTAGAAACAAGTCTCTCAGTGCATAACTCTACACATGTTTCTCTATTCCTTCTGCTAGAAAGCAATGGATGTTCTCACCATTTTATTGCATTTGTGAGGAATAGGATTTGTTGAGTGGTACCGGTTTGACAATCATCCAAGAGTAAATGTTTGACATACTTGTGTCCAATGGTGCCGTATGAAATATTTGCTTGATAACCACCTTATATTGAACATTGCACAGTAAACCGTTTGCTTTCAGTGCTTAATATGTAATTCTGTAAAATACAGCAAAGACCATGTTTTCCCCCATCTAGTTGTTTTATTTGAATTACTACAATTTAAGTAGTTCAAAAGTACTACCCCCACTTCTATGTCCCCCATTCCAGTGAAATTTGACATTTTTGAGTTTGTCTGCTTTTATATGCTCTGAAAAGACAAGAACGCTAGGCCTCTTGGATCTCTTTGTTGAGGGATCAGACACATCACTGTCCCCAAAGGTCCAGGTCTCTGTGGCTCGACATAATTCAGCGCAAATCGCTCCGCTCTCGTAATGGAGACAGTCCGAATCCCCCTCGGACCACAGCCCTTGTATCGCCGCAGTCTCTCATTTAGCCAGGCCTGCTCTTCAAATGAGCCTAACCAGGGGGACTTGTATGACCCACCCACCCCCCTCTCTCCACACACCCCTTCTGCTCCGACCCAAGTGGACTGAATTATTGATGGTGATCTTCAGACGTATTCGTTAAGCTACACAACTTGGATGGGGAGCGTTGGAGAGGATGGGGTAGTGGTGGTGAAAGGGCGGGTATTTATGTTTGTGCACACAGGAGAGTCAGTCACTCTCTTAACACCCCCCACCCTCCCCCTTGTCTCACCAGTCTCTTCACGGCCCCCATGCTCCAGAGTTATTTGGAGGGCCAAACTGACAAACACACAAACCATTTTTGATGTTGAACAGCTCACAAGACATGCTTTTAGACCTCTCAGAATGACAGTTGAGGGAATAGACTGTGGAAAGAGTGGGGGGAAGGCCATGCAATTTTAAAGAGACAATACAATGTGAGGAATAGTTTGTTTTTGAGAGAAATGGAAGGAGAGGCAGACAGACAAAAATAGCGAAGGGGGGAAGGAGAGACATTCACTTCACTCTATACTTCACTCTACATACTGATTTGTATTTACGAGTCAAAGAACTTAGATACTCTGACAATAACAATAGCATGTGGAATATACTGTCAGCATCAGTCATTTCAACGGTTCCTGAAGAGTATAACTTCTGACTGCCTAAACTATCTAAGCAAGATGACCCTACAATCTTAGAAGAAAAGGGTTCTGAAAGGGTTTCTCAACTGTTCCCATAGGAGAACCCTTTTTGCTTCCAAGTAAAAACCTTTTTGGTTCCAAGTAGAACCGCTTAGGTTCCACGTAGAACCCCCTGTGGAAAGAGTTCTGCATGGACCCAACATAGTTTGTTTTTAGAAAAACGGTTATTCCTATGGGTTCTGCCGAAGAACCCTTAAAGGTTCTAGATAGCAAGTTTTTTTCTAAGAGTGTACCTCATCATAACCCCAAAATAATTTTGTTTACTTCAAATATTTGTTTATGTTTTTTCGAAGAACGACAGGGCCAAAAAATTAATCAGCAGTACTCACATATAAATTATTGTGTTACAAAGTGGGATTAAGATATATTCAACTGTGATTTTTTTGTGAACTATTATACAAAATACTCTGTAATGTCAAAATGGAAAAGATTTCTAACATTTCTCAGTCAAGACATGTTAGAAACATCTTTGGCAGCATTTATAGTTGTGAGTCATCTTGGGTTAGTCTCTAAGAGCTTTGCACACCTGGATTGTGCAATATTTGTCAATTTCTATTATCAAAATTCTTTAAGCTCTGTCAAGATCTTTTTTTTTTTTTTGGGGGGGTTATTGTCCTGCTGAAAGGTGAATTCCTCACACCGTGTCTGGTGTAAAAAGGACTGAAGCAGGTTTTCCTCTAGGATTTTGCCTGTGTTTAGCTCCATCCTGTTTCTTTTTATCCTGAAAAACTCCCAGTCTTTGTCAATGTCAAGCATACCCATAACATGATGCAGCCACCACCATGCTTGACAATAAGAAGGCAGTTACTCAGTGATGTGTTGTGTTGGATTTGCCCCAAATACAAGGCTTTGCATTTAGGCCAAAAAGTGTATTCCTTTTGCCGTGTGTTCTTGCTGTACAACTTTATTGCCTTGTTGCATGCATGTTTGGAGAGAAAAAAAATCAGTATATTTCTATTCTTCTTTTCACTGTCATTTAGGTCATTATTGTGGAGTAACTACAATTTTGTTGATCCATCCTCACTTTTCTCCCATCACAGCCATTGAACTCTGTAGCTGTTTTAAAATCGCAAATGGCCTCGTGGTGACATCCCTGAGCAGTTTCCTTCCTGTCTTGCAGCTCAGTTCAAAAGGATGATCATGCTTCACCATAGGGATGGTGCCAGGTTTCCTCCAGACGTGACGTTTGGCATTCAGGCCAAAGAATTCAATCTTGGTTTCATCAGAGCAGATAATCTTGTTTCTCATGATCTGAGTCCTTCAGGTGCCTTTTGGCAAACCTTTAGGCGGGCTGTCATGTGCCTTTTACTGAGGATTGGCTTCTGTCTGGCCACTCCACCATAAAGTCCTGATTGGTGGAACGTTGCAGAGATAGTTGTCCTTCTGGAAGGTTCTCCCATCCCCACAGAGGAGCTCTGAAGCTCTTTAAGAGTGACCATTGTTTTTTTTGGTCACCTCCCTGACCAAGGCCCTTCTCTCCCGCTTGCTCAGTAAAGCCTTAGTCCCTCCCCTCTCTTTAACCCTCCTGTTGTGTTCGTCAATTCATTCTGTGTTCCCAGTCCAAAATGACCACCCCATTATAGCTGATTATAAATCCGTAATAATACATATAGTATCACCTAATGATGCATTAAATCTTTTTATCAACTTAAGTTCTTGTGAACATTATAAGTTATGAACTTCTATTTGCTATTTATGGCCTGTAGGCCTCATTGACCTGAGCTCATACAACCCATTTTTGAGTAAAAAAGCATAATGTATGGAATATTTTGACTATAACAAAGACTCAGATGAAACATATTGTGCTCTTTACCACAGACTACGTTGTGTCAAAGGTTAACAAGGACTCTCTCCTCCCCACCAGTGTCAAGATCAAAGATATGATCAAGAGCCTCACATACAGTATATTTTTTGGTCATTGGCTGCCACAGAATTAATTGTGAGCAAGGCCTCAAAAAAGCTTTATATACCAGAACTGCAAGAAAAGTTCCATATATTATTGAAACAATGTTACGATTGTTTGTGAGAACGCCAACAGGTGTGGTTCCCGTGGGGGAAATATTCTATTGTGGAAAGGTTCCCGTGGGGGTTGCCATGGAAGCCATGAATGGGGTCTGGGAGAGGAAGTGTGTCCATCTGATGAATGGGCATGTGCCTGAACTCAATTGTATACACTAATTGTAGTCTCACCCATTCATTTCTAATGACCGGTCATTTTTGACCAGGAACACCACAGGTGTACAAAAGTTAAATCTAATCTAATCCCAAAATCTAATGAAAATCATCAAAATGTATTTTGTGTGTTCAGATGCCCTGTGTGGACAAAGTCATTGAACCTTATAAAAATCAGATTAAATTAACTACATTTTTCAGTAAATCGGTCCAATTCAAATGGAACAGGATTAAGGATTCAAAATGTGAGGCCATGTGCTAAACAGATTGAGTAGCGTAGTAAACAACCAAAGATTTCAAGACTAAAAGTGGCAAAAGAAGTAGCCTACAATATAGAAAACTCTAGGTAAAAAAATATGTCCTTGTCATTATCCTAATCTGACTTTGGTTCGGGACATGTTGTTCTTCATGTTACCATCTCTGGTAAACACACACTATATTAAATAAAAATCGAAGTTTATTTGTCACATGCACAGGATACAGATTGTATAAACGGTACAGTGAAATGGTTACTGGCATAGTAGCAATATCAAAAACAGAAAGTGTCCAGATAAATATATTTTTGAAATATTTTAATTAGATGACGTTTACCCAGACACATCTAGCTAAGTGGACGGGTCATAATTGTCTAGACAAAATACAATAGATGGCTGTAATCACCCCCAGACACACCTGGCTAACTTGATGGGTCACGTAATCATCTGGCGAAGTGGAGTCTTTTACTTAGATATGTAGCTAGCTAGTTAGCTAGCTAAACAATAAACCGGCATAATCCCAACTCATACTACTACCAGTACAAACATTGTCATAGCTCTAACATGAATCTGCAGGTAGCTAAAGCTAACCAACTAGATTCAATGTTAGCTAGCTAACATTAGGCTATAACTACGAATTAAAATGGGTTCCTGATTCAAATAATATTACTACACAGATCATACATGTAATGTTAGCTAGCGAGCCAGCAAGCTAACATTCGCTAGCTAACAGTACACTTTCTGACAAAACTACTTTCTGACAAAATTAGAAAGTATATAGCAAGACTCTTACCCATATAGATGGATGAACGCTTCATGGCAGACTGGAACCATTTAACTGTTTTGTTTGTAGCTGCATCTTGTTTGCCAGTGTTGTGTCAAGTCACTCTGGTTCACACTGACCGTGGCGTGTGCAGAAAGTAGCCCATCACAACTTTTTCCGCCTGATCTGTCGATAGCGCCTGCTAAATTCAGGGCATACTGTAAATGTTGTTCATAAAATTAGCTAAACGTTTGAGCACCTCACATTATAGACAGTAGCATGCTATATGGCAGACCAA
This sequence comes from Oncorhynchus tshawytscha, assembly GCF_018296145.1. Taxonomy (NCBI): domain Eukaryota; kingdom Metazoa; phylum Chordata; class Actinopteri; order Salmoniformes; family Salmonidae; genus Oncorhynchus; species Oncorhynchus tshawytscha. The sequence continues at coordinate 56,247,767 of NC_056432.1, forward strand.
TCCAAACTCATCTCCTGCCATGTCCAGCCCATCCATTATCTCAGCCAATCATGGCTAGGAGGAAAGTTCCTGTCTTTTTCCGAGGCTAAACCAACTTGGCTCCTAATTTAACAATTGTACTCATATTTACAGATGGAATACAAGTTTGTTATTAAGGCACATGAAAGTTCACATGTTCCAGAAGGCATTTCTGTAAAAAAAAAAGAAGCATTTTGATAAAAAGCTAAAATATGCTCAAATGCCTCTCCTGTGAGGAGGTGATAAGCCTAGATTCCTGAAACAGGTCATAAATGGTGACCCCGACACGATATTTCTTACGGATGCTTTGAACTAAATTGAAGTTTATTACATTGGATTCCCCGACATACTGTATAACAAATATGTGGCTCACGTGATGGCGAATATGCAGGCGGCTGATATTTCCGGTATAATCTCGTATTAATAATTTGATCAAAAACGCAAGAATGGTCACAAATTTGATTCGACTAGGGATGAAATCCCCCATTACAGGCAATATATTGGCATGCACAAGAAAAAATCTAAGAAGATGTTAATTCTCGAGCTCTCAGTGTTTTTACCCGGGAAGAACGAATTGTGACACAGAAAACTAGCGATGAACATGCTTTATTTATACCACTGTGAAGTTCCAGAGATATCAGAGAGCGCCAAATAGAGCCGTTGCAATCAGAACTTCAAGCATTCGAAAAAGAGCCCGATTTGACTAGGTTATTTCGACATGATGCAAAGCAAGTCTTGGTAGAACAGAAAGCAAATAAGCTCCAAAGTGACCTAGCTACCAAAATAGCCCTATTGCAGCTATTTGGACATGTACAGAGGCTAATCCCAAACAGCCCACAAAGCACAGTTGTGATTTCTAAAAAGGGAAGGGCTTATGGGTCAGGCACTGTTGAAATCCACCTGCACATTTCAGGCAGCCTGCCGGCCCACAGGGTGGGACCAACTACTCAGTAAGGTTTTGTAACTCTTGTCACAGAAACAGTCATACTATGCAAAGATGTTGGGATATGGGGAGGTGTCGTCCGTCTCGATTTTACATGCAGCATAGGGTAAATTTTGAGTTTTGTCCTAAATGTTTGGATTTTGATGATTTGACAATGTGTTAATCATTTCTTCATTTAGAACGCCATCATTTTTTAGATCCATTTATGATAGCTATGTAGGTTACTTTTGTGAATGCGTTTTCTTTGATGCATACAGATTGCTAGACAAAATGTAATGGCTTCTGTTAAGACACAAATAGTTTATTTCCCTATGCGCAGTACATATGGGTAAGTCCATCTGAATGTAGAGATGTGGGTGTGCTATGAGTAAAGTCATTGCCTTGTTTCTCACAACATTGGTATTCTAATGTTGGGTGCTGTAAACTGACATGCTAATATATTTAATTTTCAGATTGCGTGTGAAACCATTTGCTTGAAAGTTGTTTTGATTTTAACTCCAATAATTGTTCTTGATTATTAGATTATTATATGCATTTGTTTTGTCATTTTCAAGGCATATCCATTTTCTCTCAAAGGGTGGAGAGTTTTGGAGAGTTTTTATTTTCAAATATACTATCTTATATGATGCAGTGATCTTTGATATCTTATATATTCATCTGACTGATTTGATAAAACCACATATGTTAACTGAAATGTGAATTAATCTGTGAAGTACCTTCAGCTCTGTGTTTTGCTTTTGAATTACTTTTGAAATAATGGAGCATACATTTCTAGCTTGCTTGCAGTGAAGATTTGCACATCTAAAGGAGACAATGCTACCTGCCAAAGGGACATTTTTGAAGTGATGCTGCAAGGGCCATGAACTGCTGTTCTTAAGATCGTCTACAGTGTCTACATTGCTGGCCGACTGGTTTTGAACACTTCTGTCTGACGCAGAATCAGATGTGCTCAAGGGAGGGTTGTGTAGGGTGACTCAGCCCCCAAAGTGACTCTTATCAGCTGTATGCAAGGATTACTTTGGGATGTTTTAGGAATGACTCATTATCTAACCAAACCCTTGCTGTCACACTTCTGGGTTACAGAGGTTCTGTTGTCTTTACAGGTCTGTAGGTCTGATTTCTGATTGGAGGTTTAACTCAACAGTACTGCTATTTGTCAACAACTCCAATTTTTGAATTCAAACATGGTCAGATGTTGTAAAGGGTCTGAATGTATTGTCTTTTTTTATTTTAGTTCCTGACCTGCGCTGGTGAGATACCTACATTCTCTCTCTACCTCTCCCGTGAGCTATGGGGCCATGGCTCAAGCCATGGTTTCTTTGTCTCTCTCTCTCTCTCTCTCTCTCTCTCCACCTCTCTGGTTAGGCTTGGAATCATGCCAAAGTGATGCTTGTTAATGCTTTATAACTTAAGCGTCATGCTTTGCATGTGAATCCGTTCATTCTACACGTGTATTTAGAATTCCATTCTCAGACATTACTTGATTGCCTATTGCTATAACTCAACGGTAGTCTCTTGCATATTGCTAAATAATCTTTATGGAGTCAGATGATCATTTGAATAGGCTAATTGCTTAGTCTTATTACGGCTCACATGTGAGGTATACTGTATACACATATGAAATATTACCACACTACAAAGGCATATACTGTATCGACGTTCTCAAGACCATTTCAAATGTTCGAAAATCAAAGTATTTTTCTAGTGATCAGGCTGCTGTATACACTGCAGGTGTGTAACAGACAATTTGATAGAAAACGTGCTTTTACTAATTAAGTTTGACCATTTACCTTCATCACATATAATTGCTTTAATGACGATATTAATGTCAACCAATGTCATCGGTAAACATAAAAAACGGGACGTAGATTCATATACCTTACGTTTTTTTATTTTGCTCGTAAAATTGCATCTTAGCGAGCAAATTCAGAGGGAAGCAAAGAGGAACTAATATTATGGCCAATGATGGTTGTGTCCTCCAGGGTTTCTCTGGTGAGCTGGAAACATTTGCAGAAAAGGCCACGCTCAATTCTCTCAAGCAGCTACAGCAACAACAAAAAAGGCAATAAAAAACATTCATCAGAAATAGTAGAGGAATGGGGCAATTCATTTCAGAACCATGGAAAGTAAATGTCATCAATATTTCACATTGTTTTATGGAGAAGGGACTTGATTTAATCTGGGAATCTCAAAATGACCACTAGCTATCAATTAGCATTGACAAGATTCGTGTGCTTTTCAGCGTTTTCTACTTTGTTTTGCTCTGGCTGCTCTGATGTCGCCTCCTTCTTGATCTGAGCTCATTCCTAATTCAGTGCTAGACCTTCACCATCCCTGCATTGTACCATCACTCTGATGTTGAGCTAAAATTAACACAATGTTAACAAGCTGTTATAACACTGCTACCATGGTGTTGTTATCTAACCGGCACCCTTTTCCCTGGGCCTTTAAGGAGAGGAGAGCTGAGGTGAGGGTGGCGGGGGTGGCTGCGGTCCCTTGGAGACTAGTGCAGGGTGATTTGTGGCATGAACAGACTAATGAAGTGGTAGCTGTGCCACCCTGCTTCTTTTGCAAGATCAATTCGGCCGCGTACGGAGGCATGTTTTATGAATGATGGAGACCTCCTCAGGCCATCCATATACCTGAGCTCCGGCGTCACCGCGGGCTCCCACGGGCTGGGAGGCAGGGATCCTGCAATCCTTCTTGTTTGCAACACTATACATTACGGCTCACCCCGACAATGCTGCGACAACGCCACTAACTGCTGAGGGAGTCAGAAAATAGTTAATGACTTTGTGATCTCCTCCTCTAAACATTAAAAATGATCCAACCATTATTATTGAATGCATGACTGACACATCACTGTGAGGCTGACAGGGTTTTGCAGTGATGACACTGTATTATCAAAGAGAGAAGACAGGGTGTTATCGGAGGAAGCTTTTCACCTTTAATGAATTAAAAGATAGATATTTAGTCTGTGGGAAATGAAAAATGGCTAAAAGTGACTAAGAGTCCCCTTCTCACTGCCCTTTTGTCTCCTACAGACTGAATTTGAATGCATCTGTTTGGGTAATGAGAATGGTTTACCATATTCAAATTGAGATTTTTGGGGTAAATGAATTCAAAAGTTAATGTGTATTTGTCCTGGTGATTAAGTGCTATCCCTTGTTTTTTTATGACACTGCTGAACTTACCTATAAAAACAGGTACATATTTATATACGTCCAAGTATAATTATGCCTTTTTTTGGGAGGGAAATGTAAAGTAGGATTTTTAATGCGAGACGGTATGCCCTTTGGTTCACTCAGACATGCTCTTCAGCAGAGCACGTTTCAGTAAGAAAAATCTGATGTCAGTATTTTTTGTTTTCCGAGATCACAGTGCAGCACTCATCCGAATGTTCGATGGCATTTTGAAACGAGAATGTCGTATATAAAGATGTCATGAGCGCTGCCTCCTGCGGATGAGCGCTGCCTCCTGCGGATGAGCGCTGCCTCCCGCGGCGAGGTTGAAAGACAAAAGTAGAGCACACTGAACACTTGAAGCTATGAAATGTAAAGGCTTCCCTTTATTTTCGCTTACGTTCAAAATAAAAAGGAGAGACAGAGAACTTGATTTTTGTACTTTTAACCGGAACTTTGAGATTGATTGGCTCAGGCTGTCAGTAAATCACGGGCGTGCTGACAGTAGCCTACTTTTATGATAATCTGGGCGTCAGATGCAGGTGGGATGGGTGGAAGAGGGAAGGCACTACCTTCCAATCGAGTGCTGGCAGTGGAGCTGTGGAGCCCTTTTCAGAGGTTGTGTCGAAAGGGTGTTTCGGTGTTTCCTCTCATTCTACTGCAGAATGAGTCGGCAAAAGTACCTGTAAAGGAAAAGAGTTACGCTGATGGTGGTTTAGAATACTCTGGGTAGAGAAAGTAGATTACTTTATCAATAACTACAATCAAAAGGGAAGGTGCATCACCAATAACGATTGCTTTGCCAGCAACCCACCTTGTTGAGTATTAGACATTTTATGTTACAGTATCTTTGATTCAGTAAGGAGCACACTGGAGGCTCTTGTATGTCTTACTATTGTAAAGCAATGTATTGCAGACTGTGTATCCACTGAATAAATACAATCAATAGTTTTTGTCCTTTAATACACTATGTATATAGTATTTTAATAGATTTATAAAAATGAACGACGGATTTGTGAGCGTTCGATGTACAACTCCTAATACATTCCCTAAACAAACTGCCGCTCATACACACATATATCTTACTGTTGCAACCATCTGACAGAGACACACAAACATTCACATAACAGTATATGGAACACATACTCACGTACACATACACACATATATGTTGCAAACATACTCTGCATGCACACACATACACAAACACACTCACGTGTGTGTGAATGCACGCCCACACGAGCACACGCACACACAGACACAGACACACACACACAGGCACACACAGACGCGCACGCTCACACAGACACAGACACACACACACACAGCTGAGAGTAGTCTTGCGGGTGAGATTGGCCAAGAGATAACTCAGCAGTAGTGAAGCCCTCTCTTGTTCCCCCGAGTGTTCTACATTTATTTTCCTTTATATATTATTCAAGTTAAAATAATTAATTCAGGATATCAAATCAAGATGTTGGAAATCAATCCAAACCCTCTTTCAATCTGGCTTTCATTACAGCAGTATGACTGGGGCTGGTTAAGCTCTCCTGTATTTCCCATAGTCATACTGAAGCACTTACGTGGCAACCAGTTGGCTGCTGAGGCAACTCTTTAGTTCCTATAGGCATGTTGAAGCACTTACTCTGCATCCGATTGGGCGGTTGCCTTTTTTGGTTTAACACTGATATAAAAAATGTAAAAAAGAATCACATGGCCGAAATCTGATTGGATGGTTAAACAATTACTCTGTTCATTGTTTGTTATTGTTGGGCGAGCTAAGCTGTACTGACCCTTCAACCTCATTGGTTCTAAAGGTCTCACTAGTAGTTAAACATTTCCCCCCTGTAAATAGCTGAACGGGGTAGTTTTCCATAGTTTATATAACAGCTAGAGTGACATGAAGGGGACTAGTCTAAAAAGTTTTTGATTCAAGTTGTGTCGGGGAGATGTGGAGTTGACGTTGTTTACTGTTCCGGCAGCATTCCAACAGTCGTTAGTGTCTGTCCACCAGGTTGATTTACTTCAGTTTCTCCAGCGAAGGATAAAAACAGGACATCTCATGCCGGACTGTCTGGTGTCTGTCTTCCCAGTCTTTAGTGATCGTTTCACAAAACGGTGTAACACGATCCTTCAGTGACAATTGTACATTTAGAACAACACACAAACCTTGTTGCTTTGTGCACAAATAGTGCTGTATATATATATATATATATATATAAAGGTATTCTAACATTGGAAATGAATACCGTCTTCAATTCCAGTCCTCAGCCTTTCTCCGAGTAAAGGGAAGACCTGCTGGTTTAGCAAAGGTTAAATACGAACAGACAATGTTAGGGGAACGATGCTCTCCAGGCCTGTATATCACTGCATCCTTCATGTGCTTTACTGTCTGCCGAAGACACACTGGCTACTGCTTTAATGGGACATCCTGTATGTCTGCAAGAATCAATATTCCTGTGAAATGACACCATGATGAACTTATCCTACTTTATTTTGATGGTTAGCTAATTTTGGAGCAAGACATCCCCCCCTCTCACAGACAGACATGTTATAATTTTGTGGTAAAAATGTCAATCAAGGTGGGGGGGGGGGGTGGTACTTGACTAAGAAGAAACTAGGCGGAGAGAGAAATTTATTGACGGAAAATGTATCTATATTCTCTTAGAGACACTTTTAACCTGAAATCTCCATTGTGGTGATAATTCCAGGTTGTTAAAGTGACATGGAGCCGGGGCGGTCGCCTGGGTAAAGAATGTAGGGGCCAGACCAGACAATTACAGAGCTGTATTTCACCGTACTCTCATAGGGGGATGAGCAGAGACGGGATTAGGTCAGGACACGCACAAATACACACGACTTCCACGGACATATGTACACACACACGTAAACACACACACACACAACATAAACACAGAGAGGACGAGAGGCCGGGACATAGGTGCAGGGCAAATACACACATGTACACAGCTGCCAACACATAGAGCAACACAAGCAGTTGGCCTCTAACATTCTGCAACATATCTTTACAAAGCATACGGTCATTTTCTTATTTTCAGACTTTCAATAGCCATTTTAATGCAATCTATCCAACCCGCGTTCCTGTTTAAATACAGAAGTAGGCCCACATACTCTATGTTCCTTATTGTTTTCCATCAAACTCCCTGATGCTTTGGCGTCATAGTAATGTGAAATAATTGGACAACTGACAAAAAATCTTCACATTTCATATCACATTTGAAGAAATCTATGACTATGCCCAAAGCTCTGTTAAAATGGTGGCTCACTTTAAACAATTCTGTTATTTTGCTGTCAAGTCTTCTGGGTGGCTTAGGTTGGGCGCATTAAAAAAACAACAGTCAATATATGTCAGAGAAATGAAAGTGAATAATTGCTGTAATTAATGACCTGTGGGTATTTAAAATTGACGTTGTACTCCTGAGTCTAACACTGAGCATGTCTATCGAGTATTGGAGTATGTCTCCTATTCTTAAAAATGACGGGGGGAATAGATTGCACTGGTTGGCTATGCTTACAGGACGTTGTCGGGGATTTTTGAAGAGTACACGAAATGAAAAGCCTCTCCACGAACCGCACATCAACGCAGAGCACCTCACCTCACCTTGCTTTCCAGTCACGTCAGGGCCGGGCAGCAGCGAAAGGCTGCTCTGTGACATTGAGAGACCTGTCGAAAGTGTCTGGACTTATTTCATGTAAGATAGCCTGGCCATTAGCACACTGTGACCTTTAGTACAATTTCTCTCCGGCGGATTCACACGCTCCCCTGTGTGTGTCTTTTAGTTTGAGGATGTGTGTGCGTGCGCGCGTGTGCGTTGTGTGTGTGTGTGTGTGTGTGTGTGTGTGTGTGTGTGTGTGTGTGTGTGTGTGTGTGTGTGTGTGTGTGTGTGTGTGTGTGTGTGTGTGTGCGTGTGCATGAGTGTTTGGGTGTGGACTTTGAAGATGAATATTTCTCCCCCAGTCCTTTGCTGAATGGATTGAGAGAAGAAGAACGGTGGAAGGGAAAGTATGAACATCACCAGGCCACGTTGTTGTACACACACACACACACACATACACACACGCTTATACACACTCGTACGTATAGGTGGAGCCAGACATTAGTGTGGTGTGGGGGGGGGGGGATTTTTGTTGTTTGTTGTTGCAGTAATTGAAAATTAATTCACCAGACGTCAGAAGGAATCGATAAAGAATTCATGAAAGGAAAGAGGGAGTCATTAAAAGCAATAAGGTTAGGATGAAGATGGCATCACTGAGCATACAGACACAGGAGACACACTCCCAGTCACAGAGGATGGGGTCACTCCAAATGGACCATAACGGTACAAATTACTGCAGCATAACGGTAGCAAAGAGACCAAGGCTAATAGAGGAAGATGTGTGTTTTCGTGATGGTAAGACAATAAGAAACCAAAGAACATAAATTTGTTTTCAGCTTTAACAAATGATCTAAGGTGTTATTTTCCCACAAAAAAAAACACTATTTGTGTAATGTGATGATATTTCATTAAACCCACATTCACTGTTTGATGGAGCTAAAACTGTAGGCCATTTCGAAATTGCTCGATTGTTATTCTATACCATTCCGGTCGCATAGTTTCAAACACTCAATATTTCAAAAAATGTATTATCGCCTAAGTCCAGACTACGTACGAGTGTCTTAACAGGTTCAGAGCAGTTGAGAGCACACCTTAAAACTGCCTTTCAGACATACCCTGCCATAAAGCTGCCTCAGGAAACAATGCAGCCTCTGTCATCCTGCCTGGGTTAATGGAAAATGGGATATAGTGTCCATAATATTGTGGGATAAATGATTATTGATTAGATAAAGGTTGAGATAATCATTAGCCTTCATCCATTTTACTGACTCCCTGTGACCTTTCTGCCTCTTGCTTAGATCACATTGGATTTTTCCATATGATGATTTGATCATCTCTCACACGAGCGCAGAGATGAGAGGCGAGGAGAGGCGAGGCGAGGCTGTGTACGAGGGTGTTTTCTCTCCATCTCCAGCCGCTGTAAATATACACAATCACACACACAGCAACACAACGTGTGATTGTCATTGTAACAAAATAGTCAAAAGAGAAGAAGAACATGGTTAGAATATTTTTTTATTTTTCAAAAATAACCCATGAATTTGTAGGGTATTCTTTCAGTAGTATTGTATTCATGTAGCAGGTAACAGTGTCTATATTACTAGGTATAAGTCAGCAATGCAATATTTCCTCCTGGAAACAGTGACATGGAAATGCTCTCCTTTTAAAAGCTTGACTTATTGAATTGGGCTGAATATTCCTGGTAATCACACTTTAACAAGCTCCAGATCCCGCCACACATCTGGGCACAATCAAGAGAGAAATCTGCTGCTTTTCCATTGTTCTATTCATTCACAAAGCTGCAATTTAAACATTTATTTAAAGTAAAACTGTGCTAACTACCGGGTGAAAAAGACATCACGGTTTTCACTAGTAAATTAAACATCCAAAAATGCCTCTGATGGTCCACCTTGCGCTCTTTGGCCCCAAGTCCCCCCCATTTTAACAATCAATTAAGCAGTGGAAACACTCGGAGCAGAATGTGGAAGTTTTTAGTCAAAGTGCCATTGAACGTGCTGTAGGTGAGATATTGATGTGCCTTGATCTGTAATGTCACTGGCCTGATTTCCTGTTCTCTGACTGATTCAGTCTTTCATTCTCACTCCAGGGGAGTTCCTACCCATGATTCCTTCTGCCTAAACATTATCACTCACCCACTGCCTGCACATGCTGGGAGGACAACAACATCTAGCCTGTACTAGGTCTCTACTTATGTTATGAGTGTGTGTGTGAGTGAGTGTGTGTGTGTGTGTGTGTGTGTGTGTGTGTCTGTGTGTGTGTGTGTGTCTGTGTCTGTCTGTGTGTGTGTGTGTGTGTGTGTGTGTGTGTGTGTGTGTGTGTGTGTGTGTGTGCACGTGTGCGTGTGTGTGTGTGTCTGTGTCTGTGTGTGTGTGCACGTGTGCGTGTGTGTGTGCGTGCGTGTGTGTGTGTGTGTGTGTGTGTGTGTGTGTGTGTGTGCACATGTGTGTGTGTGTGTGTGTGTGTGTGTGTGTCTGTGTCTGTGTGTGTGTGTGTGTGTGTGTGTGCACGTGTGCGTGTGTGTGTGTGTGTGTGTGTGTGTGTGTGTGTGTGTGTGTGTGTGTGTGTGTGTGTGTGTGTGTGTGTGTGTGTGTGTGTGTGTGTGTGTGTGTGTTGCAGTACTGATGGGCATCTCTGTGTGGTTGGACGGGCGTGGCAGACAATGAAAGCTTTATTGTGTGTCATAGATGATTATAAATGTGTTCGGCACATTGTTTATTGCCTTTTACTGTAGATACCTCATGATGAGAGAATGAACCAAGGCAAGTTAGAACACATATAGTTGACACATACTGAAAATAATAGGTAGAAAACCACTGCATGCTATAACCCACAATCATTCAGGAACTGCAATGACAACATTAGACAGGATATGTCAAATGGTCATTTATTGTCATTTTTAGATGCAACAAGAAAAATGCATTACAGTTATACTCTACTTCACATTTCAATTGCATATTTAATATTCAGAATGTTACACACATAAACCCCCGGAAGGCTAGTCAAACCCTGGCTCTGACAGACAAGTTTCTGCTTCTGCCTTTAAACCCCCTTTAAAAACATAACCCCCTTTACAAACATAAACCCCCTCAAAACATTTCTTTATGATGATGAAAACCATATGGACGTCAGTTACACAGCTTAAATAAGCATTCGCACAACTAGCAGGCAGGTTCTGCACACACGGCTGACTAGAAAAATAATTAGTGTGGTCACTGAGGTCCCGAATTATGGCAAAGCATGCAGACAACCCCCCCCGCTGTGTGTCGTCGTGCCCCCACACTGCTCCTGTTTTATCCCGCTTCAACCCCCTAGATGTACGGAGACGCTGGAGGGACACACAGCACATTGGATGCGTATATTAGGCCATTTAAAATCATGAACAAAAATGAAATTTAGGAAGATATTTGTTTATTGTTCTCTATAAAAAGAGTTCACTGATGTCCTGCAAATTAGAATCCATTGTACCTTTTTGGACCAGCTGAATGTGATGATTATTCTGCTTGATCATAGACGACCTACTCTTACAAGATCATGTGACCATGTTTTAAGTGAAAGACTAATTCCTGTGACCCTTACTAAACTCCTCCTCTTGCCAATAAATCCCTTTTGACCTGCCACAGGAACAATGACTTTCTTCCTCTTTTTCCTGTCCTCTTTTCTTTTCTTTTTTTTTTGTTGCTGTCTTTTATTTCAATATTTAATTCACTTGTCTTCATGCATGTGTAGTGCGAAGTGTCATTTAGATCTGAGGCCTGGTTTAAAGTGGCGCGCGGGAGACTTTTAAGAGGGAAAAAGAGAGGGGCTGCTTCCAGAGCAGTTTAATACTGATGGGTTCTGAAAAGGTGGAGACGACAGAGACTGATAACTAATGTACTTCCTGTGTACTTCCTCCCTCACTGTCAGCGCCCCTCCCTCGGCCCCCCCACCCAAAATAACTAACTGATGTGTGATGTGTGAGTTGCGGAGGGAAGGATGACATCGTTAGAGGATGAGAGGTGAGTGAGACTTCCACTTAGCACAGAGTGATGCGTTCACTCAGTTAGAGGGAGACAGAGAGCTGAGGAGACGTAGAGTGGGCTGTGTGTGTGTGTGTGTGTGTGTGTGTGTGTGTGTGCGTGTGTGCGTGCGCCTGAATGTGTGTGTGTGTGTGTGTGTGTGTGTGTGTGGGGACATACCTTGGCTCTTTGATGCTGTGCCCGGTTGTTAACCGTCTGTGTCTGTTACTGGCACACAGAGAGAGTGACCTCCCCTGACCATTGGACCTGCAGAAAGAGAGAGAGAGAGAAAAAATCTGATTGTTGTGATGATGCTTGAGCTTATATCCTGAGAGGACCAGGCACCTTTGTCCTCGGTCCTCTATCTGGGCCTTGTGTTAGCTTCCATCAGAGCTGTGAATACATCCACAGAAACATGGCTTAGCACCTTTCGTTTTGGCACTTGTCAAATATAACAATTGAAACAGCACCATGTTCTACAATGACATACATTGTGGAATCCAAAAAGACGGGAGAGTTTCCCAACAAAAAATGGAGAGAAATGTTTTGGGCCTGAGCAGAGCATTTTCACCAGCGTATGTTCAATGCTGTTCTGATCTCATCTACTTTCAAATAGAGACAAAAAAAAAGGTCACAATGGTGAGTTAATGATATGATTATAGCGTCCATTTAATGTTGGTAACCATGGCACCAGCTAAGAGAGGTTTGTGATCCAATGGAGCGGGAGCTAAGATTGGCACCATGAAAGCAGTTCAGTGTTTTTACACAGCGCCGGAACGCCCTCAACTCAACTCAGCATAGTAATTACACATTAGGCTACTAGAACCCATCCAGAGGGTGGTTAAAAGTGTACTGTTTAATGGATATAGAATGTGGACGAGGGAGATCATAGTTTCAGATGAATATGAGGCACTGAGCTCTATATAATGACCCCCTTTAGAACTGAACATTGGAGGGGATATTACGGGCCATCACACGGACGCGACAAACCTTCTCACTGATAGACCAAACGCGTCATATCTTAAATACGAGAAAAACTCTTGATACAAAACACACAGTAGGAGTTTGGAAATGACGATGAAAATGCTGTTATGTGGAAGGCACAACAAGACACATTTGGAAAGTGGAAATGCAGACATCACCTGAGATAAATCCATCTCCGCTAAGCTCTAAAATTACAACCCTTTTCCCCCTCCTTTCCTTTTATTCGCTTCTGAGTAACGACTTCATCAGAAGATAATACGCAAAGCAACTTCACTGCTAAGTGCTTTTTTCTCCCCTGAAAACATTGGCCCCGACCCAAGCGGAGGCGAGGGTGTTTTATGTATTACATTAATTTGTGCCGGAGACACACGGTTTCACTGACGTTTTACAAGACGCTTGGTTGGAAAAGGCACTCCAAAACAATAGGACACGGTTCTGCTGTGACACTTCAGATGGCCTGAGGTTCTGAAGTCAGAGGGCCCTCCCGCTCCAGTCAACACACTCTCTGGCACATGCACGCGCACACGCACACACTGCAGCAAACACAGCCACTTGAGGTTGAGAGTGTGTGTTGGAAGCAGATGGGGTGGTGAGAGGGGTGGGGGGGTTGGTGAGACAGGTGAGAGGGCTGGCAGTCCCAGTGTATTACAGACAAGGGCAGCAGTTCACACCACCTAGCTCTGCTGAGAAGGTGAGGTGAAGACAGGGGGAGAGAAAGGGAGGATGAGGGGAACAGAGGGGGAGAGAAGGGGAGGATGAGGGGAACAGAGGGGGAGAGAAGGGGAGGATGAGGGGAACAGAGGGGGAGAGAAGGGGAGGATGAGGGGAACAGAGGGGGAGAGAAGGGGTGGATGAGGGGAACAGAGGGTGAGAGAAGGGGAGGATGAAGGGAACAGAGGGGGAGAGAAAGGGAGGATGAGGGGAACAGAGGGGGAGAGAAGGGGAGGATGAGGGGAACAGAGGGTGAGAGAAGGGGAGGATGAAGGGAACAGAGGGGAGAGAAAGGGAGGATGAGGGGAACAGAGGGTGAGAGAATGGGAGGATAAGGGAACAGAGGGTGAGAGAAAGGGAGGCTAAGGGAACAGAGGGTGAGAGAAAGGGAGGCTAAGGGAACAGAGGGTGAGGGAAAGGGAGGCTAAGGGAACAGAGGGTGAGAGAAAGGGAGGCTAAGGGAACAGAGGGTGAGAGAAAGGGAGGCTAAGGGAACAGAGGGTGAGGGAAAGGGAGGACGAGGGGAACAGAGGGTGAGAGAAAGGGAGGATAAGGGAACAGAGGGTGAGGGAAAGGGAGGGCGTGGGGAACAGAGGGTGAGAGAAAGGGAGGATGAGTGGAACAGAGGGTGAGAGAAAGGGAGGATGAGGGAAGAGAGGGTGAGAGTAAGGAGGATGAGTGAAGAGGGTGAGAGAAAGGGAGGATGAGGGAACAGAGGGTGAGAGAAAGGGAGGATTAGTGGAACAGAGGGTGAGAGAAAGGGAGGATGAGGGAAGAGAGGGTGAGAGAAAGGAGGATGAGTAGAACAGAGGGTGAGAGAAAGGGAGGAAAAGGGAACAGAGGGTGAGAGAAAGGAGGATGAGTGGAACAGAGGGTGAGAGAAAGGGACGGCACCTCAGATGTATGTGGGGGGTAATGATGTGTATTTCTAACCACGCTCTCTTGAGCACCACCAGAGGGTGGGAGAAAGGGAGGATGTGGGAAGAGAGGGTGACCCTGGCCTGCTCAGTGATCCCCAGCATGTGCATTTGACCTACGACCCCTGTGTTTCCCCTTCAGAGATGGTGGTCATCAGAACTGCGCTCATGTGCACCTGTCCACTGGCAGATAATGATGGTGATCCCAACCACTGAAAGTGTGGATTTAGCTGTGAGTCGCTGGCTTGGGTCAGAGCATCTGTGGTCATCCGTAGACAGCTAAAGGAATAGCACTTCCCAAATCCCCATAGCCACAAAAGAGGAGATGGAGTGAGTCAGCGTTGAGACTGAAGCTGAGCACTTGATCCTCTCACTGGGAGATGGTATTTCAACAGGAAACCCTTCAGAAAACATGTAGACCTACCGATGCTGAACGTCTGAGCCTTTCTATAGGTGCTGCTGCCGGTCAGTGATGATGCGACACCTAAACGTCAATCCCATTTTCATGATAATCTCTCACGACAAAAAAAATGAAATGGAATAACGCCGCTTGAGGTGCGAGATAAACACCGAGAAAATGACAAAAACCTAACATATCCTGGGGCTAAGATAAAACCCGTTTAAACATATGACCTCTGTCATGATGCTTCCTTATGCTCTTACTGCTTTTGGTAGGATGGGCTTAAGCAGATTCTTTGGATGTGTAGGCCTGTGTGTAGCAACGGTAATTCAGACAGGCAGAAAGCATAAAGAACCCAGTACACAGTGTCAGCTTGGATAGCGTCTCTCCTGTGCCGAGGGGCGACTAATCAGTGGCTTGTAAAGGAGACCGTGGAAGCCTAGGGGCACACATTTACCCCCACACACACAGCTGACCCACACACGCACATACACACACACACACGCGCACAACTGCGACAGTTTGTTTCAGTCTGCATGGGGTCACCAGGATGCCATGTGCTGGGAGGTTGATCCACAGACAGATTCCTCCACGCAACGTTAACATTAACGCGTCCTACACGGACCGAGTCTTCCTTCAGATGGGTCTGCCTCCAGTCTTCAGGGGTTAGGAAGGATAGGATAGGAGGGGCTGAGGGTGGTTTGCTCCCCTCCCTCCACTCCCCACTGTAGCTAAATGAGGGTTGGGTATATGCATGAAATCAAATGGCCCTGGTCATATCGTTCCCCTCCTAACGTTGGAGGATATAGGGAATGTCACAGTGGGAGATGGTTTGTTCTCCCCCTCCTCCTCTCGACCATTAAGTTCATCCATCTCACTGTCTATTTAGCGAGAAGGATCCTACTCAGGAGTGGTGGGGGAATAACGACGCAGAGAATGTCAGCGCAAGATAAACACCGGTGCGGTGAAGTGGCTCTCACACGGCTGATGTGACGAGAGGGAAACTCGTGATTTGTATCCGCAGCCTTTAGTCTGAGAAAGCGTCTCACAACTGGACTGGCTCATCCCACAGGCAGGCGGCTTGTTCTGAGGCCAACATGAAAGGGATGCGTGTGGCTGCTTCATGCTCTCTCTCTCTCTCTCTCTCTCTCTCTCTCTCTCTCTCTCTCTCTCTCTCTCTCTCTCTCTCTCTCTCTCTAACCGCTTTCTAACCGCTTTCTTTTTTTCTGCTCCCTTTTTCTCTCTGTTTTATGGCCCTTCCTTTCTTCTCTCACTTCTCCCTCATTCTTCCTCCCCTTATTTCCCTTTAATGATGTGTCTTTCCCTACCTCAGGGCCAGTAATTTCCGAAATCGATGTTCTCTTTCTATCCTTCCCTCTCTCTGTTCTCTCTCTCTCTGTTCTCTCTCTCTCTGCTCTCTCTCGCTCTGCTCTCTCTCGCTCTCTCTGTTCTCTCTCTCCCGCCGTCTATCTGTTCTCTGTTCTCTGTTCTCTCTCTCTGTTCTCTCTCTCTCCCTCTCTCCGTTCTCCACCTCTGTTCTCTATCTCTTTCCTTCCCTCTCTCTATTTGTTCCCTGTTCTTTCTCTCTCTTTGTGTCTCTAGCTTCTTACTTGAGACATCTCAGTGTAGTCTGAGGCAGGGTTAAGGTCTAGATGACTTGAGTTTGTGTGTGAAATGAGGAGGGCGGGGCGATGGTGGGAGACTGTATCAGCGAGACATCAGTCGTAATTAATAAAGCTGGGCCGCACTAATTAAAACGCATGATTAATGCAACGGGGAGGATACATGGCACGGAACGGCACATCATCGTCTTCTGAGTCACAGTTCCACAGGCTCTGAGGGGGAAACACATGGAAGTGGATCTGAGATGGAGATAAAAGTGAGTCCTATGAATGAATCACAAGTGACCCCCCCCCACCCCCCCCCCCCCCACACACACACAAACACAATAGCCTGATCTGACTAAGCTATCTTCACCATTTGAACAATGGCTTGCATAAAAATCTCACTGTCTTGCTGGCACATACCATTCTGAGAAACCATATGTTCCTTACAGCTCGGTGAGAGCGTGGTTGTCCGATGGTTATTTTGCATACAACCTTCACACAACTTTCTGGGAATGCTTGGCTTTGGAACATCTAAGGAAAGTGGTATTTCATTACGTTTTCACAGAACGTTCCCTAAAAGTTCAAAAATGGTTACTTTTCATTTAAATGTTGGTGATGTTCTAGGTACGTTCTCCAACTTGTTTGACATTGGCAACATTGTCAAATAGTTCAAAGAACATTGAGAAACAAAGTTCTTCTGTGGGAATTTCAGTACTTCAGCATAACCTTTCCTTCATGTTTCCTCTGTGCTTAATTTGTAAATCGGGAGGTGCTTAATTTGTAAATCGGGAGGTGCTTAATTTGTAAATCGGGAGGTGCCTAATTTGTAAATCGGGAGGTGCCTAATTTGTAAATTAATTTGTAAATCGGGAGGTGCCTAATTTTAATCGGGAGGTTTGTAAATCGGGAGGTGCCTAATTTGTAAATCGGGAGGTGTGCCTAATTTTTCGGGAGGTGCCTAATTTGTAAATCGGGAGGTGCCTAATTTGTAAATCGGGAGGTGCTTAATTTGTAAATCGGGAGGTGCCTAATTTGTAAATCGGGAGGTGCCTAATTTGTAAATCGGGAGGTGCCTAATCGGGAGGTTAATTTGTAAATCGGGAGGTGCCTAATTTGTAAATCGGGAGGTGCCTAATTTGTTCGGGAGGTGCCTAATTTGTAAATCGGGAGGTGCCTAATTTGTAAATCGGGAGGTGCCTAATTTGTAAATCGGGAGGTGCCTAATTTGTAAATCGGGAGGTGCTTAATTTGTAAATCGGGAGGTGCCTAATTTGTAAATCGGGAGGTGCCTAATTTGTAAATCGGGAGGTGCCTAATTTGTAAATCGGGAGGTGCCTAATTTGTAAATCGGGAGGTGCCTAATTTGTCAATCGGGAGGTGCCTAATTTGTCAATCGGGAGGTGCCTAATTTGTAAATCGGGAGGTGCCTAATTTGTAAATCGGGAGGTGCGGGGACCAAAAGTGACTGAGAGTTCTGAGGTACCAGAACGCATGAGAAAACAAAATCACCTTTATAACAAAGCATTGCATGCATATCATCGCATTTGCATAGTGGAATAGAGCAGTAGAGTGGAGGCACTTACCGAAGTTGGGAAACATTTTTAGTAGCCTAGGGCATAGGAAAATGCAATTCCACATTTTATTTTACATATAACTTTCATTTAACTAGGCAAGTCAGTTAAAAAAAAAACGTATTTATAATGACGGCCTACAGTGGGTTAACTGCCTTGTTCAGGGGAAGAACAACAGATTTTTATTTCATCAGCTCAGCGATCCGATCTAACAACCTTACGGTTACTGGCCCAATGCTCTAACCACTAGGGAACCTGCCGCCCCTACATGAATGGTGACTTTGCCTGAATCTTTTTTAATACCGCACATTTTTTATTTTATTTTACCACACAGGCTACTTTGACACTGACAAACTGAGAATCTGCTTATCAATGAAAAGGACCTTGTCTTGAATCCATCAGTAGCCTAGACCTAGGTGTGTGGAGACCCACAATGTAGGCTACAATATGAGGAGGAAGTCATAGACCTAAACATGCTTTCCAGTTCCACTGACTCACCCAATGATGCGCAGCTCAGTCGCTGGTGATGCTCATGCCAAAAGCCCATCTCTCTCTCTCTCTCTCTTTCCTAAAACAATATTTGGAAGTTGATCAAATATTTTAGTAACCTACAGCACAGTCTTCTCTTTTCAGCAGGAGCCATTTGCTTTTCCGACTTGTGTTTTCCCTCATTTGTATTTTGAAATATTGCGAAAGACCTGTTTTGTATGCATGCTGTTTTTTCACTGCCAGATTTGTGCCAGATGTAGGCTATTTCTTGTTATTGGGCTACAAACCACAGCTAGGCAATTTTAAAAAAAAGAAGCTATTGATCCTATGTGGCTAAATGATAGGCCTTCTCATGAGGTAGTAGGCTATTCTGAATGATTTCATTTATTTCTGAACAGAGAGCAGTAATTCTATAACTTTAGCAAATGTATTTCAATTTATCAGGGATGCTGCATTTCCTTCAGAACCCTTTGCACGGCTATGATTCTATAAGAAAGAAATGATAAAGTGCAATGCTGGAGAGATGAGAGTTGCAGGTTCATGTCTATCAGAGCAGAGAGGGAGAGAGATCATAGAAAGTGAATCTCATTCTAGTTATGTGAGACATACTGGAGTGCTTCTCACGCAGCCAAGGCCACGCGTTGGTCTCAAACATAGTTTACAATGTTGGGCAAACCATAAACCCGAACCAAATCAACTCTCAGAAGATTAGGCCTGGGCTGAAAATATCATTTTCATATAGTTTTTTTTGTGGGGGTTGGAGAATTAAGGAAAAGGCTAATCTAATGAACTTTGATCGCTTTTATTATATTTTTGACATTACAAAAGGTGGAAATTATTTGTCATGCCATGAGTGGTACTGGATCCAACAAAATAGGTTCATGAAAAAAAAACTGACCAAAACGGAGAGGTGCCGGATCCTGTTCTGGCAGAATCTGGCTAAAATTAAGCATAGGGTTTTCTCATGGTTCTATTTAAAGTCATGTTATCAAATTGTTCCAAGATCTTTCAGAAAACTTTCCACAAAAACCACAAGAAAACTTTAGTAACGTTCAGAGAACT
This sequence comes from Oncorhynchus tshawytscha, assembly GCF_018296145.1. Classification (NCBI taxonomy): domain Eukaryota; kingdom Metazoa; phylum Chordata; class Actinopteri; order Salmoniformes; family Salmonidae; genus Oncorhynchus; species Oncorhynchus tshawytscha. Next base: position 56,267,281 of record NC_056432.1, read on the forward strand.
TTCTGAGAATGTTATATAAAAACATACATTCCGTTCTCAGGACGTAAAGAAAACTTTCCATAAAAACCACAAGAAAACATTAGTAACGTTCAGAGAACATTCTAAACTCAGCAAAAAAAGAAATGTCCTCTCACTGTCAACTGCGTTGATTTTCAGCAAACTTAACATGTGGAAATATTTGTATGAACATAACAAGATTCAACAACTGAGACATGAACTGAACAAGTACCACAGACATGTGACTAACAGAAATTGAATAATGTGTCCCTGTACAAAGGGGTGGTCAAAATCAAAAGTAACAGTCAGTAGCTGGTGTGGCCACCAGCTGCATTAAGTACTGCAGTGCATCTCCTCCTCATGGACTGCACCAGATTTGCCCGTTCTTGCTATGAGATGTTACCCCACTCTTCCACCAAGGCACCTGCAAGTTCCCGGACATTTCTGAAGGGAAAGGCCCTAGCCCTCACCCTCCGATCCAACAGATCCCAGACGTGCTCAATGGGATTGAGATCCGGGCTCTTCGCTGGCCATGGCAGAACACTGACATTCCTGTCTTGCAGGAAATCACGCACAGAACGAGCAGTATGGCTTGTGGCATTGTCATGCTGGAGGGTCATGTCAGGATGAGCCTGCAGGAAGGGTACCACATGAGGGAGGAGGATGTCTTCTCTGTAAAGCCCAGCGTTGAGATTGCCTGCAATGACAACAAGCTCAGTCTGATGATGCTGTGACACACTGCCCCAGACCATGACGGACCCTCCACCTCCAAATAAATTGATCCCGCTCCAGAGTACAGGCCTTGGTGTAACGTTCATTCCTTCGATGATAAACGCGAATATGACCATCACCCCTGGTGAGACAAAACCGCGACTCATCAGTGAAGAGCACATTTTGCCAGTCCTGTCTGGTCCAGCGACGGTGGGTTTGTGCCATTGGCGATGATGATATCTGGTGAGGACCTGCCTTATAACAGGCCTACAAGCCCTCAGTCCAGCCTCTCTCAGCCTATTGCGGACAGTCTGAGCACTGATGGAGGGATTGTGCGTCCCTGGTGTAACTCGGGCCGCTGTTGTTGCCGTCCTGTACCTGTCCCGCAGGTGTGATGTTCGGACATACCAATCCTGTGCAGGTGTTGTTACACGTGGTCTGCCACTGCGAGGACGATCAGCTGTCCGTCCTGTCTCCCTGTAGCTCTGTCTTAGGCATCTCACAGTACGGACATTGCAATTTATTGATATGCAGTCCTCATGCCTCCTTGCACCATGCCTAAGGTGCGTTCACACAGATGAGCAGGGACCCTGGGCATCTTTCTTTTGGTGTTTTTTAGAGTCAGTAGAAAGGCCTCTTTAGTGACTTAGTTTTCAAAACTGTGACCTTAATTGCCTACCGTCTGTAAGTTGTTAGTGTCTTAACAACCGTTCCACAGGTGCATGTTCATTAATTGTTTATGGTTCATTGAACAAGCATGGGAAACAGTGTTTATTAAACCCTTTAAAATGAAAATCTGTGACGTTTTGGGGATTTTTACAAATTATCTTTGAAAGACAGGGTCCTGAAAAGGGGACGTTTCTTTTTTTGCTGAGTTTATGTTGTATACTTAAAAGGCTGTAGCTACGAATATGGAGTTTTCACCCCGTCTCGCCCCTTCCCTCCCAAAAATATTTATTGCAGGTTATACAACCTCTGTCTGTTGTAACGGATATTGCAGTTGCTCAAGCAGGATGCAGTCCCTACGCATTGCATTGGAGCAAAAACAATCAGTGTTTTGTGTGATGATTTAGCCTAATCTTTATACTTTCTGCCATATCGTAGCCACGAGCCAGAGTTCTTGAAAAAAGAATGTATCCCCCCACTTGAGTTTTGCATTGGGCAAAAACCTGTCTGCGTTTGAACGACTCAATGATCATGCAAGTACCGCACGAGTAGGCTACCTAGCTGTTCCACCTCTATGTTGACTGCCTGTATGAGTCTTGCTTGTGTTTGGTATGCTTTGCCTACACATACCGTTGCAACAGACAACAAAGTGTGTGTGAACATGCCCATCGTGTCTTTTGTGTAGGCTACAACATGAAGTCGTGCTTGAGGCATGGAATGCATAGTTCGAAAAATGTTGACGGTATCTTTAGTGTCCAACATGAAGTTACCCCCCTCCATGTCAATGAGGGGGAAGTGGCAGTGGAGCAGTGGGAGCACTGAGCAGAAGCTACTGTATGTTAAAAAAAAAAAACACTCCCTGCAACCTGAAAATAAATGTACCCAGAACAGACAAAATGTTCACTTCCGTTCTCAGAATGTTTCAATAACGTTCAGTTTTACCGGTCAGGAAACATATGGCTTTCGTTCCCACAACCAATGTGTAACAAAAAACATGTGTTCCCACAACTTCTAAGGAGCCAAATATGCTAGCTGGGATAGCATGTGCTCAAGCACAATGTGAAGGTTCTTTTTGAATGTTAAATTTAACGTGCTGTTGTCACCAAGCTAGACAATTTTGTTCCTTGAACGTTTTTTTTAAACATGCGCTGAGAACGTTCCAAAGCAAAGCAACTATACTGCACCATTCCCAGAAAGTTGTGGGAAGTTTGTGTGCAAAAAAAAAAAAAACATAGGACAGGCACACGCTCAACAAGATCATGAGCAACATGTGCTTTTCAGAACATTATGTGCTACCTGGGATGCCTATTTGGTTTCACAATAGATGGACTCCAATTCAGAAAAGAACTTCAAAAACAGTTTCTGTTTCTATAAATAATACTACACACCCTCAAAAAGTCCAACAAATATGTTGGTGGCATAACATTACAATCTGCCATTTTACAGTAGGAGTCTGTTTAAAGGCAAACTGTAGTATTTCAGTATTGGTGTAAGTCACTGCCTAGCAAAGACCACACACTACAGTGAAAGCAGAGCCTGTACAGTACTTTACTGTAGGAAAACCCTCCTAATGACTTGACCATGTGTGTCTGGCTCGGCCTGTGATTCAGTTCCCTGCTGGTGACATCACTGCAGACTGATAGCGTGGGCTTTAACTAGGTGATCTCATCTCTTCTTCATTTTTTTTGTACATTTAAACAGACACTCCTATCCAGCGTGACTTATGGGAGCAATTTGGGTTAAGTGCCTTGCTCAAGGGCACACCGGCAGATTTTTCACCTAGTCATCTCGGGGATTTCTTTAACAGCAACCTTTCAGTTACTGGTCGAACGCTCTTAACCGCTGGGCTACCTGCAGCCCCAGCATGCAGCTCAAAGCCTTATTCCAGCAGTCTAACATCATTAACATCTATATGTTGTGTCTCTATCTGTGGCATTATCAGAGAAATGGATATAACAGCGTAGTGTTACTGACAGGACATGATAATTCAGTGGTCAACCCCATTTAACTCTAAATATACAGAGACATGAGAAATGCGGGCACTTCCTAAATGCTGGAGAAGACGATCTGTCATTTTGCATCCTTATCTGTTCTAAGTGGGTTTGCTGTAAGGTGTGCACGTCAGGGGTGGCTTGGATTAGGAAAACAAAACAAAAATGGCCAGTATTTCCCTTTTTTTATTTGTGCTTGGTTCCCTGTTTGTCTGGTTCTCATTGGGGGTAAACATTTGTTCCAGTTGTAGATCTTGGAGAGCTGGAACATGAATCACAGACGAGGAGAGGAAACCACACTGACAGCTGCAGCTCATTACCGGCACTATTACTGATATAGGGGGCTGCTGGGGGAAATTCCTCCTGCCACAGAAAGCGTTCCTGTTTACCATACACCGCCTAGGATCAGGACCTACACACACACACACCCACCCAGACATACTGTACCAAAACACACAGGCACATGCACACGCTGCATACATAGAAGCATGCACAGACACACTGCATGCACGCATGCACTCACATATGCACACGCACACACACACACACACACACACACACACACACACACACACACACACACACACACACACACACACACTCACACACTCACAGAGAGAGACACACACATGTACCAAAGGGTAATATACTGTAAGATACTTGTCGAGAGAATGACTGCACTTTTTGCAATATTAAGGATAAGGAGTAGGCCACACACACACACCCTCTCCTCTTTCTATCTCTCTCCTTATCTTCCTCCATCCCTCACTCTCCCTCCCTCCATCCCTTCCTCCCTCTCTGTCTTCCTTTCTACCTATTGCACTCCCAATTTGTCCCTCTGTCTATTTCTCACTCCATCCCTCCCTCCCTCTATCACTCTCTCTCTTGCTCGCTCTCTCTGTCTTTACTCACCATAAGGAAGGATTGACTCACAGCAGTACTCCATGTCACATGGCTTATCCAAAACGCACAACTCAGTCAACTTGACATAGTTTTACTTCTTATGTTTGATTTTCAAACAAGCATATTTGTTTAAACACATATTAACAAGCGGCAATATCTTCATCCAGTGAAAATGAATTAGAAGTTAGCCAACACATTAAATGTATTAATAGGCTGGGGTCAAGTCTATTCAATTTCAGTCAAATCTGGAATAAACTGAAATTCCAATTCCAAATCTTTGTCATTGAAACATGTTAAGGAAAATGGAAAACGTCAGTTTACTATTTGAATTGACTGAATTGGAATAAAATTGACCCAAACCCCAAAAAACAAACCATGAAAGTTTCAGCAACACATTACGCTGAGAAAAGGCAATGCATGATCTGCCGCGTCGTTCAACTCAATAGATGTGCTTGAATAAAATGAGAGCATCCTGCAACGTCTCCGATGGAACAATACTGACACAACAACATTGTATACTAGGCAACACTGCTCTCCACCTCATTGGGGAGGAACCTAGGTCTATTTCCTGTATTGCAGACCGGATCAACAACTAAACTGCTGAAACAACAGCAGTGTTATTAGGTCTGGCTGTGACACAGGCTCACTTGATCCAATGGGTTATTAATGTATTCATTTCTCACCATTCCCCCCAAAAAACATAAATCAAGCACAGCAAAACACCACCTTGTATTCTGACTTGTCCAACCCTCTTTGACCTCTGCCATTTTTTTTATTTATCTCATTTTGGTTTAACTTTGTAGATCAGACTTTAATTTTGAAGCGGGTCTCTGGGACAGTGATGAATAGGGTACATCAAGGAGGGCTTAAATTACCCTCTCCCTGGTGGCTAGCGGCCGGGAGGTTTGGAGGGGGAGGCTTGGTGACCTAGTAACAGACAGAGAAAGAGGGCTGGTCAGCACTTGCCCTCTCAACCCTGCAAGCTCGCACAGCACACCCGAGCTATGGAAAGGAGGGAGGACACTGGGAGACAGAAGAAAATACCTGCATCCACTACCTATAACATTCCATCTCTGTGTTTTCAGAGTCAAAGTGCAGGATATGTCTTGTTGAGATGACTTTGACTGACTTTTGAGTTGGTTTGGATGATAACTCTGCCCTAAATTGGAGTTGGCCAATTATACTAACAGCTGTGAAAAACTGTGATAAATCATTTTATTTAAATAAATTGTGATAAAAATAATTTCATATGTTATTTCATATTTTACCTCTGAACATGGAAAATGGTCGCTGGCAAATCACCTTCTCTTCTTCTAAAGAAAAAAGGTAGATTCATGAACTTTGACCTGAGGAGTATGCAGCCTGGATGCATTGGGAAGGGGGAGGTAGAACTTAATAAATAAATACAAATCCGTATATATATATATATTTATATTACTGATCTCAGAAATACCAATAGGTTTAAAGTCCTCTTTCCACACATTAGAATTTCCTTTGCCAGAAGCCTCTTGTTTCCACTATAGACACCAAATACTTCGACTCTTATTCTAGGAGGCTTTAGCCAATCCCTTCCTTGCGAATTTTATACAGTCTACTAGGAACAAGTGTGCCGTGAAGCTGAATGGATCAGGCGAGCGCACTCACTTCGCCAATGTGATCACTATAAAATCCCTGATGGTGCACGGGCTCAGAGATATATAAAAACACTATTTACAAATCCCATTCTTATCTGTTCATGCTCCAGTTCTCTTTATTTCCCAAATATCCGTTTTTAGGAGGAAGAAAAGTATACACATGGCTGAAAGCCCATCCTCGACCCCAGAACCAAGAGTAGGTTTTGCAACTGTGTGATGCGCGCCTCCATGGGTCCCGCAGCACTGCTATCATATGACCTACCCGACCCTGGTACTGCGCAGCTGACTCCGACGCCACAGCGGGAGTCTATTGCAAATATTCCCGGGGGAGCTAAGGTCACAGTAGCGGCAATTATAAACCTTTATGCGTAAAATATGTTATCTCAAACTGCAGGTTATAATGGGTTTTATGTAAGCCTCTGGTGAGTTTGTGAAAGTGATGGTCCACCTCTCTCTGTGTGCTCCAAATACCGCTGTAGCTAATTATTTGCCACTTGCTCGGCTGCGTAAACTCGAGAGGTCCTACAACACAGTTGGTGCGGTGAATGTAGTAAATAACCATACGGGTATCATGTTGGTAACGTTGTCCTGCCCTTACAGGGTACATTGGTCAAATAAGTTAGTTTGGTCTATGGACATATCGTAGGTCTACTGAAATTCCCAATATCCAATGTGGGCTAGATATATTTACCAAATGTAGTGCAACGAATGGAATTAAAAATTAATGAACAATATTCTATTTGATCAATGTAGTTGCATTGCTTGTTCTTTGGGATTTTAGGCTGGGTTCTGTATAAGCACTTTGTGACATCTGCTGATGTAAAAAGGGCTTAATAATTACATTAACATGTTGCTTGATTGATTGATAGATGGATTATAAAAAATTACAAAAACAAATGAAAATGTATAAAATTTCAGTGTTTTTGAAACAAAAATTGACAACGGGGTTACATTATAATGGTAAAGCCCAGGTATGTGTGGAAAAAAAGTGATGCGCACAGTGGATACACACGGTGCCACCCCAAAAATAATTATTCAAGCAGTAGAAACAGCATAGTGAATTAGACGGACTCAGAGAAGTAACTTTTGATGAATTACTTTTGGGGGGCTAGCCTATTCTATAGCACCACCGAAGTCTTCAACCATCAAATATATATCGAGTTGACTAAAACGAGAAAACAAGTTTGATCGGTATGGAATAAAATAGCACCACGTTTAGCCAACACAATAATAGTAACAATTACAAGAGTACCAGATTTGACCAAAGACAAATGACTAGGCCAAATGATTTATAGTCATTAACAAAACTTGGCATTAGAGGCAACATGCGATAGGCTACCAAAAATCATATGAAACGTCCAGGTGGGGTTCTGATTATTCTCTAACACTGATTTGATCATCATGCAATCTTTGATAAGTCTCTGTCTTATTGTCCCTAAAGGAAAAGGGAGGTCTAACGATAGTTAGAAAGATCCAAAACAGGTGTTGGAGTAGCGGGGGCGTTATGAGGGAAGTTGCTCCAAGCTCTGAGTAACAAAATGGAGTTGAAAGTTAAAAAATGAATATCACAAATATATATCAAGAAAAGTATCTCACTTTTAACTTAGCATATGTGCATATGGAAATTGACTAAATGTATTAAACACATTGGAAATTAAACAGACATTTTTCCCCGTGTTTTTGTCTATAAAGTATGTTACAAGGTAAGGTCTGCAAAAAAGCTTGCTGTCTGTGCCATGCGTGGGCGTTATAAAACCAATAATTATAGCTGTCCGATTTTTTTCTTCTGTAGCCTATTATGAACAAGAATGTGCGAGCATAAAACCAGTTTCATAGCCTAACAGTTATCATAAGTTGACTTAATGAACAGACCCATTATTGTTGTGCATGTGCATACAAATACACTTTACCTTGATAATTGCACAGTAGAAAACAGTATCTGAACAGAAATATAAATGCATTTGCCTCTGCAGAAACCATGGTCACTCGAATCATTATCACAGTTACAAACAGAGGTGGTGATTAAGTTACATGTCAACGAGCAATAAAGGGCAAGACGCTAAATATATGCCCTCTCCCCCCATCTCTCTCTCTCTTTCCATGTCTGTCTTCTGTCCCACACATACAAACACAAACACACACAAACACACACGCACACACACACACGCACACACACACACACACACACACACACACACACACACACACACACACACACACACACACACACACACACACACACACACTCACACACACTCACACACTCACAGAGAGAGACACACACATGTACCAAAGGGTAATATACTGTAAGATACTTGTCGAGAGAATGACTGCACTTTTTGCAATATTAAGGATAAGGAGTAGGCCTTAGCTAGAAGAAATAAACAAAAGTCCCACAGAAGCCTACCAAGCAAAGCTCGCAGCCTTAGTTTTCAAATAAAGGGTAATTCCAAAATATATTTTCATGTTTTTTAATAATAATAATAAACATTAAATACTGTTGTAGTTAACAAACTCCTAACAACAGAACAAACATCAGTAAGAACAATCATTTTTTGGCATGCTTCTTCTATACTTCTGGTTTAGTGAATATATATAAAGTTAAGTTTAAATAATCATAAACGTCATTTATAATTCCAACTTTTTAAGGAATCCATATCTGAAGAAAAGAGTTGCAGTTAGCCTCGTCACATCCCTTCAAATCTAAATATAGGCTTAAATGTGCTACACTGCTAAACATGGAAACTAACTCCAACTGGATGAATCACAAGCTTCAACTTTTGTTTTAGCGGGAAAAATGATTGCGGTCTTTTTTTAATTCAGTAGACCTATCCAAAGCTGTAATGGCATGCACGTTTGGCCTAACCTGTGAACATAATGGCCTGAATCATATATCTGCAAACAGAATGAGGGATATGACGAATTTCTATTTGGCATTGAAAACAACGAATGAAGCAGAAACATGTTCAAGATAAATCATATTAATTAAAACAATAGCGTTTTGTGACGTTAATCTTGAAGTTGAAATGCTGTACTGGTCACTCACTCGTAGCCACACACACACACACACACACACACACACACACACACACACACACACACACACACACACACACACACACCAACAAATGGGCATAATTGACATCTTTACATTTTACTTCACGATACCATTTTATTTTATTTTAATTATGGCTCATGTATTGTAGCCTTTACTTATGCCATTGGCACACTATTTTCAATAGAGGGAGCGAATGATTAAGAGTAGATTAGAAATGTAACCGAATACTGAACTGAAAGTAAAGTAACGCCAAGAGAACGGTCAAGTTATCGAATTGCTATGCACTATGTACTACTGTAAAATTGTATGCAAAAAAAAAAATCTCACATTCTTCAAAATTGTCTTGGAAACATGTTGCATCATTCTCAGCAGTATATTTCATAATAGGCCTATTGAACACTGTACAGATGTACAGACAATCCTTTCCAGTTGTCTTCCACAACTAATTTAGTCCTCAGCACCATTAGGAGATATCAGTCAGCCTATCTCAAGTAAAGCGCTTTATTACGCTTTGCCTTTTGGTGCGTTCCCAAAAAGCACCACTTTTACGCGTCTTTACACACAAACCAAATACAACTTTGGATACGATGTTTTTAGTCCATTTGAGACAAAATGTGTATATGGTATCCATAGTTTGCATTAAAAAAACATAGTGAATCTTTCAGGTAGCAGTGGCTTTCCAGAGTTGACAGTAGGCTTCAGACGACTAGAGGCAGAGAGGCGCACAGCTTTACATAGCCCACTGTCTCAATGCAATGCTAGTGAAAAGCTACCGATTGCATCAAATCTGCATTGATTCCCTTTTGATTTCTTGTATTAGGACATGAGAATGTCGACCATTAGACCACTGAAAACCTCCAGCTTGTTGACCAAAGCGAATGTGTCAGAAATGAAGAGGCGCTATGCCGAGGCTGTTGTGTCTACTGAGAGGGGTATGGTCGGTGCGAGTGTGCAGAGCGTGTGACACTGATGGATGCGCCAATGGTTAGACGGACAGATGCTTGGGCGGATCTAACGGCATGCAGTGGTGTAGTGGCATACGCAGCAAGATTAGGCTAAAACATCCGGAATCAGTGAAAGACTGTTCTTTCTCGTCCCCCAACAACCCTGGCGAACGGAGAGGAGATCTTGTTCCTATCGAGCGACTCCCCTGCCGGTCAGATATTTCTGACTATTGACTAGCATGAGACTGGGAAACCACGACACGGCAAAGACACGGACACACACATCTGGCAGAAGAAAAAAACTTACCGTGTTCTGGTTTTCGAGAAAAGAATTTGCGCCCACAGTCATAACCTTTGCAGCAGACAGTGGACCAATTGTATTCGATCTTGAAGATGATCTGAAAAAGATGGACAATTTATCCACTTTCCCCCTAAATAATACAGAAAATTATCTGTAAGTTGTTTCTTTACTGCGAGGGAAACATTTGAAAGAAAAAGCTGATAGTGTCTGTGATGGTCCCAAATCTGAAGGATGGGGATGTGTGCGTCATTTTGATCTTACCGTTAAAAAAACTAGGCTATTATTCTTTCCATTCTGTATCAACAAAAACAAGGAGAGCGCATGATTCGGATTTTGTGCCTGACTCACTTGAACAGAAGAAGGGATCTTGCAGTAAGGAAGACTCGTCTGATTCGCTGTTGCCGTTTTAAATAGCTGCTATCAGCCACACAAAGAAGGGGAAAAAGTGCTATTAGCAGCCAAGAAAGTGTTTGGCAATAGCTGCTGATCCATGCTCTCAGAGCAGCTGAGGCACAGCACGAGTCCATCCCCTCCTTCTGATGTACATTATTACAACAAGGGATACCCAATCAAGCACGTATCTCATCGATTCGAACTGCTCTCAGTGGATTTTGAACGCGCTTGGACAAAATAACGGAGCGAGCCAGCGTGTGGGCGACAAGTCCGTCCATCTCTTCTTTCAACGTTTGTCTTTATCGCTCTATCTTAAAACAAAATATATATATATATATATATATGTTGATGTTTTAAGGGGACTTGGAAACACTGGGATTTTCATACGATGGCTACAGCGACGCTGAGATGCTGCCTTGCTGGTTTTTAAATTGCGTGTGATTACCAGAATCAAACTCCTCATGGATAACGCAGTAAATCAACCGATTGAGTAAGTATGCCATTAACATCTAGTCAACATTAAGATAGTCCAATAGCCCAGGGAAGAATACAATGTTTTGTTTCCATGTGTAGCCAAAGAGTGGAACGGTGCTCTCCCCCTTACAGTTATGCTATTGTATCAGCATTTGGTCTCCAGCATGCATGGATGACTTTTGAAAATGCCCATGAATGATTTCTATCAAATAGCAAAGCTTACTTTTTTAAATTCTATATAGACTGTATAGTTCGCATCAGACACCGT